>NC_044551.1:88598517-88945156 GCF_007565055.1 Rhinopithecus roxellana
AGAAATGAAACCAAATGTATACACATATACATTTGCACAATGTATGTTTATTACAACCATATCAGCACTAGTCAGCAATGAGAAATAGCTCAAGTGTTCATCAAGAGCTGAAAAGATAAACCAGCCAGGGTATATGCACCCTGTGGAATACTACTCAGCCATGAAAAAGAATGAACTATGGATACACACTACAACATGGATGAATGTCAACATAATTATTCTGAGTGAAAGAAGTCAGAAAAAAATGATACATTGTATGATTCCTATACATTTCTAAAACAGGCAAACTCATCTGTGGAGGTCGAAAGCAGATCAGTAGTCATTTGAGGATCACAAGGCAGGGTGAAAGGGAGGGATCACAGTGAAACTTTTGGAGATGATCAACACGTTCATTATCTTGATTGTGGTGATAGTTTCATGGGGAGAACTTATGTCAAAGCTCATCAAACTGAACACTTTAAATATGTGCAGTCAATTTTATGTCAGATAGACCTCAATAAAGCTGATTTTCAGTCTTACTAAGATCATCACGTTAATTAGCTTAATAACCATTCCAGCTTCCACATTGAAACACGCATTTTCTTTTATTTCCTCCTAACATGCAAGGCTGCAGGAGGCGGCTGAATCGTCACTTTCGGCTTGACCATGCTCTTTCTGGCTGCTGGTAAAGTGAAGCCCGCCCAGGGAATGTTCCCACACGCACAGGAAGCACCCGTTGACAGGTCAGATGTGATAAGAACATGGAGTTGGAACATAGGGAACCTGCCCATTTTATAGGGGCAAGTCTTGGTGTTCAGAATGATGTGCTGATTTACTTAGGATTCAGTTTATGTGTCTTTGTTCACTTAGTTAAAGCAAGAGGCTGACAATATCCCAGTGATGCCCATATACGAAAGACAACTCCAGGGCAGCATTTATCACAGTGGATATCTTGTTATAAAGCATGTCCACTTCAGAGATATGCAAAAAAAAAAAAAAAAAAAAAAAAAAAAGACATAATTGCTTTTTTGCTTCTGTGGAGGGTATAATTTTAGTCATGTGAGTTCTTTATAAACTCACATCGACTTTATTTTTTAACGTGTATGTCTTGCTTGGAAAGAAACCTTCATTCCTTTCCTCAGTTCTGTGACTCTACCACTGCACAAGTGCCACTTGTCACCCCTGGACTTGCCCGCCTTCCCAGACCAGCTTATTCCACTCAGAACAGTAATGGCAATGCAGTTTCTGGAAATTTCTCACTGGTAAACATCAGCTCCTTCTGTATTCTGAATACCTTACTGTTTTGTGACGTTATGGTGATGTCAGAGGAATCATTCTTGGTTGATCCTGAGATTAACTGGGTCTGGGAAACACTTGTTTGTGTGAATATGTTTTCACCTTCCCTGCCCTCAGGTCACCATACGGCTCTGAGACTTACGGCCGCCTGTTCATGAGGCAAACTTTCTGAGTTTCAGCCTCTTCGTTTTTGAAATTGTGCGTTGTTTTTGCCACAGTATTGACATGATTGCCTGAAGAGGTATTATGTGTATGTGAAAATATTCAGTAGAGTGCCCCGGGAATTTCTGGCTCTCAAGAAGTGTTAGTTTTTGCTCAATAATCAGCCTTGCCATCTGACTGCTATATCAGAAGGTATTCACTTAGCAGTAATTAAGAGGAAAAGCTGATTTTTATCAGTTGCAGTTGTTAAGATTAGATTCACATACTGGCAGCTGCCCATGCATTCCTGGTGTAAATGTAGTCCTGTGGCGCCACCCACTGACTGATTCTGGACAGCCGCGTGCCTGGTCGGTCTCTAGACCAGACACTTCAACCAGATTCACGCCCAACTGATTTCCCAGACCCTCAATGGTGACTGGGAAATTCATGCAGCTCACAAAGGAAAATGATTTCTCTAAAAGCCTTAATGGTTTTTAAAGTCTTTGGTCAAGAGCCAAGTCAGGTTTACAATGGTAAAAAAAAATAAAAAACAAAAAATAAAAGCAAGAAAGGAAAATGAAATGTTCTCTGTGTTTATGTATGTATTATGGTCAGATACATTTCAGAAGACATATTTTAATTAAACTCCTGAGTAGTGAGAAGCTAACCAGTATTTTTTGTCTTCTACGCATCAAGAAAAGTACATGTAAATCAATATGTTTAAAATAAATAGTAAATCACAAGAATATTGTAGGATTCATTTTTCTTCATTCACAATGGATAAAATCAGCATTAAAAGAAGTGCTTCGCTAATTTTTATTTTATGACATTAGTTCCACTTTCTCCATTGAAATAAAGGAATATCATGCCATTCAAACTAGAATTGAAAAAGAGAAGGTACACTAGGAAAAACCCTCCAAAATATTCTGGAACACCTAATAAAACCAAAGAAACTGCTCTTAATAGGCCATAGAAAATGTTGCAATTATTACCCAGTGAACCACATAAATTCTTTCGAGTTACATTTTAACTGCAGACTTTCATTTCTATTCCCCAGCAATACAGAAGAAAAACAATTCCAGGCTAATGTTTAGTTTAAATTGAAGGGGAAAAAAATGCTTTTCTTGATTCAGATGCCTCATATAACTGCACTAGTGACAGATGCTAACTTAAATATAACCTGTGTGTCTCTTGTCCTAAAATACGAGTTGGAAAATCCCAGACCTTGTTTCTAAATTTTGTATTTGAGAAGATTGAAGCTCAGAGGAGTTAAATGTTGGAATCCAGTTAGATTACACAGCTGGTTAGTGATTGAACTGGAGAAAGAGATAGATTTTTGGTTCTCAGTTGAGTGGTCTTTTCCCCTTCACTACACGCCTCTCAATGAAATATTAATATTTATGTGGTCATATACATGAGCATATTATAATTTATACTAAAAGTAAAAATGTACTTTCTAAAAACTTTGGAGGAAATCTACCTTCTTAGACATATGGTGCAGAAGTCAAAAGCAAATAAAATATCTTGGGTTATAAAATTTATAAATTTAGAATGCTGTTTCTGCTTTCATGACTGCAGAGAGGATATTTTTCTTAAGTCTTTGAAATTTCCATGGACTTCTTGCCGCTGACTGATAGATTTCAAAGTCCTGGCACTTCTCAGTTGAACACTGTTGTCTGCAAAATGAATTGTAGGTAACCACAAGATAACCGGGATTATGTACATTAAGATGAATCATTCATTAATTTTTGTCTTCATGATAAAATCAATGTCTGTTCATTATAAGCTTCTTCAACAGGCAAACATATTTCAAAGTGTAAAAAACATAATGAAATCATCAATAATTCTGTTACTGAGCATGTCCAAACAAAATAAAATTGTAATTTTGGTATACTTCCCAGAGTCTCAGTCTCTCTCCTCCTTTCTCCTTCTCATCTCAATCTCTAACTTGTCCATATTGCTTTTCTCAGAGTAAATGAGGTAAGCTCATGGTGACTGCTGAAAAACTTCCTTATTTGAGAATATTTTCTGTCTTATATAGGAATATAAAAAGTGAACAAACATAATTTCCAAATAGAAGGGCTGTGTGCTGGGAAAATGTACACATTTTCTGAATTTGAAGGGCCTAGGATTCTCAGGCTCTTTTCACTTGGGATCAACTGTTCCAAGTATAAGCATGCCTGTGTGTGTGTGTGTGTGTGCGCGCGCGCGCGGGCGCGCATGTGCACATGTGGGTATGTGGGCTCAGGCCCTGTCGCCAGTATTTACTGGGGTCTTCAAAAAAGGCCTTGTTTGTGTATTCTATTTTTCACATTCTGCATAAAATTTTAATGTGAATACTGATTTGGTTAATCTTTGGTCTATTTGGCAAATATTGATGCTTTCTTATTTAATTATGATTCCTTTTTTGATGTCCTGATATGAAAATTCACAGACAAATTTATCAAATGTTTTCAAGGTTTTCTTTTTCTCTTTCGTTTTTTGAGTTAGCAACTTCCTCTTGCCCTTGAGATCTGATATATCTTCATTCATCTTCATTCATCTGCCTTTTGTGGTTCATTAATAGATTCATTAAATATATATTCTAGCCAAAATTTATTTTGGAACTCTCAAAAATGAACCATCTAAATTCATCTTTTCTAGGAAATTAACAAAAAGTATCATGTTTTATCACCAATTTAACACTTCTTAAAACACAATTTTTATGTTTGTTTATGGTTTTTTTCACAAATTGAATTAGAAAAGTTGGTTGTGTAATTTGTTTTGTTTCACTAATATCTTCTGTTCATCTACTATAATTTTTTATATGAGTAACATACTTTCTGATAAGTGTTTTAGAGCCAGGAGTTCCTGATCATCGGTTTTGGATGTAGTTTTCTGTCCCTTTATTTTATACTTCTTTTGTATAATCATATTTGAATAGACAGCAATAAAAAGGGTTATAATTTCTCTGGATGTAATTAAAGCTTAAGTTTAAAAAATAAAGATATTATTTTAAAATAACATTTTAAGGCATGTCTTAAATATTTCAAAGCATGTCATGCCTATTTATTTAAAAGATATTCAGCCTTCAGATAAGATTTGACATTTTCTTCATGTGCATTCCCTGCATTTTTTGTTTTAATGTTTTTACAGATATCTTCTACTCTTGTGGCCATGATGAACAGGATGTTAGTAACCATTATAGTTCTACAGATTGTAACATTCTATATTAAAGAATGCTCTTAATTTTGTACAATTAGTCATCTGATAAAATTTTACACTACTTTAAATTATGTTTATTCATTTCTCTGTAGTTTGTCAACTAGAATCACAGGGCTTGAAGATACTTACCTGTACTTTTTATCTTTATAGAAAGTCATTTCATTTTTATTGCATATTTCATATAATTATCTAAAAATTTTTTAAAAATCTTAAGTGATAAAGAGGATATTCAGTTTTTTACCTACATAAAATTGTTCTAATTAAATGCTTTTGTAAGATTTTGATTATTTGCATGAATAGAGGTGATTTATGTTAAAGAACTTTCTACTTCAAGTTTCCTGAGTGATCTTCATTTACTTGCTTTTTTTCTTGTTTTAATCAGGAAGGAATATTGAAGATGATCAAATTACTTTTATAGCTCTGTTGGAATTATCACTATGAACACATAGGCCATATAAGGGGATTTACTAATATGTTTATTCTACTTCACTTTTCTACAGCTGATGTCATTAAATCTATTCTATAATTTCTTTGAGTTTGGTAATTTAATACATTATTCACTAGGAATGTTAGTATATTTAATTTAATTTTTTGGTTTAATTATGAAACTAATTAGGACTTTAAATTTGCCTCTGAGCGCTCTATTAGTTAAATCTCATAAGGACTTTTTGCAGATATATCTTCTTAATTTTAAATGGAATTAATAGATGTTACATAAATTTTAGAAAATAATTTAGGTAACTCTAACATTTATTTTACAAGAGTCCCAGAAATAGTATTATTTCCATTTTTATTGTCTGTTGCTGCAAAAGAAACTTTGTAATGTTACAACAACAATATGGTTATTCTGCGGATTGGCTGAGCTCAGATTTCCAGTTTCGTGCAATGTTGACTGGAGCTGGAATCACTGGAAAAGTTCCAGCTGTCCTGTGACTCTGCATTGTTTACAACATTACAATACCACTTGTAGTTTCTAGAGAAACTTTTCACATGAGGATAAAGAAATATGCACATGGACATTCATAGCAGCACATCCGTCATAGCAACAACTGGAAATAACCGAAATGCCTAGTTACGGGAGAATGGGTAATAGTATCCCACAAGGTAAAACAAGACAATGGTGCAGATAAACTCATTACAGTTACATGCAAAAATATGTGTGAATTGAGCCGGGCACGGTGGCTCACACCTGTAATCCCAGCACTTTGGGAGGCCAAGGCAGGAGGATCACTTCAGCTCAGGAGTTCGAGACCCGCCTGGCCAATATGGTGAAATCCCATCTCTAGTGAAATATTACCGAACTTAGGCAGGCATGGTGGTGGCGCCTGTAATTCCAGTTACTTGGGAGGCTGAGGCAGGAGAATCACGTGAACCCAGGAGGTGGAGGCTGCAATGAGCCAAGATTGTGCCACTGCACTCCAGCCTGAGAGACAGAGTGACACTCTGTCTCAAAAAAAAAAAAAAGTGTGAATCTTAATGATGTAACTTGAATGAAAAGAAAGCCCCAGAGCATATCTATTAATATGTATATGTGTGTATACATATATAGCAATGTTTATAGCTATATAAAAATATTTTATATAAATGTAGGTATATGCATCTCTATGTATTATATAACATATATTACATATACATCTATAACATATTATATGTTACATATTACATATACACATATATCACATATGTATGTATATGTAATGTATGTAATGTTATATGTATATAATGTATGCATTTGTATATAATGTATGTAACATAAAACATTACATATGTACTTGATATAAATGTAGGTATATGCACCTCTATACATTATATAACATATATTACATGTGGGTATATGTAATATATGTAATATGTTATGTATGTATATAATGTACGTATGTGTATATGTATGTAACACATATGTAAAACATTACATATATACATAATATTATATATTACATATAGTGCACATATATATAATACATATATATGTAATCCAAAATGAAGCAAAGTACTAATGTAAGGCAATAATTAACACCACAGTCAGGTGGAGCTTAACTTGACGTGTTGAGAAGTCAGGAGGTTGGCATAGATTCAGAACCCTTGGGTAGCTGCATAACATTGGTAATGCTCTAGTTGTTGAGTTGGGCTGCAGGCTCCTTGTATTACTACATCAATGGATTCCTTAATTAAACTATAAGAGAGTCATGATTCGTGGACCAAGGACCAGTATATAGTACACTGTCATGTTCTCCGCACGTACGCTTTATCCATTTTCCTGTGGCTGTTCTTGCAACAATCAACCCACCAGCTTATACTACTGATCTTTCTCTTTCCACAAGCACTTCTTGCTGTCCCTCTGAGAAACTTCAGCCATTTTT
Organism: Rhinopithecus roxellana; assembly: GCF_007565055.1. Lineage (NCBI taxonomy): Eukaryota > Metazoa > Chordata > Mammalia > Primates > Cercopithecidae > Rhinopithecus > Rhinopithecus roxellana. The sequence continues at coordinate 88,605,498 of NC_044551.1, forward strand.
GGCTCAGACACAAACCTACAAGTTTAAGGGATTTAGCCCCTTAGGGAACTTTCCTGGACCAAGGGAGATTGAGAGGCAGTGGACAAATTGTGGAATTTTCCAATGAAGCCGTCTGGTCCTGGAGTCCTCTTGCTGGAAATTTTTTTTTTTTTTTTTTGAGACGGAGTCTTGCTCTGTCGCCCGGGCTGGAGTGCAGTGGCTGGATCTCAGCTCACTGCAAGCTCCGCCTCCCGGGTTTACGCCATTCTCCTGCCTCAGCCTCCGGAGTAGCTGGGACTACAGGCGCCCGCCACCTAGCCCAGCTAGTTTTTTTTTTTTTTTTTTTTTTTTTTTTTTTTGGTATTTTTTTGGTATTTTTAGTAGAGACGGGATTTCACCGAGTTAGCCAGGATGGTCTCGATCTCCTGACCTTGTGATCCGCCCGTCTCGACCTCCCAAAGTGCTGGGATTACAGGCTTGAGCCACCGCGCCCGGCCGGAAATTTTTTAATTAAAAATTTAATTTCTTCAAAGGGTAAGTGACTGCAGTTTACCTATTTCTTTTTGAATGAGTTTGGTTGTTTATGTCTTTGAAATAATTTGTCCATTTGATCTAAGTTGGTAAATTCGTAAGTCCTAAGTTGGTCATAATATTGTCATTATCATTTTAACATCTGTACAGTTTGTCATAACTTTCTCTCTTTTATCTGACATTGGCAATTTATGACCCTTCTCTTTTTACTTGTCAGTCTAGCTAGAGGGTCATCAAAGACCCAAGTTTTTGTTTGACTAATGGTCTCTATTGCTTTTCTGTTTTCAATGTAATTAAATTCAACTCTCATCTTTATTATTTCCTTTCTTTGTTTTGGCTTTAATTGGTTCTTCTTTTGCAGTTTCTTAAGGTGGAGTGGTGCACTGTGTTTGGTAAGACTAGAAAAGAGTGAATTGTGCTACATGGTCCCAAAGGGCTGACAGAAAACCCTTCTGACATCTGTTTAGATAAGGTTGGAGATTAAAAGAGTTAAAGTTGTTAGAATAGTGCTTAATTCAAGGGAAGCACGGTATTACTATTATTCTTCTTATTTAGTCTTTAGAATTTTTGAATACTTGTGTTTTTATGGCTTAAATCATTCACATTATTTCATACTCTTGCTGTTTTTCTCTCTTTCTGACTCCATAATATCTGCTGAACATACTGGTTTCTCATGAATTAGACAACTAACTGATTTGATGTCTTTTCCTGCCCATTCTATAATAAATGTTCTGCTGTGTTTGTATTCTTAATATATACTTATAAAATTATTTTTTATCCCTAAAGTTATATACAGTATAGCAAAATAAACAAATTGCCACTACTTAAAAAAACAGTACATTCATAAACGCTTGAATTTTTGAAATTCTCCCATGTTCTTTCTGGGTATTTTATAAAGGTTTTCATTTGTAGGTTACATCTGTCTTCAAATGGAGCAACTACTATGTATAATTTTGTATTTGTAACTGTACTTTATCATTGTCTTATTTTATTATGAATTGAGCCCATGTTTATATGCATTTTCTAGTTCTTGATGTTTTCAATTGTCTAGGTTTCTTTAAGAAATGCTTCTTTGGACATTTTTATATTGAAGAAGTAATACACATTTGTTGTACAGATGAAATAACATAAATCAAAAGTATAAAATATAAAATAAAATCTAATTTTACTCTTCATCCCTGGTCTGATCTGGCTCTGTGTCTTCATCAAAATCTCATCTTAAATTGTAATCTGAATTGTAAGCCCCACGTGTTGGGGGAAAGACCTCATGGGAGGTGATTAGAACATAAGGGCGGTCCCCTAAGTGCTGCTCTCATGATAGTGAGTGAGTTGTCACTAGATCTGATGGTTTTATAAGAGGCTTTTCTTCCCTTCACTCTGCATTCATTCTCTCTCCTGCCACCATGTGAAGAGGTGCCTCCCACCATGCTTGTAAGTTTCCTGAGGCCTCCCAAGCCATGCAGAACTGTGAGTCAATTAATCCTCTGTTCTTTATAAATCACCCAGTCTCAGGTATGTCCTTATAGCAGCGTGCGAATGGACTGATACAATCAACATCTGAGGTATCAGATTAACAGCTTGCTATGTTCATTTCTAGCAGATTGTATTTTTCTCCAAACAGCCACAGCAATACATCTGAACCTACAAGCTCTTCCAGAACCTTGCTGATCTCCATAAGAGATGCCTTTTATTTCACTCTCTTCTTTCATTGTCTACTAGAGTGCTGGATGTCGTGCATCTTCCTTCAGCATAGAATTCCATATACTTAGAAGAGCACAAAGGCGGAGAATACTGTTACTGAAGGCATTATTAGAACACGCATACTTGGAAGGGAAACTATAACTCTGATATTTGCAATTCTAGAGATTTTTGAAAAAGGAACCTATAACAAGAATGATCAAAATAGATTTGATGACATTATTGTCAGTGGGGTCAAAGAGATTAGGGAAGTCCCAAAACAAACTCTGTATAATGATGACTGACTCATCCAAAGCAGCAGGGAGAGCCACATACACGTCTCTCTGATACTTACATGTCCATGGCTTTTAGTAAGGGAAGGTGACCACCAACTCTCGCGTTGGACAGAGAAGCAGATAATTCAAAAGTAGATGAGGAACCAGAAAGAGAACAAGGAGTGTCCCAGCCTTTTTGACCAATGTAAAGTCACCATCATCTTTCCCACGTGAGGGGAGGTTCACTGTCACAATTATGTCTATTACTTTATGTTAGACCCAATGTCAAAGTGCAAGGAAAGTATAATGATGCTTATGTATCATTTTGCATTATCTTCATTCTCCTTTGTGTTGAGTACAGAAGAATAGGTGCCTCTGTTGTTGCAACTTTCTTCTTGACTTCTAGCATATAGCCAAGTTAGCTGTAAAATCATCTCATATCCATGCATCCTGCAAGCATGCTGGATGATTCACATAGTTTTGTGAGGAACACAGTCAGGTTGCAACTATTACTATACTATCAGAGCCTACATTTTCTCCCGTCCTAGTCCTTTTAGGAAGCATCTGAAAAAGCTACCTCTCCTATTTCCAAACAAAACAAATTACACATAGCTCAAGAATTATTTGTGTAGCCACATGTTCTGGAAGAGTTAAAATTTATTATGTCTTAGAGCAAAGAAAAGAAATGAGGCTATCAGAAATGACAACTTGTGGCTGGGCGCAGTGGCTCAAGCCTGTAATCCCAGCACTTTGGGAGGCCGAGACGGGCGGATCACGAGGTCAGGAGTTTGAGACCATCCTGGCTAACACGGTGAAACCCCGTCTCTACTAAAAAATACAAAAAGCTAGCCGGGCGAGGTGGCTGGCGCCTGTAGTCCCAGCTACTCGGGAGGCTGAGGCAGGAGAATGGCGTAAACCCGGGAGGCGGAGCTTGCAGTGAGCTGAGATCTGGCCACTGCACTCCAGCCTGGGCGACAGAGCGAGACTCCATCTTAAAAAAAAAAAAAAAAAGAAACGACAACTTGTAAACTACCTCTTTTACTTTCCTTTATACTCAACTAAATTCTTCTTCATTGCACTTTTTACCACTTGACATCATATTAAGATTTGGTTCCTCATTCTCTCTTTCCTCTTCATAATTTACATTTTGCTCTATGTGGCTATTGAAAACTTTCCTTTTCACCATTGTATCTCCAGTATCTAAAAGCTGTTAGACACTCATCAAATATTTATTAAAGAAATGAATATGTGATCTAAGAAAGTGGTGCCTCAGTCAAGTGACAAAATGAGCTCTGGTATCACTGACAACTATGTAAATTCTTTGCCTCAAGTCACGGAACAAATGACAGCACTATCACATCCCTCCAGGTTACAACCTAGAGGAAAGGCTGCTGAGGGTAGTGGACCAACTCCTGCATTTCATTTGTTGAGGAAACTCAAATGCTATCAAAGACAAATTCTTATATTTTGTAAAGTTCAAATACATTAATGTCTTCTAAACCAGGGAAATTTCTTTTGCTAGGCAGAATATCAAGTTTAAATTCATCCAATTATTAATGTATTAATTTCACTTATTAATCATATGCCCCCACTTGACACCTAGTTTTGCCACTTTGACAAAGAAAGATGCCTCATAACTCATAGCAAATCTTTGCCTTCTGTGACTGCATGAGTTGACAAGGACTGTGCCCCAAACCCCCAAAGCAGTGTGTTCAATGCTGTACAAATAGTTAACTTCATCAAAGCTGAGACTTTCAACCATCATCTTTTCCTGACAATTTACTAAGGAAATGGAAGATCCCAGAGGACGTCTTTAAGTGTTTGATTGAAATGCTAAGCAATAAGAAAAACAGGAAGAAGTTGATTTTATGAACTATTGAACAGACAAGAAGCCATTCATGAGCTGATGTGCTGGAAGTATTTCTAGATGTGTGAATAACTCAAAGGCTTTGATTCAAAGGCCCGTTGGCCTCATTATGCACAAGCTTCTGCCCTAGACAGAAGTCTCACAGAAGAGATTGGGAGCACATAATGGTGTGAACTCTTCAGGGTTCAGGGAAATGCTATGAAGGCTCCGTTTAGGGGGGAAAAAAATGGGAGGAGAAAGATGGCCGAATAGTAACAGCTCCAATCGACAGCTCCCAGTGAGACCAATGCAGAAGCTGGGTGATTTCTGCATTTCCAACTGAGGCACCCAGTTCACCTCATTGGGACTGGTTAGACAGTGGGTACAGCCCACGAAGGGTGAGCAGAAGCAGGGTGGGGTGTCACCTCATCTGGGTACAAGGGGTTGGAGAACTCCCTCCCCTAGCCAAGGGAAGCCGTGACGGACTGTGCCGTGAGGGGTGGTGCAACCCAGCCCAGTCACTATACTTTTCCCACAGTCTTCACAACCTGCAGACCAGGAGATTCCCTCAGGTGCCTACACCACCAGGGCCCTGGGTTTCAAGCACAAAACTGGGTGGATGTTTGGGCAGACACCAAGCTAGCTGCAGGAGTTCTTTTTCGTACCCCAGTGGCCCCTGGAATGCCAGTAAGGGAGAACCATTCACTCCCCTGGGAAGGGGGCTGAAGTCAGGGAGTCAAGTGGTTTAGCTCAGCGGATCCCAACCCCATGGAGCCCAGCAAGCCAGGATCCACTGGCTTTACATTCTCACACCTAGCACAGCAGTCTGAGGTCAACGTGGGATACTCAAGCTTGGTAGGGGAGGGGAGTCCACCATTACCGAGGCTTAAGTAGGTGGTTTTCCCCTCACCATGTAAACAAAGCCACTGGGAAGTTCAAACTGGGTGGAGCCCATTACAACCTGGCAAAGCCACTGTAGCCAGGCTTTCTCTCTAGATTCCTCCTCTCTGGGCAGGGCATCTCTGAAAGAAAAGCAGCAGCCCCAGTCAGGGGCTTATAGATAAAATTCCCATCTCCCTGGGACAGAGCACTAGGCGGAAGGGGTAGCTGTGGGCAGACCTTCAGCAGACTTAAACCTTTCTGCCTGCTGTCTCTGAGAAGAGCAGCAGATCTCCCAGCAAAGCACTGGAGCTCTGCTAAGGAACAAACTGCCTCCTCAAATGGGTCCCTGACCCCCATGCCTCCTGATGGGGAGACACTTCCCAGCAGGGGTCAACAAACACCTCATACAGGAGAGCTCCAGGTGGCATCTGGTGGGTGCCCCTCTGGCACAAAGCTTCCAGAGGAAAGAGCAAGCAGCAATCTTTGCTGTTCTGCAGGCTCTGCTGGTGATACCCAGGCAAACAGGGTCTAGAGTGGACCTCCAGCAAACTCCAGCAGACGTGCAGAAGAGGACCCTGACTATTAGAAGGAAAACTAACAATCAGAAAACAATAACATCAACATCAACAAAAAGGATGACCACACAAAAACCCCAATCAAAGGTCACTAACATAAAAGATCAAAGGAAGATATATCCATGAAGATGAGGGAAAAAATTTTCAGCAAAAATGCTGAAAATTCCAAAAACCAGAATGTCGCTTCTCCTCCAAAGGATCACAGTTCCTTTGCCAGCAAGGGAACAAAACTGGATGGAGAATGAGTTTGACTGAAGTAGGCTTCAGAAGGTGGGTAATAACAGACTCCTCCAAGCTAAAGGAGCATGTTCTAACCCAATGTAAGGAAGCTAAGAACATTGGCAAAAGGTTACAGGAACTGCTAACTAGAATAATCAGTTTAGAGAAGAACCTAAATGACTTGATGGAGCTGAAAAATACAGCATGAGAACTTCATGAAGCATACACAAGTATAAATAGCTGAATCAATCAAGTGGAAGAAAGGATATCAGAGATTGAAGATCAACTTAATGAAATAATGCATGAAGACAAGATTAGAGAGAAAGGAATGAAAAGAAATGACAAAGACTGAAAGAAATATAGGACTGTGTAAAAAGACAAAACCTACATGTGATTGGAGTACCGGAAAGAGATGGGGAGAATGGAACCGAGTTGGAAAACACATTTCAGGATATTATCCAGGAGAAATTCCCCAACCTAGCAAGATAGTTCAGCATTCAAATTCAGGAAATACAGAGAACACCACAAAGATACTCCATAAGAAGAGCAACCTCAAGACACATAATCATCAGATTCACCAAGGTTGAAATGAAGAAAGAAATGTTAAGGGCAGCCAGAGAGAAAGGTCAGGTTACCCACAAAGGGAAGCACATCAGACTAACAGTGAATCTCTCTGCAGAAACCCTATGTTCAGAAGAGAGTGGGGGCCAATATTCAACATTCTTTAAGAAAAGAATGTTTAACCCAGAATTTCATATCCAGCCAAACAAAGTTTCATAAGTGAAGGAGAAATAAACTCCTTTACAGACAAGCAAATGCTGAGGGATTTTGTCATCACTAAGCCTGCCTTAAAAGAGCTCATGGAGGAAGCACTAAATATGGAAAGGAAAAACCAGTAACAGCCACTGCAAAAACATACCAAAATGTAAAGACCACCAACACTATGAAGAAACTGCATCAACTAATGGGCAAAATAACCAACTAGCATCATAATGACAGGATCAAATTCACACATAACAATATTAATCTTAAATGTAAACAGGCTAAATGCCCCAATTAAAAGACACAGACTGGCAAATTGGATAAAGAGTCAAGACCCATCAGTGTGCTGTATTCAAGAGATCCATCTCATGTGAAAAGACACACATAGGCTCAAAATAAAGGGATTGGGGAAGATTTATCAAGCAAATGGAAGGTAAAAAGAAGCAGGAGTTGCAATCCTAGTCTCTGATAAAACAGATTTTAGACCAACAAAGATCAAAAAAAACAAAGGCGGCCATTACATAATGGTAAAGGGTTCAATTCAACAAGAAGAGCTAACTATCCTAAACATATATGCACCCAATACGGGAGCATCCATATTCATAAAGCAAGTCCTTAGAGACCTACAAAGAGACATAGACTCCAACACAATAATAGTGGGAGACTTTAACACCCCACTGTCAATATTAGACAGATCAGCGAGACAGAAGGTTAACAAAGATATCCAGGACTTGAACTCAGCTCTGCACCAAGCAGAACTAATAGACATCTACAGAACTCTCCACCCCAAATCAACAGAATATACATTCTTCTCAGCACCACATCACACTTATTCTAAAATTGACCACATAATTAGAAGTAAAACACTCCTCAACAAATGTAAAATAACAGAAATCACAAAAAAATTGTCTCTAAGACCACAGTACAATCAAATTAGAACTCAGGATTAAGAAACTCACTCAACACTGCACAATTACATGGAAACTGAACAACCTGCTCCTGAATGACTACTGCCTAAATAAGGAAATGAAGACAGAAATAAAGATGTTCTTTGAAACCAATGAGAACAAAGACGCAATGTACCAGAATCTCTGGGACACATTTAAAGCACTGTGTAGAGGGAAATTTATAGCACTAAATGCCCACATGAGAAATCATAAAATATCTAAAATCCACACCCTAACATCATAATTAAAAGAACTAGAGAAGCAAGAGCAAACACACTCAAAAGCTAGTAGAAGACAAGAAATAACTAAGATCAACAGAACTAAACTAAACTAAACTAAGATCAACAGAACTAAAGAATAGTTGAAGTATTATAGTGTGATGTATAGTTTGAAGTCAAGTAGTGTGATGCCTCTGGTTTTTTCTTTTTGCTTAGGATTGTCTTGGCTATGCGGGCTGCTTTTTGGTTCCATATGAAACCAAAAAAGTGGAACTAAAGAAGACAGAGACACGACAAAACCTTCAAAAGCTCAGTGAATCCAGGAGCTGGTTTTTTGAAAAGATTAGCAAATAGATAGCTACCCAGACTAGTAAAGAAGAAAAGAGAGCAGAATCAAATAGACAAAATAAGAAATGATAAAGGGGATATCACCACTGACCCCACAGAAATGCAAACTAACATCAGAGGATACTATAAACACCTCTATGCAAATAAACTAGAAAATCTAGAAGAAATGGATACATTCCTGGACACATACACCCTCCCAAGACTAAACCAGGAAGAAGTAGAATCCCTGAATAGACCTATGACAAGTTCGGAAATTGAGACAGTAATTAATAGCCTACCAACCAAAAAAAGCCCAGGTAAAATTCACACTGGAATTTTACCAGAGGCACAAAGAGGAGACAGTACCATTCCTTCTAAAACTGTTCCAAACAATAGAAAAAGAGGAATTCCTCCCTAACTCATTTTATGAGGCCAGCACCATCCTGATACCAAAACCTGGCAGAAATACAACCAAAATAGTAATTTTCAGGCCAATATCCCTGATGAACATTGATGCAAAAATCCTCAATAAAATACTGGCAAACCGAACCCAGCAGCACAATAAAAAGCTTATGCACCACAATCACTTTGGCTTCATCCCTGGGATGCAAGGTTGGTTCAACATGCACAAATCATTAAACATAATCCATCCTATAAATAGAACCAGTGACAAAAAACACATGATTATCTCATTAGATGCAGAAAAGGCCTTCCATGAAATTCAACAGTCCTTCATGCTAAAAACACTCAATAAACTAGGTATTGATAGAATGTATCTCAAAATAATAAGAGCTATTTATGACAAACACACAGCCAATATCATACTGAATGAGCAACAGCTGGATGCATTCCTTTTGAAAACCAGCACAGACAAGGATGCCCTCCTCTCACCACCCCTATTCAACATAATATTGGAAGTTTTGGCCAGGGCAATTAGCCAAGAGAAAGAAAGAAAGTGTATTGAAATAAGAAGAGTAAAAATCAAATTATCTCAGTTTGCAGATGACATGATTGTATAACTAGAAAACCCCATCATCTCAGCCCCAAAACTCCTTAATCTGATAAGCAACGTTTGCAAAGTCTCAGGATACAAAATCAATGTGCAAAAAGCACAAGCATTCCTATACACCAATAATAGACAAACAGAGAGTCAAATCATGAGTGAACTTTCATTCACAATTGCTACAAAGAGAATAAAATACCCAGGAATCGAACTTACAAGGGATGTGAAGGATTTCTTCAGGGAGAATTACAGACCACTGCTCAAAGAAGTAAGAGAGGATGCAAACAAATGGAAAAACATTCCATGCTCATTGATAGGAATAATCGGTATCTTGAAAATGGCCATACTGCCCAAAGTAATTTATAGATTCAATGTTATCCTCATCAAGCTACCACTGACTTTCTTCACAGAACTAGAGAAAACTACTTTAAATTTCATATGGAACCAAAAAAGAGCCTGTATAGCTAAGAAAAACCTAAGCAAAAAGAAAAAACTGGAGGCATCACACTACCTGACTTCAAACTATACTACAAGACTTCAGTAACCAAAACGGAATGGTACTGATACCAAAACAGATATATAGACCAATGGAACAGAACAGAGTCTGCAAAAATAATGCCACACATCTACAACCATCTGACGTTTGACAATTCTGACAAAAACAAGCAAAGAGGAAAGGATTTCCTATTTAATAAATGATGTTAGGAAAACTGGCTAGCCATATGCAGAAAACTGAAACTGGATCCCTTCCTTACACCTTACACAAAAATTAACTCAAGATGGATTAAAGATTTAAACATAAGACCTAAAATCGTAAAAACCCTAAAATAAAACCTAGGCAATACCATTCAGGACAGAGGCATAGATGAAGGCTTCAGACTAAAACACCTAAAAGTATTGCAACAAAAGCCAAAATTGACAAATGGGATCCAATTAAATGAAACAGCTTCTGCACAGCAAAAGAAACTATCATCAGAGTGAATAGGCAACCTACAGAATAGGAGAACATTTTTCCAATCTATTTCTCTGACAAAGGTCTAATATCCAGAATCTACAAGGAACTGAAACAAATGTACAAGAAAAAAAACAAACAACCCCATCAAAAAGTGGGCAAAGGATATGAATAGACACTTTTCAAAAGAAGACATTTATGCGGCCAACAAACATATGAAAGAAAGTTCACCATCCCTGGTCATTAGAGAAATGCAAATCAAAACCACAGTGAGATACCATCTCACACCAATTAGAATGGTAGTCTTTCAGAAGTCAGGAAACAACAGATGCTGGAGAGGATATGGAGAGATAGGAGTGCTTTTATACTGTTGGAGGGAGTGTAAATTAGTTCAACCATTGTGGAAGACAGTGTGGCAATTCCTCAAGGATCTAGAAGCAGAAATACCATTTGGCCCTGCAATCCCATTACTGGGTATATACCCAAAGTATTATAAATCATTCTACTATAAAGACACATGCACAAGTATGTTTACTGTAGCACTATTCACAACAGCAAAGACTTGGAACCAAACCAAATGCCCATCAATGATAGACTGGATTAAAAAAATGTGGCACATATACAACATGGAATACTATGCAGCCATAAAAGAATGAGTTCATGTTATTTGCAAGGACATGGATGAAGCTGGAAACCATAATTCTCAGCAAACTAACACAAGAAACTAACACAGAAAACAAAACACCACATGTTCTCACTCTTAAGTGGGAGTTGAACAATGAGAACATACGGTCACAGGGAGGGGAACATCACACACTGGGGCCTGTCGGGGGGTGGAGGGCTTGGGGAGGGATAGCATTAGGAGAAATACCTAATGTAGATGATGGGTTGATGGGTGCAGCAAACCACCATGGCACATGTATACCTACGTAACAAACCTGCACCTTCTGCATATGTATCCCAGAACTTAAAGTATAATTTAAAATAACAATAATAATAATTTAAACTTTCACATAAAGAAAAATTCTGGTCAATTTTCTAGAAAAGGAAATCTGTATCATCCTTAAAACTTTGAAGATATATTTTGTAAATATGTTACCTTGTGGATAACTTTTCAAATTAAATGTGCATCTGCATTAAAGGCACAGAAACCAGCAAAAAATAAAGTAATTGAATTGAGTGCAAAGGAAAGGATATGATACAACTTTAACTTTAGGATCTTAGAAGATCTAGGTACTTCTTGAATTAATCTATCCTTTTCTGGCCAAGAAACTGACAACACCTGTAATTTGCTAACATGTATCCTAAAGAATTTGTTTACTTGTTGTCATAAAAAAAAACAAATTGACTGTATTACAAAGAGAATGTCCATAGCTCTTTTGAAATCTTCTCAAAAATTTTAATTTCTTATCTAATGCAAACATCAATAATGTTCTTATTTATTTATGTTTAACTTTATCCAGAGTAAATTGTACTTACTGTTTAAACAATTTGTGTTTAATAACCTTTGCTTTTCAGGAAGATTTTATCGTATTTTCTCATGAAAAGAGAGACATTTGTTATAGTTATCTTTTTCTCACTTAAAAACTCAAAATAGTACTTAGTCAAGTTGAGCACAGAAACATCCTATATTTTTCTGTAGTTTCTCTATCTGTATACAGTAAGTTGGTCAGTTTGTTGAAAAATTTAAGATAAGTTCTTCTCTGAACTTTGTTGTATTATTTCTACAGAAGGTCATGCTTGAAGTTTCTCTTTAAATACTTTTAAGAAAAGGTACCAGGTCCACAGGAGCCCAATATTCTGTTTACTGACAACCCTGATGCCAAACATTGCATATGTAAGACACTGTGAAGAAAGATCTGTGGCAAATATTCTAATTTACACGTACTACTCCAGGCACAGTGAACTTGAGGCTCCTGTTTAATGAATCAGATGCACTCACTCTGTAACTACTGTCCTGAGCACTGCTTTAGACCAAGGATTTTAGAAGCCATGTCTTCAATCCTTTGCACAAGCTAAGCATTTCCTTTGCATTTGCAGCAGAACAATAGACAGATGATCATTATCCACCCACAGGCTGAATACAGGAAGGGGGAATAGATGAAAATGCTTCACGATGGGCTTCTGCCCACATAGGTGTTTTCATATTTGGGAGTTTTTTTTCAGTTTAAAATGCATGTTAAGGACAAAGACATAAACAATCTTCCTTTAAACTCTGCTTGTCAAGGAGCACCTATTTCTGATACATAAAAAACAAAACAAACAAACAAAACAGCTCCTGATGAGCCTATGTTGAAAACAAGCATAAATAGTGGTGATAAAAAGAAAAGAATGTAGATAATATGTGTTTGTTGGAAGCTGGCTGAAAGTGCAGATGAGTTGGAAGGCTGGAAAGAAGCGAAGACTGGTGATATTCATCGTTTAAAAAATGAGTAGTTTTAAGGCTGCATTCTGCAGGGAAAACAATAATTACACATTTAGGTCAGCCTGGAGGGACCTCTGAGATCGCTTCAGGCTTAATATTTCTACCTCTAACTCAACATTATACTCAATTAGTCTGCCTTTGTCCAAAATTAGAAAGAGATTTTAAAGGGCCTGATTCTTTCTTGCTATGAGGAACTTTCCCCTTGGAGAGTGCAGCACACACATTGCAAGATTAAACCTTCCTTTTTGTTTCTGCAGCCTAAGCTAATATAGCAGGACCTTGTAACGTCTTGCAGCAGAAAATTGATATAGTGAGATCAGGAAAGATAAATTATAATGACTGAAAAGGGCATTCACAGCCAATTCAAAGGGCTGGGTGAATTTTTTTTTTTTTCATGTAAGGGAATTTATCTAAAAGAGTCATGTCTGTTGAGTTCAATGCTAGTATGAACTAGGAAAAAAAATTAAAAAGCTTGAAGTTGGTAAAAATATTGGCAAATTCAAGCACAGCCAAGCTTAGAAGTCACTATCAGAATTCTTGAATGTCCCAAATGACTTAATTTCTCTAAACGTTGACCATTATGTACAAGTGCTTCTGTTAAAAGATACATATAAGTCTTACCATTTACCTTTCAAAGTGGGAAACTGAAATGCAGACTTTGCTATGGTTCTGTAGCCAGAGTCCGAATTCCAGGTTTGCAAAATTATAACCTTCAAGGTATCAAATATGTGGCTGCCACATGACATGAGCTCTGACATGTGAGTGGTGCTCAGTTTTTACAGCAGCAGGAAACAGAAGAATTCTGAGGATGCTCTTGACTGTTGCCTTCAATATTAATAAAAGGAAAACAGGTGAATTACATTGTTTTGTCCTTCTACCCTCATAAAGATAAGCTTTCTTTTTGCGAATGTACCAGTCCTTGATTGCTTATTTTCTGTGTCTATTTGTCATCATTTCCTTTAACAGTCAATGCTAGACTTTCGGATAATTGAAATGTTTTGCCTTCCTTGTGTTATCTGGGTCTCCAGATCCACTGTGTCTGATATACATTAGATAATCAATTTGGTGCAAGGCAGATCAGCTTCAAAACTGGTACTTAGCCTGGGGAGGTTCTTGGCTTTGCTTAGGAAGGATTTCAAGAGCGAGCCAGTATTAGAAGAAAACAGCCTTGTTGAGGCAGTGGTGTTACAGATCCATGACTGGTCCTGCAGAGCAGAGCTACCCCACAGGTAGTGTGCTGAGAGCAGCAGCTCAGGGCAGTTCTGCTGTCATATTTATGCTCACCTTTAACTACATGCAAATTAAGGGTCAGGTTATTCCGAAATGTATCAAAAAAGGGGAGTAACTTCCTGGTTTTTGTCATGGAAAGGGGATGTAACTTCTGGGTGTTGCCATGACATGGTAAACTGTCATGGCGTTGGCTGGCATGTCTTATGAAGAGGCATTTTAGTGCCTCTTCTCTGTTCCAGCCAGTCTTCAGTCTGATCTAGAGTCGAGTCCTGCATCTACTTCATATAGATGTTAACTCCTTTTCTCATTTTTGTCTGATGGTGAAGTTTCTAAGTAAAGGGAAGGGACTTTGCTGAAAATGGTGACAAAGTCCCTCCCAGGGCAGGTTGGAGACTAAGAAATACACTCCAAAAGGTATGTAAAATCTCCGAGTAAGGTGCAATTGCTGTAGAAGGATCCCTGACCACTGAAGCATAAGGTGTCCTACCTTCTCTTGTATTGAGAGTGTGGGCCTCAATTCAAATTTCAAACACTGAATAAAGTTAAAATAGTTGTCAAACTGCTGACATTTTCTCCAAATGTAACAAAGAATGTGAATGTGGTGAGTAACAGGATATCGATGTTCAAAATCTATGTTTCTCATCTAAAAAATCATGTATGAAACTCATATTTTTAGTTTCCAAGGAGGAAAAATTCCAGAAAGTTTAGGCACATTAATATTTATGAGTTAAAGAGAATAAAACTTATTTCAGGAAATGCAAGATGTTAACAGTATGAAAAATTTTCATGCAGACATTTGGAAGAAGCTAGGAAGAGAAGTTTTTTTTTTAATAAAGAGAATAAGGTATTTTTTTTCTTGTTTTCTTCAATGAAATTAAGAAAAAAACAATACCACACCATAGCGATCATATTATTAGTGGTAAGAAGAGGAAGTAAGTTGATAATGACTAGTAAAGTGCATTTGGAACAGACCGGAATAGTTCTAATAGCTAAAAAGTCTCATCCAAGAATTTCATTTAATTTAAACCTTTAAATAACTATTCAATAAGAATAAATATTAACAAGGCTATATCAGAAAGATGCATAGCTTTCCTGGCTCTGTATGTACCTGACAAAAATTATGAAAGGCAGAACATTAAAAGAATTATAAAAAGAAATATATAAATCCACAATCATTGTGTATATATTTAACATAACCTCCTCAGAAACTGATAGGTCAAATAAAGCAGAAAGCAAAACCAAAGAACACATGTGGAAAATTCACAAAAATCGAACACACTATATTCTTCAAGACATATCTCAAAACAATGAAGACATCTACATTATATCTTCCACACTCCTTAATGGTAATTATTTGGAATAATTATAAATGAAAACTGAAAAAATAACCAAATCATCCTATATGTTGGTAATATAAAAGCACACTTCTAAATTCTTATTGTATCAAAGACAAAATGATAATGGAATATTAAAAATTATAAAAATGTGATTTCCACCATGACTTAGTAGATGTATTATTCATCTATTTCACACTCACAGAGGTGGAATTTAACAACCATGCTTCAGTTCTTTGCCCAAGGATGTACTAAGTGAATGCCAGAACCAGAAATTAAAGTCCAATCTTCTGATTCAAGAAACTGTCTTCTTTTTGATGCTTTTATAACCCTGCCCATAAAATAAGTAGTGTTATCAATAATACTAACAAATACTTTGTTTTACCTAATGAAGTTAATATTCATAAACTTCGTGGAATATCTTAAGATTTGCTTGGTTCATCGTAGCAAATATACATGGGCCCTTAAATAATCTACCTGCTGTCACCTTTGAATTAGGAGGAGGTTGTGTTAATGTGTATGGTGAGGAAGTGTAGGCGGTAAGGACTGGACATTGTGATGATTCACATTTATGCTCGTGAGGAATAACAATCATTATTTCAAATAAGCCACATTCCTTGGTAAGATTCTTCGTTACACAAAAATATGACTGATTTTGTGCAAGTGTGGTTAAATCTGATTTCAAACATATTATGGAACAGTCACATGTTTCTCTTCTAGACCTGCTTCCTTTTGGTCTCACCCTGTCTTTTGGCTTTGGATGTACCTGAATGCCAAGGAACCCGTCTTCTTTCTACTGCAACCTCTGTCCGAAACTGTAGACTCAGATGTCAGCCCCACCGCCTGCCCCGCTCCCATTTGGATGCCTGACAGACATCTCAAAATCGACAGGTCCAAACTGAACTCTCAGATCTCCAACTCACCCCCGTCCAAACCTCTTCTATCCCCTCTCCTTCAGCAGATGGCCATGGTCTTTCAAGCTGCTCAGAACAAAAAGCTTGAAGTCATCCTTGACTCTTATCTATTCCTTGTGCCCCACAGCCAGGAAGTGAGGAAATCTGGTTTGCTCAACCTTCCTATATCTTCAGAATCTGACCCCTTGTCACCATGCCACAGCTCTGACTCAGTCTGAGCCATCATCTCTCCTGCCTGCACATCTGCAGTGCTTTCCAGCTGGTTGTCCTGCTTCCATGCTGAACTCTCGGCAGTCAAGGTCTTTCCAAGTCTCTCTGTGGAAGCTGAAGTCCTTAAGAAGGTGTAATAGTTCATTCTCACATTGCTAATAAAGACATACCTGAGACTGGATAATTTATCAAGGAAGGAGGTTTAATTGACTCAAGTTCAGCATGGCTGGGGAGGACTCACAGTCATAGCGGAAGGTGAAGGAGGAGCAAAAGCACATCTTACATGGTGGCAGGCAAGAGTGTGTGTGCAGGGTAACTGCTCTTTATAAAACCACCCAATCTTGTGAGACTTATTCACCATCATGAGAACAGTATGGGAAAACCCACCCTTATGGTTCAATTACCTCCCACCAAGTCCCTTCCATAACATGTGGGGATTATGGAAACCACAGTTCAAGATAAAATCTGAGTGGTGACACAGTCAAACCATATCAGATGACCCTCAGCAGGCCACGCAATATGCCCCCATTTCAGCCCCTGACTGTGTCTCCCACCCACAGTAGACCATGCACCGGCCCCTGGTGATCCTGGACCTTACCTGACATGGTACTCCCACCTTGAATATAGCAATGTAGGCAGCAGTCTACCCAGCCCTCCCAGGCTCTCCTGGGAAACCTAACTTGGGCCTACTTTTAATTTTTCTTCATTTCACAGTCCATCATATGTTAATATTTATTGAGTCATCTTGCTTATTGTTAACTTTCTATCTCCTTCTTCAGAAAGATGAAAGACATTATTTAATGTTAAAAAATGTGCTATCTGCTAATTGGTAATATTGGCCTAAGCCCTGTGCAAGTACATCAGCTTTTAGCAGGAACCAAACGACTCCCCACGTATGAATTTCAGTCTTTACAATCAATGTGCTTCATGTTCCTGAGTCTATGGTAGAGCTTGCCTTATTCATGTCGTGAGCAACACACTTGATGAAATAACATAATAAAAATGCTTCTTTCATTCAGTGCAATGATTAACATGTCAGGTATCATTTTAATTTTATTAATAAAATAGTTCACAGTAGCATTTCTTTTAAACTAACTTAATAGAAACAATTATTTTTTATGTTTTCACAGTGAGGCTTTAATAGAAGATATTCTACAAATATATTAATTTATGCCTAATTTGTTTAAACAAAAAAAAACCCACACAATATTTTTTACAAATTAATTATTAGATGTAGGGCTGTGAGTAACTTAATTTCTGAAGCCTCTTGGAGGGAATGGCATTACTACACTAAATGTCACATCAGTAGACACAATGTGGGATGAGCTATACACAGATGGAATCACAATAGGAGGCTCGAAAGAAGTAGGAAGAGACAGCTATATATCTTCTGTGCTTCTTTTTAAATATCTATTTTTCATTTCAGAGTTTCTCATTCCCTTAGGTGCAGTATGAACTTAAAAGCAACCTAGATTCTTCATAGGACTTTTAGAGTATATGATAGATCAATAATTTGTTGGTTTGTTTATGAAATATGCCAACTTACTAGGACAGAGTCATTTTTAAGAGGAAGCCAAGATCAATATATATGTGCATAGATTTATGGGTGTTTTTGTTACAATCAGAATAAGTCCGTTTAAAGAACTCTAAATGGCAAGGCTGGCTGTTTTTACTGTGATCTATTGGCTCATGGGTGCCACTTTAATTCCAGAGACTAAAAATATCACATCTGAGACTTTTATTCTGATAAACTCTCCTTGAATGTAACTAATTTTAACAGTCAGATTTTTAAATTGCAGACAAATAACAACCCAGCTGTAACTTAACAGCATAATCTCTAGAATTTGCTCCCTTTCTTAGGAGTACCAAATAATTGTACCTGCCAGTGGATTTTAGAGTTATAGCCTTCTGAATTTTTATACTACATTTTTTCCTTTACAGAATTAAAGAAAGGAAGCAGAATTATGGACTTAAACATGTGTTATGGCTTAACTATCGAACCACACCTGTGTTCCCACATGACCCAGCTGTGATACCTTTCTTTGTGTAGCTAGTTGGATCTCATCCACGCCACTCTGGACAATCTAGCTTGGGCAAAGACAGAAGACACAAGTAAACGTCCTCATTTGGTTTATTAATTTCAGTGATACTTTCATTCTGTTGGTCTACTGAGCATAACCAGCTGGTCTATTGACATTGCACAATTAGCCCAAAGAGATGGGTTGGCTTCAGGTAGTCCAACTAAATAGAAGGGATGAGAAACATCGTGACATGGCAGCAGCATCTTTCTAAAGTTCTCATGGACATAACTTTAAGATGAGGTATGGGGCAGCTTAATACTCTCCAGCTACGGGGACGGGAGTGTGGTAGTTATCTCCATCTTACATTTCAGTTGTGATCATTCTCATCACACACTCCCCATGGTGCGGCTCACTTTAATGGTGAATGTAATAAACTTCTCTCATCCTTTCCCATCCTCAACTGCATGTAGGTTTCTGACTAGAAAGGTAAACACAGTATCATCTAACTTTTAAAGTGTTAATCACTAATCAAAGGATAAAGACTGTTGTCTTAAATCCTAAAACTATTAAAATGAATTAAAATTGTGCAAGCATATGGGGAAGATGAGATCAAGGTTATCTTAGCCACAATCTCTTATTTGACAAATAAGAAATTAAATTTATTTTTTTTCCCATTCATAGTGTTTGATAAGAGAATGATTCCAATTACATCACCCCTAGGTAAACAGATTTTCTTCCTTTTAGGGATCTGTGAGGAGAGACATTTAGAGTCTCCTCTCCTTGGCTCTTGACCTGAGCCTCTACTGTGCCATTGAGTTGGAGGGTGAAATCTGGAATCGCATACTCAAACACCTGCACTGTTCTTCCAAAAACAACCAAGTTGAAACAGTAAACAACTCATCTGGTATCTCTTAAGCTAAGGTGCAAAGGTGCATCAGTGAATACATTCGGTTGCATATGTACCTAAACAGTGTATTTCCAGCTTCCTCCTAATCTGATCCCAACTCACCTATCCCTCCTCTGCATCTCTTCCTGCTTCCCACCTGCATGGTCTCCTTCCCTTAGCCTACCATGTGTCACTGCTCCTGATCATGTGTGTCATTGCTAAGTCCCTGGGACTTTGCCCAGTGTCTGTCTCCCTAACTGCTGTGGTTAACATCAGTCCCAGCTTTTTAAAGCACCCGTGACACAGATTTTAGTGCATACTATCATGAGCTATTACATGCTGCCTTGCGCCATTCATTAAATGCTTTATATTTTCATTCCTCCACCAGATTGAAAGTCCTTTAATGGAAGAGCTCTATCCTGAGGATTCGGTCGAGAGTCAATCATGTGGGAGAGAACTGGTTGCTTTATTAAGAAATTTTGCTAGGTGCATCAGAAAAAATGACTCTGAAGGGGAAATAAAGATTACAGTAAAATAGTCACCCCAGGAACATCACAGAGACTTTGGACAAGAGGAGGAGGAGAAGAATACATGGGTGGCAAGGAAAGGAAGGAGAGATTAGGAACATTAGAAGAACGTAGAGAATGTCTTATAATGATTTGTAGATATCTAACAGTCATGTTAGCAAATATTTAGCAATATATAAAATTGTAATAACTATGTCAAATAAGCAAGGGTAGAATTGCATGCCATTACCATAAGGTTGACCCCTTGGGGAGTGCTTTGAGGGAAATGTTTACTATTTTGGGTCTCTTTTTCTTGCACCAAAGCTCAGCTCCACTGTAATTTCTAAGGAGAAACAAAATGAGAGTCAGAAGTTACAGTGTGGACTGTTTTCTGCTCCAGATCAAGCCTTGGTGTGGGGAACACCAATGGACGAGAGTTCCAGGCTTTGTACCGTTCCACTCCCCACTCTGGATGTGCACTCATCTGGCTATCGGACACGGGAAGCATTGTCAAGAGATGAGGGCCTCCATTCATGCTCCTTGGTCCTCTCCCAGGAAGGAAATCTCCTGGATGTTATCTAATTTCTCCAAGTCAGTTTTCTCATAGGTCACATAGGGATGATGATAGCATCCAGCTCATTGAGACACTGCAAATACTAAATGCATCGGGCCTGTATTGTAAGGCATCCATGCTAATACCTATGGGCCCTAGTTGCAAGGAATATAAAGGCAGTGTTATTACATGGTGCTAAGGAATCGAGGCTGTCTTCAGAGAAATGGGCCATGATGAAAAGGTCTCTAGTAGGGGAGGTGGTGTAGAGATAACAGGTCCGGTGGTGCAGACTGGAGGACTTATCCCTGGACAGAAACAGGAGCCACCACAGCAATCACAGCAGCAGCTTGCAGTCACAGCTCTGCACTTGCCAGGCTCTTATAAGCAGTCAGTGTTTTCTGGATTACTTCATTTAATCTTCCAAATGAGGTTAAGTCCCACTGTTCTGCCACTGAACTGATAAAACCACTACCTCAGGTCACCCAGAATTAGGAGAGCTTATATCTGAACCCCAGCATGCTGATCCTTGATCCACACTAAACTGTTCTTTCTCTATTTTATATTATTTTAAATAACTGAAATGATGTCTACGTATTTGGGTGACAAAAGGACAGATCCAGCTCCACAGAGTGAACCTCTGCAATTCAGCACTCTCAACAGATGTTGGCTGAGGTTCTAAGGTTGAAAAACAATGTCAAACGCAGGGCCTGTGCTTAGAACACACACGGGTCAAAAGCTGGGGAGTCCATCCTTTCATCTATTAGGAGGGCAAGAAAGAATTTTCTGAGCATCTGCACGACTGCAGACCAGTGCAGAGATGCCGCTTCCTCTTTGCCCTCAGCAGACAGGTTGGTAAATGTCTGCACCTCTCATGTACTTCCCCCTAACAACACTGATTTTGGAAATAATGCTGAGTTCAAATAAACTCCTCGTTTTGTTGATGTTTATTTAAAACTGTATGTAGATAGCCAGGACAACACGGCTAGGAATGTGTGTTCAGTAGATTAGCATGAATAAAATTCAATAGATTGTTTTCTTTTAATATGTATCTTAGAAAAACAGTCAATAAATTTCTTCAACATTCTTAAAGGCAGCTATGGCCTTACTCTTTATTCCTAAGTCATATGTAAGAAATCACTGTTTTTATCATATTTCAGTACAATATTCTGAAACTGGGGTTGGAGCTGGGGTCAAGGAGCTCCCCACTCTTTGCCTGGTAAGTTAGGTCATCCGTGACTGGGAATGAAGACTCCAGAGGTCGGCACACCTCTCACCCGTGACTTCAGGCAGAAGACTACTCCTTGGCTATTTTTAGGCATTCCAAATACAGCATTTGTCCATTTCACTGTTCACGTGGCTACTATGCAAATGATGAAAATATTTCCACATGCATACACTGAGGTATGATCAATTGTGGGTGACTATAAAGTAGTAATAAAATCATCCTTTTAAATAACTGAAATGGCAATTCACCATTAAGCCTGTTATTCACACCAGCAACATTTTAGTGATTCAGAAATAAGGAAAATGGGTAAAGTGTTTATATTTTGCAGTTCCAAACTACTTGTATCTTTTAGAACAACAACAGCAACACACTCTCGGTCTCTCAATGTAGACACACACATACATACATAGACACACACATCCCTATATGCGCATATATAGATGTGTCTGTATGCAAGCAACAATAAAAATATACTTTTAGCATTTTATGCAAATTTTCTAATTTTGAGAATATTTGGCACACCAAGAAAGAGGCCAGTTGGAATATTTTGGCTCTTAAGGGTCACAGGAGAGAGGAAAACAGAAGGGGAAAAGGACAATGCAGTTGTAGGGTCCAGGTCCAGGCCCAGTATGAGCTTGGAGATGCCACAACGATGGAGAAGTGCAGGACAAAGCATTAGAAATAGACACGAAGGTTCTGCTCACCTGTTTCAGGATAGTAGGGAGATCACCCTGGCACCACGGGCATGTTCATCACTGCCAAACCAGACAGCAGACCATCCATTAATGATGCAGAAGAATGATCCCTGTAGGGACGGGGGTCACTGAAGCGAAGCATCGGCACCAGGAACATCCATGTGTTCGCATGTGCCTTATGCCGAGTTCGTATTACTGAGCAATGTCTAGAATTCCCAGGGGTTCACGTAAAGGTCAAAAGTTTGGAAACCTATTATTTATAGTAATGCCCTTTTAAAGCATTCTCTAGGAAGTAACTATGAGCTTTCTGTAATTCAAATTCTACAGAAGTATATACAGTCCTCTCCTCTTTAGACTCTAGCCAAGGGCTCTATAATGTAAACTTAAGAGCACTTCCTGTTTGTATTAAAACAACAATACCAGAGAGCTGTATGGCTCCCAGTTAGAAAGTGTCTCTCAGGTGTTGATGCTTCATGAAGTACAATGATGGTTCTGAGGAGGGTGCAAGTGATTTTGGATTAAATGACCCTAAGGCGTGACTTGTAAAGATGACACGTGGTCAAAGACAAGTGGTAAGGGGGAGAGAGCGAATCCTAAAAAAGAGACAAGCCTCATTTACACTTTATTCATAAACTTTATTTTAGAACACTTTTAGGTTTACAGAAAAGTTATGCAGTACAGAGAGTTCCTATACACCCCGCACCCAGTTTGCCTATTATTAACAGCTTGTATTAACATAGTACATTTGTTAAAAGCAATGGACCAGTATTGGCACGTTATGTTATCTAACATCCTATTTCTGTTCCAGCATGCCATTCAAGATACCCCATCCCATCTACTTGTGGCTCCTTAAGCTCCTTTTGAGTTTGAAAGCTCGAGGCATTCCCTGTCTTTAATGACCCTGGCAGTTTTGAGGGGCATTGATTAGATGTTTTATACAGCATTCTTCAACTGGGGTTTGTCTGATGTTTTTCTCATGATTAGGCTTGGGTGATGTGTTTTTAGGAAGAAGGGCACAGAGGTTAAGTGTTATTTTCCTCACAACATAGCAAGTGTATTGTATTGTGCTACATCAAAATAAATACCCCAAAACACATTTTCAACTCCCAGTTCCCAGAACCTGTAAATGTGACTGTACTTGAAATAGGTTATTTGCAGGTTTAACTGCATTAGAGATCTTGAGATGAGATCATCCTGGATTTAGAGTAGACCCAAAACCCAAGGACTTGTGTCCTTGCAAGAGAAAGTTGATGGAGATTTGAACACAGAAACACATGGGGAATAAGGCCATGGAAAGATGGAGACATAGACTGGAGCAATGCAGCCCCAAGCCAAGGAAGCCCAGGGCACCAGAAGCTGAAAGAGGCAAGGGAGGGCCCTCCCATGGAGCCTTCAGGGGCAGTGTGGCCCAGCTGACACCTTCGTTCCAGACCTTTGGCCTCTGAACTACGAGAGAATAAATTTCCTTTGTTTTAAGCAACCCAATTTATGGTAATTTGTTACACTAGCCCTTGGCGATGGAACAGGCATTTACTATCCACATGACTTCACCACTGATGTGAACCTTGATCACCTAGGGGAGGTGGGATTGTCAGATCTCTCCACTGTTATTCTGTGACTATTGCATGGTCACAATGATGCGTAGTAACTAACCTTACTATGCATGGTCACAGTTCGCACTCGAGGAATGGGAACTATGCACCACCTCCTTGCAGATACCTTAGATACATCTATGTTTGGGATCCTTTTGGAATTCTTCTTTATGGGAAACCTGTCTCCTCTTCACCTTATTTACTTATTTAATCATTTCTTTATGACACTATAGACTCATGGATATTTATGTTTTGGATTTTAATCCAATACTACATTATTCTTTTTGTTGGTAACTTGTGCCAGATTTGGTCATTGGGAATTCTATCAGTTGATTCTTGCATTTCTTTGAAATAATCTCATTATTGCAGGATTTTTTGTTGTTGTTTTGTTTTGTTGTTGCTGTTGTTTGTTGTTTTTGTGTGTGTGTGGATTTGCCTTGTATTTTTTTGTTTTGTGAACACTTTCTGAATTTCTAGCAAATGGTGCTCCAGGCTCATCTTGCGAGTTTGCTGCTTCTGAATTGGAACCACCCATTTCTCCAGGAGTCCTCCTTCCCTTTCTTGGAGAACACCATCAGATGTAAAGAGCTGGATGCTAGCTGGGCTCTTGCTAGTGCGTTGAGTTTGCTTTTCGATTTGCTATATACTACCTATTTGCCCTTGAATATGCTACTTAGCCTCTCTGTTTCATTTTATTTAACTTTTAATGAGGGTTATAAAACACCAAAACTAATTCCTAACCAATCTTGATTTAATGAACTATCAAAATTAACACCTATCTTCCATTTGCCCTTTAAACCGTCTGACTAGTGACTACACAAAGGAAAGATCTGATGAAGTGAAGTCACTTAAAAATCCTAGAAAATGAGATATTTGAGCCACTCACAGGGAGAAAGCAAAGTGTAAATGCTGGAAGTGTTCAACATTCAAATTACTTTGCATATTATCTGTAAGATTTCACCATCTTTCTGGAAGCACAAGCACAGAAATTGTGAACTGAGCCTTTTGTGTACATTTTTTCAAGAAGGAGAACTTGGAAATCACAACAGCAACAGACCCATATTCAAACAAGTTGATTCTGCCCTTTTTGAAAGATTGATAAATAAATGGACACATTTTATTTAACTGGTGAGTCACGAGGGGCTTCAGCCAGTGGCTGATTACCAGCAGGTCTAGAATATTTTTGTATTTTAATAGCTCCCATGCTGTCTTGGTGTATACTGGCTAACTGTACCCCCAGCATGGGAGTCTGAGGTTAACAATTTCATGCCATAACTGACTCTTCAGTAACCAATTGGTTAACCTGCCAAGAGGGCTTTACCACGATGATTTCCTGAGGCTGGTGTAGGACAACTGCTGGCAGGCAGAGTCTTTCCACATTCTGGTCTGTGAAACCATCACTGCCATTGTCTCCTCCTTGTCAGCATTAGCCTTGACTCCAGGATGACTTGACTCTGCCCAACCAGAGATATTCTTTGGCAAAGTTTTTGGCTGCATTCTAACTGTGTCTGTAAATTGAAAGTGCAGAGATTTTGGTGAGACATTATGAAGATCAGCACCATCAGTGCAATCCCTAATCTCCTTACGTCTAGTTTTCTCATCTGTATGAAGGGAAGTATAATTCTTAATGTATATGGCAAAAATTAAAACAAGAAGTCAATGCTATGAGATGTTTGTAAGGAGCATTCAATAAATGTATCTATTGCCAGCTGCATTTTATATAGACAAAGATGTAAAGAGTGGGCAAGGCAGGCAGGCAGAGAGAAGATTGAGAGGCAGCATGGCGGCACTTCAGACAGAAGGATGCCTATGGTGCTGTGGGAGCAAAATGAAAACATTATATAATTACTTTCCATCTGCCAGGAATTGCTCTAAATGCTTTCCAGGTGGTTCTCACTTGCTCCTCAGCTAGCGCATTAAAGCCTTCTCACTTCACCGGATAAAAACTGGGGTACAGAGAGGACTGCCCTTTGTCCACACTCCATCACTTCTCCAATCCAGATGCTGGCTCCAGGCCCACTTTGAGTGCTGCTGTCTTATCCTGGAGGACTGTGTATGAAAACAGGAGCTCTTGGAAGCACAGTCTTTGTTCGGAGAGCAGTTAGTTAATCAAAGGATGAGGGAAGTCTAATTGGGGAGACAGCATGACTACTGCAAAGGTTTGGTGCCCCACATGGCCAGGGACTCTCCAGCAGGGGTGATTGCCTTTGAGGGCTTTTTGGGGGAGGGATGGGTGTGTACCTGGAAGACACATACAGTGACTGGTTATTAAACGCTAATGAATCCGTGCACATTTTACCAAATGCCTTCTTTTCTGGTGAAAATAATATATGGTTCTCCTGAACTCTCAGGGGAGTGGAAGGAGAAGGGCCAGTTGGCACACGATGAGCATGCACGTCTTTTATTCTAAAAAATATTAAGAGACCTGAAAATATGAGCAATATAGATGGTAAGGAGGCAGGAAAAAAAAAAAAAAAAAGATGTCTGTTAGACCAGGAGTCCCCAACCCCTGGGTCACGGACTGGTACTGGTCCATGGCCCGTTAGGAACTGGGCCACACAGCAGGGGGTAAGGGAACAAAGCTTCACCTGTGTTTACAGCTGCTTCCCATCACTCGCATTACTGCCTGAGCTCCACCTCCTGTCAGATCAGCAGCGGCATCAGATTCTCATAGTTCTTCACAATTCCACTGTGAACTGCGCAGGTGAGGGATTTAGGTTGTGTGCTCCATATGATAATCTAATGCCTGATGATCTGAGGTGAACAGCTTTATCTTGAAACCATCCCCCTCAACACCCTGTCCATGGAAAAACTGTCTTCCATAAAGCAATACACTAGTGCTAAAAAGTTGGCGACTGTTGTATGCCAATAGCAACTATATTAGTTTGCTAGAACTGTGGCAACAGAATACAACAAACTAGATTTTTTAAACAAAACAAAAATTTGCTAGGCGTTGTAAGATGCCTGTAGTTCCAGCTATTTAGGAGGTTAAAGCAGGATTGCTTGAGCCCAGGAGTTTGAGTCTAGGCTGAGCAACATAGTGAGACCCTTGTCTCCAAAAAAAAAAAAAAATCAAAACAACAGAAAAAAAAAAAAACACCTGATGGCTTTGGAGGCCAGAAGTCGAAGATCCATGGGTTGACAGAGCTAATTCTTTCTGAGACTGGAAAGGAGATGCTGTTCCAGGCTTCTCTCATAGCTTCTACAGTTTGATGGCAATATTCAGCATCCTTGGACTTGTAGAAATTTCACCCCAATCTCCACCTTCAACTTCATATGGTGTGCTCTCCATGTTCATATCTGTCTCCAAATTTTCTCTTTTGTAAGGATATCAGTCATAGTGATTAGTAGATTACCTCTTTAAGGACCCACCCTCCAAAGAAGATCAAGCTTGGAGGTACTAAATGCTAGGACTTCAAGATATATTTGGGGCAGGTTGGAGGGACACAATTAAACCCATCACAATGAGAGTCGTTAAAACCATGTACTAAGTATAAATTATAACAGTAGGATAGTCCTTCATGTTTATTTGAAGCATGTGAAAATTATTCACAAAAAAATTCTCATGTTAGTGGTTTCAACTTCAGTTAATTTTTTTTTTTTTTTTTTTTTCCGAGACGGAGTCTCGCTCTGTCACCCAGGCTGGAGTGCAGTGGCGCGATCTCGGCTCACTGCAAGCTCCGCCTCCCAGGTTGACGCCATTCTCCTGCCTCAGCCTCCCGAGTAGTTGGGACCACAGGCACCCACCACCACGCCCAGCTAATTTTTTGTATTTTTAGTAAAGACGGGGTTTCACTGTGTTAGCCAAGATGGTCTTGATCTCCTGACCTCGTGATCCACCCACCTCGGCCTCCCAAAGTGCTGGGATTACAGGAGTGAGCCACCGCGCCCAGGCTAGTTACATATTTTTAAATGTTATTTATCTCTTACAGGCTGTTACAAAATCATCCAAATATCTTTATTTTATATTAATCAAAGAATAACAGCACTTAAATTTGTCTTCACTCTGAATGTGCTACAGCATTTCGGAATTGTTTGTACAGTCTTTTTAATCATGAGAATTGAATATATTTTTGGTGTGACATTGTTAATGTACACAAAAAATAAAGTTGTATCTAAAATGCATTTTACTTCAGTTGGAAGTGGAAGGAATAAGATTTATTCTTTTGAGATAATCATGTGGTTCTTGTCTTTGGTTCTGTTTATATGCTGGATTACGTTTATTGATTTGCGAATGTTGAACCTGCCTTGCATCCCAGGGATGAAGCCCACTTGATCATGGTGGATAAGCTTTTTGATGTGCTGCTGAATCCGGTTTGCCAGTATTTTATTGAGGATTTTTGCATCGATGTTCCTCAGGGATATTGGTCTAAAATTCTCTTTTTTTGTTGTGTCTCTGCCAGGCTTTGGTATCAGGATGATGTTGGCCTCATCAGAAAGTGGGCAAAGGATATGAACAGACATTTCTCAAAAGAAGACATTCATACAGCCAACAGACACATGAAAAAATGCTCATCATCACTGGCCATCAGAGAAATGCAAATCAAAACCACAATGAGATACCATCTCACACCAGTTAGAATGGCAATCATTAAGAAGTCAGGAAACAACAGGTGCTGGAAAGGATGTGGAGAAATAGGAACACTTTTACACTGTTGGTGGGATTGTAAACTAGTTCAACCATTGTGGAAAACAGTATGGCAATTCCTCAAGGATCTAGAACTAGGTGTACCATATGACCCAGCCATCCCACTACTGGGTATATACCCAAAGGATTATAAATTATTCTACTACAAAGACACATGCACACGTATGTTTATTGTGGCACTATTCACAATAGCAAAGACTTGGAATCAACCCAAATGTCCATCTGTGACAGACTGGATTACGAAAACGTGGCACATACACACCATGGAATATTATGCAGCCATAAAAAAGGATGAGTTTGCATCCTTTGTAGGGACATGGATGCAGCTGGAAACCATCATTCTTAGCAAGCTATCACAAGAACAGAAAACCAAACACCGCATGTTCTCACTCATAGGTGGGAACTGAACAATGAGATCACTTGGACTCGGGAAGGGGAACATCACACACTGGGGCCTATCATGGGGAGGGGAGAGGGGGGAGGGATTGCATTGGGGAGTTATACATGATATAAATGATGAATTGATGGGTGCTGACGAGTTGATGGGTGCAGCACACCAACATGGCACAAGTATACATATGTAACAAACCTGCACGTTATGCACATGTACCCTAGAACTTAAAGTATAATAAAAATAAATAAATAAATAAATAAATAAATAAATAAATAAAGATTTATTCTTATGTCAAATTAATTTTTCACAGCTCTTCAAAATAAGGTTCTAAGTTAAATCATGTTTATTTTAGATAACTTAAAATCATCATTTTTGCTTAACACATTCATGAGAAGCAAAAGTCTATTTTATAGGCCAGAAGAACAAAGGAACATTGTAAAAATAAACTTTTAAAAATGGATCTATTTCTCCCCCAAAGAGAAACTATTCTAAATCCACCAATGGGTATCATTTAGAGCAACTGTTTCCAAATTGTTCTGGGATGT
This sequence comes from Rhinopithecus roxellana, assembly GCF_007565055.1. Taxonomy (NCBI): domain Eukaryota; kingdom Metazoa; phylum Chordata; class Mammalia; order Primates; family Cercopithecidae; genus Rhinopithecus; species Rhinopithecus roxellana. The sequence goes on from NC_044551.1 coordinate 88,634,869, forward strand.
GTGCGGGTCCCTGAGGTCCCTCCAGGTGACCCGCAGGCTAATCTCATGTAGTATTGATGCTTCTAATATGAAAATGTCTATATTTTAGTTTCCAGAATGGATGGTTTATGAATAATGTATAATATTTAATAAAACCAGACATTGCCTCATTAATGTCTCATCAAAAGTAGAATGGATCTTTCCCTTATATCTGGCATTTTTGGGTCATGTACTAGACACAAGTGTGTGTGGATATACATTATTTCGCCCTACTAAACACAGTTACATTCCAGAGAATCTGATAATTAATTTTTAGAAGTTGTAATCACTAACCAGATTTAACTCAAAATAAAAATTCCATGCAGTTATTAATTTATTTAGTTTGCAGTATTTTTGTTTGCTTAAAAATCGTTATGAGAAAAGTGAAGTCCAGATTCCAGAAAAAGGATTTCTCTGAAGAGCACACAGTGCATTAGGATGAAGTTCCAGGGTTGCTGTTTAATGCATATTTTAAAAATTGAACTGTTTGAGGATAATCACAATATTTGTTTTGAGGATGCTGATTATTTGGTATGAGAAAATTATACTGGGAAAAAAAACTCCATTGCTCTGTGACACTGAGGTATCGGTCTACACTCAGATCTCAGATTACCTAAAAAATGAATGATTCCCATTAGTTACTCAGTTTGTTATCTGGTCAATTATTTGCTTTCCCAACAATTACAAATGCTACAGTGAATTCATAACTGCTCTAAGTGATGATAGTAAATAATTAGTTTTATCTAATCTTGGCAGTGTATTCCTGCAGAATCTGCATCAATCTTAATATTTTGTCACTGACTTTTAAAAATTGTGCTCACTTAGCCTTTTCCCAAGCTGGTATATATATCATTTTACATCTAAATATGTCTTGCATTTTACATGAAAACTTATACGCTTTAGTCATTTTGAACTCTCCTTCTCTTTCTTTTTTCCTCTCTGTTGTAGGACATGGTGGGGATGGAGTGGGAAGGAAGGAAGCAGATTGGTGAGGCTGGGCAGTGCTGGTGTGACGAAGGGTAGGTGAGTGGGCATCTTTGATCTCTGGGCTGGAGCCAGTGAAGGCTGAAGAAACACTCCTTAAGGAATTATTTCTCCTGGAATTGGAAATCACAGGTTTCCTGAATCAAATGAGTTGACTTTGAATTCTAGTATCTGAAGTCTTGGCTGTTTGAAAAGTAACTTCTAGAGGCTGCGAGGACCCCTGATACCTTTATAATCTCAAGTCATTTACAGTCTTCCCTGAGACCATTTGTCAAATTCATTGAATCATCCCGGAAAATGCTATATGCCCTCCCACTCTCCACCATTACCTTCTGGGTAAAACCCCAGATCCTCAACACGACCTGCAACTGCCTTTCATTACGTGATCCTGGCAACCTCTGTAAGACCACCTCACTTCATTCCCCAACCCGTAACTGGCACTTCCTGTGGGGAAAGTCTCCAATATGTGCTGGTCCTTCCATCCATCCCTGCCTTGCCTGTGTCACCTCCTCTGTGCTCAACATTGAGGCCAGTGCATTACTCTTTTAACCCTAGAATAAGAGCTCACACATCATCTATGCGGTTTCCCCATGATGGCCTAGGTTGAACATTTTCTCACCTGGTACTCATCACAGGACCTTGTAATTGCCTGGTGGCTTGTCACATTAGCTGGAGATTTCCTAAAGTCAAATAATTAACTATCAATTTTATCTAAATTCTGTAACTTAGAAGGTACACAGTATGTGGTAGATGCTCTGGCAAAGGTCTAACGACTGACTGACCACAGGAAGCTTTAAGGGAGGCAGAAAATGGGACAGTTGACATAGATGAGGCAAAGAGGGTGAAAGGTGATGCCCTGCTAGGGAGCTGCTTTCTTCTGCAAAGATGGATTTTCTGCATGTGGTGCTACAAAGAAAACATGCTACATTACTCACTTTCAGGAAACTTGGTCTATAAAGGACATTATGGACTTTAACCTAATCACAGGATCTTGGAGATAATGATATTTAAATTTACTTAGTTTTAAAAATCAGGACATTAGTATTATTTCATTTTGACTAGGAAATTGTTCTGTTAACAAAGCAGAGAAAGAAATGAACTGGGAATTGGGGTGAGTAACTATGGCGAAAGAGAGTGGGAAACATTACAGATTGCTTTCAATCATTCTGGCAAGTGATAACTAACAAGATAGTAGTAGATGGAGAGGAAAACGCACTGGCCGACAAAAGTTCTTAACATTTTCATGAAAAAGTTCCAATGAAGCCCCTTATCACATGCTACAGGGACACCATTTTTGCAAATGCTCTTTGGTTTTATAATGAACATCGCAAGGGATGCCACTTAGCTGGATGGCATCGATCCCCTTAATGAAGGTGTATCTATCCCAGAGTTATTTTTGACTCTCTCCTAATTTGCTGATTCTCTCCTCTCCTACTCCAGTTTCTTTCTGGCTTTCCTTCCCATTGCATTTTTTCCCCCACCAAATTCTATTTGTGAATCAATTTGTCCCTAAGAATAGAGCAGCCTTTGCAAAAATGTATCCAGTACATAAAGAATGGAGAGTACAAGCAAGTAAATCAAAGGTGATCCAATTAGTGATTTTTTTTCTAGAACAGGAGTACTGAGTCTTCATTTATACTTGGAAAAAAATATAGAGCACTAAAATAAAAATTACAAGTTCATGATACTTTTTAAAGAAAAGTGCAGATGCATTAAAAAAGTTAATATTATTATTTTTTAATTGGCTAACAGAGAGATGCCAGGCAGCAGGCGTTTCCTGAGGAAGATGCTTATGTATTTATGGCAGGTTTAACAGCGAAGATTCTGAAATCTTCTCATCTCTAACCAAACCCATTGAGCAGAGCAAAGGTGACATCACCAAAACAAGGAAACCGTCCTTACCATTCTGGAGGGGATCAAAATAAGAGGGGCTGGATGGATCCTGTTTTATGAGCCGCTCTTCTTGGAATCCAGATCACTAAAAAAAACCCTCAGTTATAAAGAGCAAGAGGCTCTCTGCCCCTCTCCTCTACAGTGGGAATTTCCCCCAGGATTATTGGTTGTCTATCTTTTAATAACAATACAGAGCTTTAGAGAGCTGAAGCAACAAAGTCTCCTGTTTTTCATTTCCCTTGCAATATCTCATCGAGATGATTCCAACCACCTCCTCTGCTGGGAACCTACCTAGATATCCAGCACACTCCAGTGCATCCTCCACACACAGTCTGTGCCGGGCGGTTCGGCTTTGGGTTGAAGATGTTTAATGTCTTTTCTAAACTGGCCCTAGACATGGGCGGATTAAATGATTAGAGAAAAACATCAGTAAATCTCAAAAGGCAGGAAAAGACATCTGCTCATTGATTGACTCAAATCATCTACGAGTTAAAGCAGAACACGGTTTCCAACAGAACCCTTCCAGGAACACATTCCATGGAATGGGTGAGTCAGGGTTTTGAGATACCCATGGCCACTGCGCTGTGATTGCCAAATCAGGATAAAATGGGACTGTGCTCAGCTTGCTACGCAGCACAAATTTTTGCAGATAAATGGGCACATTTTTGGGTTAACACAGCTATGTACATGACATATTAAAATGTTCTATGGAAAAAGGTAGTACCCAGCACAGTAGAAATCATTATTGATTTATTGTCCTTGCTGTGTCATTAGGATGGTTAAGCCTTTGAAGTGTGATGATGAGGAAAGCAGGGGGTCAATATTTCATGCAGAGAATCCAAAGAAAAATTAAATAATCATCACATAGTGCTGGAGAATTTTTTTTTTCTTTTTTTTTTGAGACGGAGTCTCACTCTGTCGCCCAGGCTGGAGTGCAGTGGCGTGATCTTGGCTCACTGCAAGCTCCGCCTCCTGGGTTCACACCATTCTCCTGCCTCAGCCTCCCGAGTGGCTGAGACTACAGGCACCCACCACCGTGCCCGGCTGATTTTTTGTGTTTTCAGTAGAGACGGGGTTTCACTGTGGTCTTGATCTCCTGACCTTGTGATCCGCCCGCCTCGGCCTCCCAAAGTGCTGGGATTACAGGCGTGAGCCACCGCACCCGGCCGAGAATATTTTTACAAAGTAATAAAAGAGCACACATATCTAAGGTCCTTGGTTTTCTTGTTGCAGTATCTGGATAGAATAAGAGAACTGTATAATCATGGTGAATACTCATCTACCAACGCTGACTTCATTTATAATTCCTCTTAAAGAAAAAAAAAAGTGAGTATATTTTGGCACAAGTAAAAAGCAGAGGCAACATACCTATTAAGCTCTATGACTTTATTGCAAAAAGTAGAGATTAAGGTTATAAAATAATTAAAACCAAAATCACGATTTTGGTCACGCATTTTGTGTTAATTCCAGATTTGCCTATTCACACATTCAGCAAGAAAATTTCTCATGAGTGAAGAAGAATGTGTGATGAATATTCAATTCCTTGTTTTATGTGCATCATTTTTTAAAATTTTATTTTATTTTGTTTTGCCCTGTCCCTAGCAACATTAGAGCTACATGTAGCTACAGAAATACTAAATTACTAAAGACCGAAGGCAACTGTGTGGAGGTAAAACCAGTCGATGCTGAAGTGTATGTGAAACAAAAAGAGATCTTCACAAAACAATGTTGGAGAAGAGAGAAATGAGATTAAGTTTAGGGTATGAGATTTATGTCTGGGATATAGTTAAGGTGAATAACAAGAAGGAAGTCATTTGGGATTTCAGAACAGCTTTGGTGACGATGGATAGGAAAGGGGGCTCTAGAGGGCTGCTAACGGGAGTGAAATCCACTCACAGAGGCAGAGGAATCCCGGAGGATTAGGTTACGCACAACAATTAGTCCCAGGATCAAAATACTGGGTTTCCACATTGGGAACAACAAAAACACTACTTTTTAGCATGAAGAATACCATGTTATAGGAAGTCTACTACATTAAATCTATGATGAATTTAAAGACAAAATCATAATAGTTTCTGAATGAATTTTAGTTAAATATGATTTTAAAAACTTTACTGGTTTATATCAACAAAAGAGAAAGTTAGTTTTGCCACTTTTATGCAAGTTTCTGTTCCACTCAGCCTGCTTAGCATCTCACTGTGTGTGGTTTTTATCATTGGAAAACCATAATTTTACAGAACCACATGGCTCATATCTAAAAACCTCATGAGAGGATATCTAAATCATTGAGTATTCAAATTATTAAGATTTTTAAAATAAAAGTAAAAAAAAAAGAGAGCTGGTGATGAGAATTAAAACCAAAAGTCTGCTCTAATTCTGTATTTTTTATTCTGAGTTCCCTGTTCTTATAACAAAGGCAATTCTGTGAAAGGCAAAATGATTAATTATGATCCCTAAGCATGTGATTCCATGAAAATGAAATAACACAAAATAATGGAAAGATAGATTGGATATATTACCTATTCATTGTTGCATATGGAGTTACACCAGCATGTAAGAACTTAAATCATTTATTGTCTCCCAGTTTCTGTGTATAAGAATTTGGATGGTTTTGGTTCAGGTCTACCAGGAGGCTGTAGTCAAGATGTTGATTGGGGCAGGAGTCATCTAAAAGCTTGATTGAGGCTAAGGATCTACTTTTAGCCTGGCTCCCTCATATGTCTAGAAAACTGCTGCTGACTTTTGGCAGGAAGCCTTAAATCCTTGACACACAGACCTCTTGAGTGCTCTCCTTCATGGCAGCTGTATTTCCCCAGGGTAATTGACTCGAGAGAGAACAAGACCAAAGCCAGATGTGATTTAAGGCCTAGCCTCAGAAGCCACACTCCGCCATATCTCCAACATGCCACTGAATAAACTGAATGCAGAGGTCAGCTCTGTTCTGTATCTAACACAGAGCTCTAGAACCCAGGCAGAGCTCCAGGATATCCCCAGCTCCCAATAGCACACCACCATGTAAATGTCCCCATGTTCCTCAAATTCACAATGTCCCCAGGGGATTTCAGCTTCTCCCACCTGTCCACCCCTCTCCATAAACTTCTACTCTGCCCAAACCTAGCATGTAGAAATCTATGCCTTCAAAATGTATTTGTTTCAGGTCCTCTGCACAGAAGGGTGTTCAGTTAGTTTTAATTTGAAATCCACTTGAACCTGACTCCTCCTTTTCATTTCTATTGGTCAAAACATCTCATTGAGATGATTCTAACTTCTGCTCTACTGCTAACCTACCTAGAGGTTCACCACACCCTAATTCATCTTCAAAAATTATGGCAGAAATGCTTTTTCTAAAAATATGTGTTTAATTGTCATTACCTTCCTAAATTTCTTTATCATTCCACATACCTTCAGTTTTACTTTCTTCTTGTATCCCTATTCTGCTATAAGACCCAATTAACGTTTTTTGTTTGTTTGTTTTCGTTTTTGTTTTGAGACGGAGTCTTGCTCTGTTGCCCAGGCTGGAGTGCAGTGGCGTGGTCTCAGCTCACTGCAACCTCTGCCTCCCAGGTTCAAGCGATTCTCCTGCCTCAGCTTCCTGAGTAGCTGGGACTACGGGTGCGCACTACCACGCCAGGCTAATTTTTTTGTATTTTTAGTAGAGACGGGGTTTCACCATGTTAGCCAGGATGGTCTTGATCTCCTGACTTCGTGATCCGCCCACCTCGGCCTCCCAAAGTGCTGGGATTACAGGCATGACACCCCACACCCAGCCACCCCAGACCTTTCTAAAAGGCAAAAATGTCTGATTATTAGGACTGTGGCCCAAGGAGGAAAGAATAAGTGTCCCAAACCTCTTTGTCCTCCTTTTATCCTACCACAGCTCTAAGAAAAGACCTTCATGAGTTTGGGCATGTAACTGTTCAGTCTGTCTGACTCGTACCAGAGGAACCCTGAGTGACTGCTCTTGGACCCGTTTGCTGAGGCTGGTCCATAAATCCCAACCACAGCAGAACATAAGTCCCAGCCACTGAAAGTGACCGGGGAGGAGGAGCAGCCATAGGAAGTGGCCAGAGCCAACAGCTGACCCACTCTAGGACCAGTGAGAGCCCTTGGGGTGCCCCTTCAGCAACCTGTGCCGGAGTGACCAGCTGTTATTCTCACTGACTTTACTTCCACAAAAGATGTTTGTTATTTCAAAATTTGAGGGAAAATCTCTCACCTGTAACTTCCTTCTAGGAGTGGGCAAAAGAGACCAGATCTCATTGTTTTAGGTTCCATAGGGAGAGACGTTTAAGATTATCTTGTCTGAATAATTTTAACCAGTACAAACGTGTTTCTATTCATGATATAGTTTGTACCGTGTGTGTGTATAAATGTATGTGTGTGTTTGTATATGTGTGTGTGTATTCTCTCTCTCTTTGAACCGACAACATTATCACGGTGGCCTTGTTTCTATTTATTCCCTGAATACTTACATCATCAGCTGAGGAGATTTCCAGGCACAGGTGGAAACCTGCTTCATCTTTTTCATATTAAACCCTCTCCACATCAATTGTTACCCTTGGCTAAAAGCTGAGCTTCTCTCAGTCTCACAGTTGCCTGGACCCCTGTAAATTTCATGGAATTTTCCTCATCTTAAAGGAAAACCTAAAAGTCATTCATTCACTCTATTTACTTTCTTTTGTGTTGTGGCACATGAAGAGTTAAGCATCAGACAACTTCAGAAAGTCAATTAAAAAGGGATAGTGTCGCTTAATCACAGGGCTTTTCCTATCTATTTTTTCTAGTAGTTACTTTAAAACTGCTAACTTGAAATCACAGCCCTGTGCTGTCTTCAGAAGTTCACTCAATCAAAAGCCAAGTGCTGAGTAATCAAAGATCTTAAATAACTGGAAGTTCTAACCCTGACCACAAGAGGATTAAAAATCCAGTAGCCAGAACTCAGTTCTTCGATCCAGCAGGCACCAGTGCATAATGAGAAATCCCCAAAGCCCTAGATCACAGCCGTGTCCTTGCCCAGCACAGAACTAAGTGGAAAACCTCTCTAATTCCTTAAGAGATCTTATCTGCCTGATGAAAATAGATATTGGCTTCTGTGTAGCATGATTAGAAGAATGCAAGAGGCTTAGCAAAGATGCAAGGGAAAGGCTCAGCCAGCTCATTTACATGGCGTTGCTGCTGACAGATGATGTTAACAGAAGAGCATAACCCACGGGTACAACCACACCTGAATTAAAGTGGCATTTATTTACTCAAGCTACAGAGGGATTAGCAGTCATTTATTTTGCCATATCCAATTTTTTAAATCTATTAAGCACTTTGATGCTTACTTTATTTTCTGTAACAAATAGTCAAGCTGTTTGAAGAGATGCTTATTTTCATTCAAAACAACCTGTCAAATGATTGTAACAGAAATGTAAATGTTGGGATGAATGAAAATTATTTCTATTTATTTAAAGTATAAATGTTTGAAAGTCACAGATTCATTAATACATTACTATTGCTTATTGCTACATAATGTGATATATACATGCGCACACAAATGCACATTCATATTATATGTATACTATATATAGTATAGCATACCAATATTTTATATCAGATAATTTCACATTAGTCAGAATGGCTATTATTAAAAAGTTTGCAATGATAGATGCTGATGAGGCTGCAGAGAAAAGGGAACACTTGCACACTGTTGGTGGGAATGTAAGTTAGTTCAGTCACTGTAGAAAGCAGTATGAAGATTTCTCAAAACACTAAAAACAGAATTACCATTTAACCCAGCAACCCATTACTGGATATATACCCAAAGAAAATAAATCGTTCCTCAAAAAAGACACATGCACTTTTGTGCTCATCGAGGCACTATTCACAATAGCAAAGACATGGAGTCAACAGAGGTGTCCATCAGCAGTAGATTGGATAAAGGGAATATGGTGCACCATGGAATACTATGCAGTAATAAGTAAGCATAAAATCATGTGCTTTGCAGCAACATGACTACAACTGGAGGCTATTATCCTAGGCAAATTAACACAGGAACAGAAAACCAAATACTGCATTTTCTCACTCATAAGTAGGGGCTAAAAATTGCGTATACATGAACAGGAAGATGGCAACAGTAGACCTGAGGACTACCAGATGGGGGAGGGAAGGAGAGGGGCCAGGGTTGAAAAATGAACTATTTATACTATACTTCAGTACCTGGGCGACGGGATCAACCATACCACAAACCTTAGCACCATGCAATAAACCCATGTAATAAACCAGTACCTTTTATTTTTACAAAACAAAAGTTATAAAAAATTGCTTATTTTAGAATACTATGTTTTAAGTTTATAAATTTATAACGTACATTTACATCATCATGTAAAATTTGAGTATATTTGTACATTTGGCATTGAAATTTGAAGTTAAAATTATCCAGAAACAGTAAGCCTTCAGAAAGATCAGGCAGAACTTAAAATCGTATGATACATTTTGTCACCTTCAGTACTCACAGGATTCAAAAACACAGAGAGGAAAAGTGTTTTTGAAAAGTGTCGATTATGTGAATAATTGGAAAATGCAAAGTTACTTTGAACAAACAATATCTCCTTCCTAACTTATTACCAAAGTGCTGGACACTATTAACACAAGGAAAATGCTTATACACGTGGATTTTTTTAACTCTGTTATTGTTAAAACAATGTTGGTTTTCTATTCAGATTGTTGCCTCTAAATGCAGAGCGATTCAATGTAACATAAATATGTTATCATATATGAAAGTTTTGAAATCTGGTCGAATACAATGTATTACTGTATATTGCAAAATTTAACAACACAGCATCTATATGCTTGCATAAAGGAAATGGAGCAAACACAATGAGGAAACACAAAACAACACCAAAACCACAACAGTGAAATAAGTTGGTTAGTTTTGTATTGGAATAAAGTTTAATATGAAAAGAAAATATTTCAAAGAGTCATATCAATTTTGGTCAATAAGTGCAAATTCCAAATTATTTTATAACTAATATCAAAAGGCAGACTCAAGTGAATTTGTATAAAAGTTTTAAACAACTTTATTAAGATATCATTGGCACACAATAAAGTGCAAATACTAAAAATGTAAGACGTCGGCCGGGCGTGGTTGGCTCATGCCTGTAATCCCGGCATTTTGGAAAGCCGAGGTGGGCAAATCACCTGAGGTCAGGAATTCAAGACCAGATTGGCCAACATGGTGAAATCCCATCTATACTAAAAATACAAAATCAGCAGGGCATTGTGGTGCAAGCCTGCAGTTCCAGCGACTTGGGAGATTGAGGCAGGAGAAGACCTTGAACCTGGGAGGCAGAGGTTGTAGTGAGCCAAGATCGTGCCACTGCATTCCCGCCTGGGAGACAAGTGCGAAACTCTGACTCAAAAAAAATTAAAAAATAAATAAATAAAATATACGATGTAAAATTTAACATGCACATATATGTATGGACCTATCAGAGTTTGTTTTGGATGTAACCAAGCAGCATGATTGCTGGATCATAGGATAGTTTTATTTTTAGTTTTTTGAGGAAACGCCATACTGTTTTTCATAGTGGCTGCCTAAATTTACATTCCCATGAGCGGTAAACTAGTGTTCTCCTTTCTTCACATCCTTGCCAGTATCTGATAAATTTTGTTGTTTTGATAATACACATTTTAAATGGAGTAAGATGATATCTCATTGTGATTCTGATTTACAATCCCCTGATGATTAACGGTGTTGATCATTTTTTATATGCCTGTTGGCTATGAGTATGTCTTCTTTTGAGACATGTTCATTTAGATCATTTTCTTATTTTAAAATTAGATTATCTGGGGCTTTTTTTGGCTACTGGTTTACACTTTTTAGATATTCCAGTTATTAACCCCTTATCAAATGGATCATTTGCAAATATTTTTTCCCATTCTGTAGGCTATCTTTTCCCTCTGTTGATTGTTTTTGGTTGTTCATTTTTAATGTGCAGAAGCTTTTTAGCTTGACAAATTCCGTTTATCTATTTTTTTGCTTTTGTTGGCTATGCTTTTGAGGTCTTACCAAAACAGTATTTCCTCAGACCAATGTCCTGAAGTATGTCCTCAATGTTTTCTTCTAGTATTATTTCAGGTCTTATTTTTAAGTCTTTAATTCATTTTAACTTGATATTTTTGCATATAATGAGAGAAAGAATATTCAGTTTTTTCCTAGCACAATTTATTAAACATATTATTTCCCTACAGAATGTTCTTGGTACCTTTTATTTGAAAGTCAGTTGGCTCTAAATATGTGGATTTATTTCTGAGTTCTCCATTCTGTTCCACTGGTCTATGTGGTTTCTTATGCCAGCATCATGTTGTTTGGATTACTATAGCTTTGTAGTGTATTTTGTAGTAAAGTAGTGTGATACCTCCAGCTTTGTTCTTTTTTCCTCAGGATTGCTTTGGCAATTCAGGGTGTTCTGTGATTTCATATAAATTTTAGGATTCAAAAAATATGTATTTGTGTGCAGAATGCCACTGATGATAGGAATTACATGAAATTGGTAGATCACTCTTGGTAATATGGTTCTTTTCACAATATTAATTCATCCAAACCATGAACATAAGGAAACTTCCTATTCTTTTGTGACCTCTTCAATTTCTTTCATCAATGTTTTATAGTTTTCCTTGTAGAGATCTTTAACCTTTTACATTTATTTCTAGGTATTTCATTATTTTGTAGCTATTATAAGTAAGATTGCCTTCTTGTTTTTTTTTTTTTTTTTTTTTTTTTTTTTTTTGGCTAGTTAATTGTGGATGTATGAAAACACTACTATTTTCATTTTTTTGTATGCTGATTTGTATCCTGAAAATTTACTGAATTGATTGATCAGTTCTAAGTTCCTCACTTCCAGTTTGGATAACCTCTAGTTTTTCTCTTGCCTAACTTCTCTAGCTAGCATTACTAGTACTATGTTGAATAAGAGGGGTGAAAGTAAGCATTGTCTTGTTCTACTTCTAAGAGGAAAACTTTCAGCTTTTCCACATTCCATGTGCTATTTACTGTGGATTTGTCATATATGGTCTTTATTGTGTTGAGGAATGTTCCTTCTATATCTACTTTGTTAGAGGTTTTACAATGAAGGATGTTGATTTCTATCAAGTGCTTTTTCTACATCTATTGAGGTAATTAAGTTATATGTCCTTTATTGTACTGATGTGATGCATCATGTTTATTGATTTGCATATGTTGAGCCATTCTTGCATCCCTGGGGAAAGTTGGACTATATTATAGTGAATAATCTTTTTAATGTGCTGGTGGATTCAGTTTGCTAGTATTTTGCTGAGGATTTTTGTATCTATGTTCATCAAGGATATTTCCTTACAGTTTTGTTGGTGTTGATGGTGCGCTGGTTTCGTTATCAGGATAATGCTGGCCTCTGAAAATGAGTTTAGAAGAATTCCATTATCTGTGATTTTCTAAAGTATTTTGAGAAGAATTTGTATTAGTTCTTTAAATGTTTGATAGAATTTAGTAGTGAAACTGTCACACCCTGGGCTTTTATCTGATGGGAGAAATATTATTACTGATTAAATCTCATTTCTCATAATTGGTCTTTTCAAGATTTTTATTTTTCAATATTGGTATGTTATATGTGACTAGGAATTTAGCAATTTCTGTTAGATTCTCCAACTTGTTGACATGTCTTTCATAATACTCTCTGATAATTCTTTGCATTTCTGTGGTATTAATTGTAATTTCTCCTTTTTCCTGATTTTATGAATTTGGGTCTTTTATCTTTTTTTCTAGTTAGTCTAGTTAATTAATGGTTTGCTTACTTTATCTTTTTATTGTTTTTTCAGTCTTGATTTTATTATTTCTACTCTGGTCTTTATTATTTTTTTCCATCTATTAATTTTGGGTTTGATTTGTTCTTACTTTTTTAGTTTCTTAAGATGAATCATTATGTTATTCATTTGAAATATTTCTACTTTTTTGATGTAGGTGTTTATTGCCATGAATTTCCCTCTTAATACTGCTTTTGCCATAGGTTTTGGTATGTTGTGTTTCTATTTTTTTAAAATATTTTCTATCAATCTGTGTCTGATTGTGTCTGATCCAAAATAACTTTTTGGATCAAATGTTTTCTATCAGTCTGTGTCTTATCTTTATTTTTTGGTAGTCCATTTCAAAGACCACAAGTTTTTAATTTTAGTGAAGTTCAATTTATTGATTTATTTGATCAATTATGTACATGATGTGTTATAGTAAAAAAAGAAACACTGCCAATTCAAGACCACAAGGATTTTCTCCTATGTTTTCAGCTGTGAATTTTATACTGTTATATCTTACATTTAAATCTGTGATTTGAGTTAATTTTTATGTAGGACATGAGGGGTGAATTAACAGACTTGAGAGTTATTTTGCCTTGATTTTTGCTTATTATTAAGTGTATTAGTTTGCTTGATCTGCCATAATGAAATGCCACCAATGGAGTGACTTAAAGAACAGAAAATTTCCTATAGTTCAAGGAAGCCCATGATCAGGTTTCAGCAGATTAGATTTCTTCTGAACTGTCTTTCCTTGGCATACAGATGACTGTCTTCTTGCTGTGTGCTGAACTGGTTCTCCTTCAGTTTGTCTCATCTGTGTCAATTCCCTTTTCTTATAAAGACACCAGCCATATTGGATAAAAGCCTACTTCTACCTTCTAGACTAAGCTGGTATGTAAAATTACAATTCGTTTTTCATATATTTTTATTTTATGCTATTACCTTGATAGACTAATTTATTAGTTTTTGTTTTTTTTTGAGACGGAGTCTCGCTCTGTCGCCCAGGCTGGAGTGCAGTGGCCGGATCTCAGCTCACTGCAAACTCCGCCTCCCGGGTTCCCGCCATTCTCCTGCCTCAGCCTCCCGAGTAGCTGGGACTACGGGCGCCCGCCACCTTGCCCGGCTAGTTTTTTGTATTTTTTTTTAGTAGAGACGGGGTTTCACCATGTTAGCCAGGATGGTCAGTCTTACTATTTTTTATAGATTCTACCAAATATCGATGTTGATAATCATGGCATCTGAGAATTAAGATGGTTATTTCCTTCTAATCTGTATGCCTTTTATTTTCTATGTTTTTATTATTGCATTGGCTAAAACCTTGAGTACAAGTTTGGATAGAAGGTAAAGGTAGTGCTTTTAAATAGGTAAGTACAGTAAAATGCCATCATTCTATTGTACTTGCATATTTAAAAGTACTGTCTTTAAAACAGTGACATCTGAGATACTGGCATTAGGACGTGAACATTTGAATTGGATAGGGTGGGGACACAATTTAATCCATAACAATATCTAACAGTTTCAGCATCATTTGTTGAAAGACTATCTTGCTCCATTAAATAACCTGTACACCTTTATGAAAATCAGTTGTCCATATATGAGTGGTCTTATTTCTGAACATGCTCTGTTTGTTCTCTTGAACTAGTTGTCTATATTTATACCAATACAACATTGTCTCAATTACTGTCATTCTATAATATGCCTTGACATTAGGTGGTATGTATTCAACTTTTTTTTTCGAAGTTGCTTTGGCTGATTGCATGGGAATTTTAGAATCAAATCATCAATTTATACTGTGTGCTGAACTGCAGATTAGAATCACATTGAATCTATATTGTGAGGAGAATCAACAATTTATTAATATTAGTCCTCTATATCTATCAACAAGGTATATCTTTCCATCAACTTTTGTCTTCTTTAAACTCTTTTACTAGTGTTTTAAAGTTGTTTTGCTATATAAGCCTTCAAAATATTTTATACATTTATCTCTAAGTATTTTATATTTTTATAATGTCATAAATACCATTTAAAAATTTTAATTTCTGGTGGTTTACAGTTGGTAACATAAAAATACAATTAGTTTTTCATATATTTTTATTTTATGCTGTTACCTTGATAGACTAATTTATTAGTCTTATTATTTTTGTAGACTCCACCAAATTTCTACATTGATAATCATGGCATCTGAGAATTAAGGTTTTTTCTTTCCTTCTAATCTGTATGCCTTTTTTTCCCATGTTTTTATTATTCATTGGCTAAAACATCGAGTATAAGTTTGGATAGAAATGGTGGGTAGCAGGCATCCTTCTATGATTCCTGATCTTAGAAACATAGTGTTACTTCTTTCAACATTAAATATGATGTTAGATGCAAATGTTTTGTAGGTGTCAAGTTCAGGAAGGTGATTTTTCTTTCTGATTTGCAGAGTATGGATCATTAATGAGTATTACATTTTATCAAATAATTAGATAGTTTATGCTTTTATTGAGCATATGGCTCCTCTATTTTAATGTATTAATGTGGTAAATTACATTGATTGATTTCAAATGTTGAAGCAACCTTGAATCTCTGGAGCAAACCCCACATGGTAATGATGTATTAACATTTTAATATGTTGTTGGATTTGAATTAGCAGTAATGTATTGCTCTTCATATCTGTGTTCATGAGAGAGATTGGTTTATTGTTTTCCCTTCTTTCTTATACTGTTTTCTACTTTTCCAGTGAGAGCAGGACAGGCTTCACAGAATGAGCTGAGAGGCATTTCCTCATCTTCAATTCTTCGACAGACTTTGTATAGAATCAGCATTATTTCTACTTTTAAAACAGTATTTAAAGATGTTGGTGTTCATCAATGAATCCATCTACTTCTGGATTTTTCTTTATAAAAAGGTTTAAAAGTACAAATTAATTTTTTTCAATTGAGCTATTCTGGTTATATATATATATTGCATCTTGAGTGCAGTTTGGTGATTTGTGTTTTCATGAAATTTTTTCACATCATCTAAATTGTCAACCTAAATAGTATAAAGTTGTTTATGCTGTCCTTTTATCCTCTAGTATCTATTTATCATCTATAGAATATTATAATATCTATAGATTTTAAATCTATCTAAAAATACTTTGAATATCTGTAGGAACTGTAGAAATGATCTCCTCCCTCAGTTGATCTGTCCACCTTGGCCCCATCTCTACTAAAAATACAAAATTAGCCAGGCGTGGTGACACATGCTTGTAACCCCAGCTACTCAGGACACTGAGGCAGAAGAATCGCTTGAACTCGGGAGGTGGAGATTGCAGTGAGCTGAGATAGTGCCATTGCACTCCAGCCTGTGTGACAAGAGTGAAACTGTCTCAAAAACAAAACAAAAAAAAGTTTGTCTATTTTTTCTGGATGTTTTTAAGTTGTTGCTTCATGTTTTATTAGGTGATAAGCTTGTGCTGCAGGATAAAATGTAGCACAAGTGTGGCCAATGTCAAAAGGCAGGTAAGTACCACTAGGGAAACAGCACAAGTTTCCAGGTCACTATGAACAGACAACATGCACTTCAGACTCAAGTGACACAGCATTTATTTGTAGCAAAAGGAGAAAGCAAGTACATAAGATTTAGCCCCTTGCAATGCATGGGTCTCCCACGGCTATTGGATCCATTCCACAGTCACTGAGGGCAACGTGACTACATTTGCCTCACTTCAGGCTGAAGTACAAAAATTCCCACCATTGTCTCTAAAGGTGTGAGTGACAGAAAGCTGGGGGGTGCCTGAAGGCTACTGACATATATATAGGTAAGAAGTTCCCAGAAAAAAATTTATGTATGTGCAGTGCAGCATGAACAGGGATATACTATCTGTTCTCTGAGCTCATTTCCCAAAAACGTTATTTGTGAGCTTGCCAGCATATCCTGTACCAAGCACAAAGTTTTTCTTGAGAATCCAGGGGAGCTGTTGGGTGACACTTGGACCCTGTACTCACACTACATATTTAATGATGCTATTATTAAATTAATAAATAGTCAGATTTTATGTCTTAATTGACCCCTTTGCCATTGTAAATGTCTGTATTTTCCCCTGGTAATATTGTTTTGCCTTAAAACTTACACTGATTAAAGTTAATATAGTCAAATCAGTCTTTAAAGTAGTATTAAAGGCCAAGCATGGTGGCTCACACCTGTAATCCCAGCACTTCAGGAGGCTGAGGCAGGCAGATAGCTTGAGGTCAGGAGTTCGTGACCAGCCTGGCCAACATGGCAAAACCCCATCTCTACTAAAAATACAAAAATTGGCCAGGTGTGGTGGCAGGCATCTGTAATTCCAGCTACTCAGGAGGCTGAGGCGGGAGAATCACTTGAACCTGGGAGACAGAGGTTACAATGAGCCGAGATCACACCACTGCATTCCAGCCTTGGTGACAGAGTGAGACTCTGACTCAAAAAAAATAAAATAAAATAAAATAAAATACTATTAACATGAATATATTTTGCATCTTTCTACTTTTAACACATTTGTGTCTTTATTGCTCCAGGCTTATTCATATATAAATGAAAATAGTTATTTTATATATATTTAAGGTATACTACAATTTGATATATGTATACATTGTTACTTGACTTCCACAATCAATTTAATTAAATATTTAAAGTCCTTGTCTTTCAGACTACATATATTTGTTTCTTTTGCATCCAATATGACCATCTCTGCTTTTTAATAGGTGGTCTGAACCATTTATATTTAATATGATTATTGATGTAGTCAGGTTTAACAGTACTTTCTAATATTTGCTTTCTATTTGCCTTATATTTTCTTCATTTTGCTATTTGTCTGCCTTTTAAAAATTATTGAGTATAATTTATGATTCCATTTATCTTTATGTTCACTTAATAGCAAAACACTTTATTTTGTTATTTTAGTGGATGCCTTCGCTGTCGTAGTGTACATCATAAACTCATCATAGTCTATCTTCAAGTGATATTATATGACTCCATGTAGGGTATAAAAATATTGCAAAAGTATACTTCAGTTTTTCTCTTACTGGTTATAATGTTACTGTTGTAATACATTTTTACTTTTCATATAAACATTACCCAATGTTGTTATTGTTCTTCCTTGAACAATCAACTAAGTTGATTGAAAAGGAAAGAAAAAATAAGTGTTTATCCAAGTAGTTATGATTTCCAGTATTCTTCATTTTATTGGTCTGAACTTATATTTCACTAGATAGCCTATCTGAATTTCCTTTGGCCTGAAGGACTTTCTTGAACATTTTTTATAACTCACGTGTACAGGAGATGGATTATTTTATGATCCATATGTATTGTGTGACCTGTATGTCTCGTGTATGATAAAACATACCGGAGACTGGGAAGAAAATGAGGTTTAATTGAACTTACAGTTCCACATGGCTGGGGAGCCTCAGAATCATGGCAGGAGGTGAAAGGCACTTCTTACATGGTGGCAGCAAGAGACAATGAGGAAGAAGCAAAGCACAAGCCCCAGCCAAACCCATCAGATTTTGTGAGACTTATTCACTATCACGAGAATAGCACAAGAAAGACTGGCTTTCATGATTCAATTACTTCCCCCTGGGTCCCTCCCACAACATGTGGGAATTCTGGGAGATACAGTTGAAGTTGAGATTTGGGTGGGGACACAGCCAAACCATACCATTCCAGCCCCAGCCCCTCCAAATCTCATGTCCTCACATTTCAAAACCAATCATGCCTTCCCAATAGTTCTGTAAAGTCTACTCATTTCAGCATTAACCCAAAAGTCCACAGTCCAAAATCTCATTTGAGACAAGGCAAATTTCTTCCACTTATAAGCCTGTAAAAGCAAAAGCACTGTACTTTACAGATACAGTGGAGGTAGAGGTATTGGGTAAATATAGTCATTCCAAATGGGAAAAATTGGCCAAAACAAAGGGGTTACAGGCCTCATGCAAGTCTGAAATCCAGTGGGGCAATCAAATTTTAAAGCTCCAAAATGATCTCCTTTGAATTCCGGTCACAATTCCAGGTCATCCTGATGCAAGAGGTGGGTTCCCATGGTCTTGGGTAGCTCCACCCTTGTGGCATTGCAGGGTACAGCCTCCTTCCTGGCTGCTTTCACGGCCTGGTGTTGAGTGTCTACAGCTGTTCCAAGCACAGGGTGCAGGCTGTCAGTGGATCTACCATTCTGAGGTCTGGAGGATGGTGGCCCTCTTCTCACAGCTCCACTAGGCAGTGCCCCAGTAGCAACTCTGTGTGGGGGCTCTGACCTCACGTTTCCCTTCTGCACTGCCCTAGCAGAGGTTCTCCATGAGGCCCTGCCCCTGCAGCAAACTTTTGCCTGGGCATCCAGGCATTTCCATGCATCTTCTGAAATCGAGGTAGAGGCTCCTAAACCTCAGTTCTTCACTTCTGTGCACCCACAGGCTCAACACTATAAGGAACCTGCCAAGGCTTGGGGCTTCTACCCTCTGAAGCCACAGCCCAAGCTCTATATCGGTCCCTTTCAGCCATGGCTGGAGTGGCTAGAACACAGGGCACCGAGTCACTAGGCTGAACATAGCATGGGGACCCTGGGCCTGGCCCACAAAGCCACTTTTTCCTCTTGAGCCTCCAAGCCTGTGATGGGAGGGGCTGCCATGAAGGTCTCTGACATGCCCTGGAGACATTTTCCCCATGGTCCTGGGGATTAACATTAGGCTTCTGGCTACTTCTGCAAACTTCTGCAGCCGGCTTGAATTTCTCCTCAGAAAATGTTTTGTTTGTTTGTTTGTTTTTCCACTGCCTCCTCAGGCTGCAAATTTTCTGAACTTTTACGCTGCTTCCCTTTTAAAATGGAATGCTTTTCATAGCACCCAAGTCACCTTTTGAATGCTTTGCTGTTTAGAAACTTCTTCCACCAGATACCCTAACTCATCTCTCTCAAGTTCAAAGTTTCACAAATCTCTAGAGCAGGAGCAAAATGCTGCCAGTCTCTTCGCTAAAACATAACAAGAATCACCTTTGCTTCAGTTCCCAACAAGTTCCTCATCTTCATCTGAGACCACCTCAGCCTGGACCTTATTGTTCATATCACTATCAGCATTTTTGTCAAAGCCATTCAACAAGTCTCTAGGAGGTTCCAAACTTCCACACATTTTCCTGTCTTCTTCTGAGCCCTCCAAACTGTTCCATGCTCTGCCTGTTACTCAGTTCCAAAGTCACTTCCATGATATTGGGTATCTTTTCAGCAATGCCCCACTATACTGGCACCAATTTACTGTATTACTCCATTTTCATGCTACCGATAAATACATACCCAAGTCTGGAAAGAAAATGAGGTTTAATTGGACTTATGGTTCCACATGTCTTGGGAGGCCTCAGAATAATGGCCAGAGGTGAAAGGTATGTCTTACATGGTGGCAGCAAGAGAAAATGAGGAAGAAGCAAAAGCAGAAGCCCGTGCTAAACCCATCAGATCTTGAGAGAGTTATTCACTATCAGGCGAATAACATGGAAAAGACCAGACCCCAGGATTCAATTACCTCCCCCTGGGTCCCTCCCACAACACATTGGAATTTTGGGCAATCCGATTCAAATTGAGATTTGGGTGGGGACACAGCCAAACTATATCACTATATATTTGAAAAAAATCTTTATTTCCACTTTTTATGTCATTAATCACTTTAAATGTGTGGGTCCTCTGTCTTCTTGCTGCCATTGTTTCTGATAAGAAATCTACTTTCATCTTTCTTTGTGCCCCTCTGTATATAACATTTCTTTGCCTGCACCCCCTTGCTGCTTTTAAAATTTCCTCTTTATCACTCGTTTGTAGCAAATTTATTATAATATGCCTTGGATCTGTTTGCCTGATGTTTCCTGTGCTTGCTCTTCCCAGAGATTCTTGTATCTGTTGGTTTACAGTTCACATCAAATTTTTTAAAAAGCAGCCATTATTATTTTAATTGTTTATTTTGTCTCTCATTACTTTCCTCTCTTTTGAATATGCAAATTACATATATATCAAGCTCAAGCCACATGATGTTGACATTCACTGATTCTTTTTGTTTAGATTTGCTTTTTTCCTGTTTCTGTGTTTAAGTTTTGGTAGTGTATATTTCGCTCACTCTTCAAGTTTATTTATTTTTTTCTGCAATGTTAAATTTGTTATTCATTCTATTCAGTATATTTTTGTCTCTCACAGTGTAGTTTGGGTTTTTAGAAGCTTGAATTAGGCTATTTTTATATCTTCTGTTGAATATAATTTTGATAACTTAAAAAAAAAGCATTGCAAAGATAATATATTACATTCCCAAATATCACACCCAGGTTGCCCAATTATTACGTTATATTAGGATAACGCATTTTAAAATAATTAATGAGCACATTTTTATTAATTGTTATTAACTAGAGTCCATGCTTTATTCAGATTTTCTTACTTTGAATTAATATTTTTCTCGGTGTCAAGATCCCACCCAAGATATTCTGTAACATTTAATTCACATGTCTTCATAGGCTCGTGACACTGACAGTTTGTCGGGTTTTTCTTGCTTTTTACAATCTTGACAGTTTTGAGGTGTTATGGTCAGGCATTTTGTAGAATGCCCATGTTCATCACATCATGTCTGGTGTATGTCCTATCAAGATGATTTATCACAGCTGACATTAATAATGACCACCTGGTGGAGTTAGTGCTTGTCAGGTCTCTCCATTGTAAAGTTGCTATCACAGCCTTCAGTGAAGAGTGGGTAGAAGGGTAAATACATAAATTATTTGGAATTCTTTTTTCTAAGAGCGTTTTTTTGGCCCATTTATTTATTTTTTGATTATTTATATCAGTATGGTCTCTTGAGTATTTATTTTGTGTTTTTGAGTATAATCTAATAATACTTTATTTACATTATTAATACATATATAGTTTATTTGTCCATTATACCCTAATAAAGCTGGAAAATGAAAAGGAAATAAAGAGGAAGAATGGCTCCAGATTTGGGCATTAAGAGGTCAGTTGGCACTTGGCTGCTGTATCCCTATGACATACCATGGTCCTGGTCCTGTGTGTGTGTGTGAAGACAAATTATCGCTCCTCAAAGATGCCTGCATTCTAATTCCTGGAACTAGTGAAAATTACTTAGTGAAGTTACCTCAAAAGGAAAATTCCAGGTATGATTAAGTTAAGTCAGGAGAGATTATCCTGGGTTACTTGAGCAGACTGGAAATTAATCAAAAATATTCCCTGGAGGAGGAGGCAGGGGGAGGTTTGCCTATAGTAGAAAAGAAGGCAGTGTGGCCATGGGAGTAGAGGCTGAGGTGATGCAGCCACAATTTAAAAATTCCAGCAACTTCAAGAAGCTGGAAGAGGCAAGAATAAGACTGTCCCCTACAGCATTCAGAAGGGGCCAGCCCTGCCAACACCATGACTTTAGCCCAATGAGACCCACTTCTGATGTCTGACTCCAGAACTGTAAGAACATATTTATTGTGCTATTTGAAGCCACTACATTTGTGGTGATTTCTCATAACACTCATAGTAAGCCAATGCATTTGACTTTTATATTTTCTTCTGCAGTCCTGGAATTGGCAATTACTAAAATCAGCTCTGGCTGTTTATTTGAGAATAAACGTATTTAGAGCCATAATCTGGTTACTGTGTGTGCTCATTGCTTCAGGGGTGCCTTTGTTTATACACCCTCTGACATAACAGAGCAAAAGAACGTATGTGTATATACTAACCTACATATATCCAAATATCTATGAACATTGATAACAGTATATGTAGTCTGCTGTATCTATATTAAGCTAGACATGAATTTGTACAGATATCTCCAGCTCTAATCCATTACCACATGGATCATTTTCACCATGTCCCTTGCTCATCTGTAACCTGCAACTCCAACAGTGAAAATCTGCGCACTTAGCATCCATCATCCACTTTAATTGTTCAGTTTGTGTGTGTGTGTGTGTGTGATCAGTATAAAACTAACTCACAACCTTGCAGAAAACTGTATCAACCAAAGAGGTTATGTAGTTTCTTTTGCCTGTAGTCTTACAAATTCTACTAGTTTTCAAATTATTTAAGTCAGCACCATTTTTCCTGACCTCCTTCAGTAAAACTATTTTAAACATTTGTCAGACATCAGTCTTTTGTCACATTCTGTGTTCTACTCTGGGATCTCCTGACCTCCTAAATGATTTATTTTTACCAATCTGCATATATTATGGTTACTCTTAGTGCTGTAAAGAACTATGAGTTTTGACACATATATTGTACCACATGGGCATGTAGTGGTACTTCTACTATTTTGATATGTAATGTCTTACGACAAATGATGTTACCATGTTTTCATATGTGTATTTTCCATCTGTATGGCTTCTCTAATGAGGTATCTTTTCCAATATTTTGCTCATCATTTATTTTTTGTCTTATATGTTGAGTTTTGAGGTTTCTTTAAATATTTTGAATATAAATCAGAAATGTTTTTACAAATACTTTATACATCTGTAGCTTGTTGTATTATTATCTTAACAGTGTCTTTTGCCTAACAGAAAATTTAATTTTAATAAAGTATAATTTGTCAATGTTTTCTTTCACAGACCATGCTTTTTGTGTTGAATCCAAAATCTCATTAAACAAAGTCACAATGATTACTTACTAAGATTTTTTTGTTACGGAAATTTTACAGTTTTACATTTCACATGTAGACCTATGATGAATTTTGAGTTGATTTTTGTGAAAGGTGTAACGTCTGTGTCCATATGCATCTTTTTTAAAAAAAATACACACATCCAACTGTTCCAGCACCATGTGTTGAAAAGACTTCTCTTGTTCTACGGTATTGCCTTTTCTCTTTTGACAAAAATTAGTTTACTGTGTTTGTGACTATGTCTGGACTGTTTTGTTTATATATATACACACACACATTATATATATATTATATATGGGTATTATATATAAAAATATAATGTATATAATGTAATATATCTATTACATTACCAAAATATGGTCTGTTTTGGTGAGGGTCTCACGTGTACGTGTGTATATGTATATACAGTAATATATATAATTCTATATTATATATGTAATACACGCACATATACATATATAATACACATGTGCACACACACACACATATATATATATAAAATCTTCCCAACTTATTAAAGTGGTTAGAAGTTGCAGTAAAATTTTGAACTGGGCTGGTGAGAAAAATCTTTCTGGCCTTGTTCCACACCTTAAGGGGAAAAATATTTTGTTTCCCAACCTTAATTATGATGTAAATTATCGGCTTTTTTTGTGATTATTTTTAATTAAAGTAAGAAAATTTCTCTCTATTCCTAGTGTCCTGAGAGTTTTTATCATCAATGGGCATTGTTTTGTGTTGAATAACTTTTATATATCAATGAATATAATTACTTGATACTTCTTCAGTTTGTTGACGCAGTGGTGATTGATTTTCAAATTTTGAACCATCCTTGCATAAATGAATAAATCCCACTTGGTGGTGGCATATACTTCTTAATTTACTCTTGTATTTGATTTATTCATATTTTCTGGGAGGTTTTGTGCCTCCACAACAGGGTCTGATGATTTCTTTTTTGGAATGTTATTATGTATTAGCTTACTTAAATAGATACAGACCTATTCAGATATTTATTTGTCCTTTTGTGAATTTTGGTAGTTTGTATCTTTCAAGGAATTGTTGTGTGGGTACTTAGTTATGTAATATTTCTTAGTATCCTTTTATTATACATGGGATAAAGAGTGACGACTACTTTTTTTTCTTTAATTTCTGGTTCTATAAATTTTGTTTGCTCTATTTTGTTTGTGGCTGGACTGTCTTGGATTGAGGATTCGAAATTTTCAGATCTTTTCAAAGAATACAATGTTGCTTTTGTTGATTTTTAAATTGTTTTCCAATTTTCCATTTCAATGAATTTTTTCCCGTAACTTTTATTATCTATTTTATTCTCCTTGTTTTATGTTTAACTTGGTCTTTTTTCTCTAGTTGCTCAACAATTGATTTTACATCTTTAATATTTTTGAATATATGCACTTAATGCTATACATTTCTCCCTAATCATTACTTTTACTATATTCTACAGACCTCCATAAGTTGGTTTTACATATTTGTTTAGTGTCATCTGTTTTTAAACTTATTTTGAGATAAATAATTCTGTAATTCATATATTATTTAGAAGTACACTGTTCAATGTTCAAATATTTAAGAATTTTGCAGATATTTTCATGATCGACTTCGAGCTTAATCCTATTGTGTTCTGAGAAGATAATTTGTATGGCTTCTATTTTCTTGAATTTCTTAAGGTATAGTTTAGGAACAAAATATTGTCTCTTTTGGTGAGGGTCTCACGAGAGTATGAGAAGAACAGCTATTCTCCTGTTGTTGGGTGCAGTATTCTATAAATGCTAATTACATCAAGTTGATGGATAGTGCTGCTCAAGTCAACTATAACCTTATTGACTTTTTTTTGGCCTGGTTGGTCTATCAATTACTAAAAGATAAACTGCAGTCTTCAACTATAAAAGCAAACTTGTCTATCCGCTCAGTACAATCTTTTTGTCTCACGTAGTTTAACGCTATTGTTTAGATCTTCTGTGTTAAAGATTCCTACGTCTTTTTGGAAAATGTGTCCTTTTATCATTAAATAATACCACTCTTTATTCCTGGCAATTTTCCATGATGTGAAGTCTACTTCATTTATAATTAATATAGCTACTAATCTTTCTTTTGAAATATTCTTCTTCCAGATTGGATAAGCTCTGCTAAGTTCTTTCTCCCTGGGGAAAAAAAAAAAAAAAAAAAGTCGTTTTTAATATAGTGAAAGCACAGGGATTATTTTACAATTACTCTTTTCTTCTCTCTGTCATAGTTATGGGAGGATATTTTTCAGATCTTCATCATAAGAACCTGGTAGAGTCCCTGGAGGTAATATCCCTGAATATATCTCTCCTCTCCAAACTGCAGTCCACACTCATCCTCCAGCAATTTTTCAGAACTACTAAGTTTTCCTTCCAGTTATGGTTCCAGCATCTTCTGCTGCAGGTAGGGAAGTATGAGCTGTGACTCTTGAGTCATCTGTGTCTTCAGATGTCATGGCGATGGTTTTCCCTAAAACTTCAGTTTCATGGTAAGTACAAAAAAAAGTAGGTGAATTTTAGTTTGTTCAACTTTTCTGTTGGTGTAAGGACTGAAACGACAGCTTCCAAACTCTGTATTTTGTGGCTACAAATAGAAATCTATAATAACCTTTTAAATGTCTAATAATTCTGATAGCTTTGTCAATTCTGGGTTGGTTTTAATTAACTGAATCATCTTCTTATGTTGGGTTATATTTTCCCACTTCTTTGCATACTGATAGCATAAACATATATTTTGCCTCTGGAGGTGAATATTTTTGTATCCATATAAATGTACATATACACATATATGTGTGTCTGTGTGTGTATTTTACATTTTCTTGTATCTGATATATACCTAAATTTTTTTATAATCATTTGTTCTGTTCAAGTCTTGCTTTTAAGACTTTTGGGGATGTTCAAGAGCAGTACTGAATTAGGAATAGTTTTTGTTTCATTACAATGACATTTTTCTGATTATTCTATCTCATATTATTTGTATAATGAGATTTTACAGGCTGTCTGCAGAAAACAGCACTAAGGCACTATTTTTGAGTGTGCAGCACTGTTATCTATAACTTTTTTATAGTGTTTTCCCCATTCCCATGTAGTTTCTTCACACACATGCACTGGTAAGTAACCAGCTCAACACTGAGTGTATCATTTGCAGATGACCAAAATTATCTTTCTGGAAGTTCTCTTCTGTTTGTTTGAAAAAATAAACCAAATAAACAAATCAAACTCTCTAGAGAAGTTAAATTTAGCAGAGTTTATTTTAGCAAAGAATGATTCATGAATCGAGGAGCACTCAGAACCAGGAAAGGTACAGACAGCTCCACCCAGCAACGTGGGCAGGTGGTATTCACAGAGAGTAAAAAAGCAAGTGGCAGACACAACAGTTTGATTGAATACAGCTCAACATCTGCCTTATTTGAGCATGGTGTGATGAAGCATTTGCCTTACATGAACATGATCTCATAAGTGGACATCCTGTCATTCACCAAAACCCAGCTGCCATGATTGGTTGGGACTTAAACATTTGCTACAAGAATATACTCTTAGGTTGTAGTTTATTTCTTATTAAGTTAGGTTGCAGTTTGCTATGTGTAGAATCAAGATACTTGAGCAAATATAGGCCAAATTTAATTTAACAATTCATGCCTTTTGGTCAGCCTTTTAATTCTAAAAGATTCGCCAAAACTTTGGGCATTGAAGCCATGCCCTGTTACCATGGTAATTGACCTGTTTGGACTTAGTATGGAATTCGCAATTCATGATGTCAAGCCAGTTGGATGATTCTTTTTATTCTCTTTGTATTTTCATTATTCTAACTGTGGTAAAACAATTTGATGCATAACAGATGGCTCTGTACAATCACTTAGGACTATTGAGGGAATGTGGCATGCCAGGGAGACTATCATAAAGGCTTCCAGGAGGATGATTCGAAAAGACTGAAGCATGACTCCTTAACAGTAGACACCATAAATAGAACCAATCCGAACAAAAAATATCACAAGTACCCGGGAAAGTAACCTACTTGTTTACACCAAGTTGCTTGTTTGTTGATTTCTTGCAGTTGAGTTTTTACCATACCAGATATATTTATCCAAGTGTATTTGTATACACTGCCATATGTTTAGCTGAAAGATAGTCCAAAGAAATTACGTTGTCCAAAACAATAGTAGCAGGATTATTTAAAGAAGTTTTCTGGACAACTATAACCTTTGCAGTTAAGACACATTTCTAACTATAACCTCATTTATATTTATGCCAAGCCAGAGAGGAGCTTTTATTTTTTTGAGATGGAGTGTCGCTCTGTTGCCCAGACTGGAGTGTAGTGGCACAGTCTCGGCTCACTGCAACATCTCCCTCCCATGTTCAAGCAATTCTCCTGCCTCACGATCCTGACTAGCTTGGATTACAGGCACCTGCCACTACACCTGGCTAATTTTTTTTTGTAATTTTATTAGAGACAGGGTTTCACCATGTTGGCCAAGCTGGTCTCAAACTCCTGACCTCATGATCCACCCACCTCTGCCTCCCAAAGCTCTGGGATTACAGGTGTGAGCCACCATGCCCGGCCCGAGAAGGAGCACTCTATGAAAAGATGTCCATTTGAAGGAATTTCAATTCTTTCAAGTTACTTTTTATTCTATAATGCAAGTTAAGAAATATAGGCCAATATTCAGTGTCTAGTTGATTGTGGAGTGAGAGTAGTATCATTAGAGCTCCTAATCTACATTGGATCCTTATTTTTCACTTATTGAAACATGGAATGTGTGAATGGTTAAATGATTATTATGCTGTTAAATCCTCCACAAATAACTACATATTCTGGAGGGACATAACAGACAGTTCTAACAGATGCAGTTCCCTATGGGGGTAACTTGTGCATTAGGAGGCACCAGTAGGAAAGCACTAGTAATACTTATCTAAGGCACCATTATTGAATTATTGCATGGTTGGTGGCTACCAATAATTAAAAGGTTGCAGTTACAAATTTGTCTACAAACTGTTGAATTATCTTTCTTTTCTTTTTTTGGTGTTCAATTTCTGGCCTAATTTAACAGCAAAGCCCTCAGTATAGTGTTTACCTACTGTTAGATTTAAATAACGAGACTGAATATGTAAATCTAAAAGGCTGACACTATAGAAAGCATAAAATATCACACTCGGAATATCAGCAAAACACGTTACACAGTGAACTAAAGGACACCTAAGATCATGGAAGGATTTAGGTTTAACACGACATATCCAACATTCATTCAGTTAAGTTCTCTGTGGAAGCTATCAATGATAAAATTAATTTTCACATTATCTTTCCATGTATAGACAGAAGATAAACAGTAGGAAAAGAGAAAAATGTCATGGTGACAGGAGACAGACCCTTGATCTGTGATCTTGGGGCAGTTGTGCACTTCCAGAATGTTTTCTTCTTCTTCTGAGAAGTCTCCCAGGTCAGTTTCACCTTGATGTCTCCAAGGTGTCTATGGTCCTAAGAGTCCAGAGTGAGTTAAGAGATGTGGATATAAGACTTGAGTTCCTGAAGTTTTGCTGCAGGGTAGAACTTGGCATAGTTCCTTTCAAGAGAGTTCAATGGTGGTCTTTCTCTGGTGTTGTTTCCAAGAGACCCAGTCTCCATGCTCTAGACTGTGAAAGGTCTGCCTGTCATCAGTTCATGTGTCATGAAGAGCTTCTTTTATCTGGAGAAAATATACTTGGCCTAGTGTATGAAAGCTTTGAAATATTGGTTCATGTCAGTTTATAAGGGCATGAGGTACATAAGCTTTTATTATGAGAAGAATAGGTACTCCAGTAACTATTTTATTGGGGTCAATTTATGCTTTCCACTGGGAATCAGATTACCATCAATTAGGAATAGCCTTGACCAATGCAATTATGTTAGGTTTGCATGATGACATAGTGTTTGTAATACCTTATTTGACTATTTTATACCTTCTCCACTGAAACAATTATCTCTAATGCTGGAGATTTCTCCAGGAATATCCCATAAAGGAAACATTTTTTTTTTAAACAATATTTTAACTACCACTTTGAAAGTGTATTTTCTGCATGGGGAAGTTTTTATACTACCAAAAACATACACAGAAGAAGGCAACTGAATGAATCCATTTGTATTTTTTCAAATAGTTCAGCAGATGATGGAAACGTGTCACCTGAGGTTTTTGTTGCCTTACTAGAATTATGGACTCGACAAACCAAAGACTGATTATAAACAACTTCACAATTTTAAAATAGTCACAAAAACATATTTTTCTTATTCATATATTTTATCTACTCCATAAGGAGTTGGAATGCAGGGCATTTAATAATGGAAATGTTACATTTATGCCAAGACAGAGAAGGAGTATTTTTTTTTTTTTTTTTGAGATGGAGTCTTGCTCTGTTGCCCAGGCTGGAGTCCTAAGTGTTAAGAACTCAAATAACCAGGCTACCATCCAGGCCTTCCATGAGCCCACACTTTACATTGAATTAAAGTCCCCTTAAACACTAGCTTTGTTTCTCCAATTCAGGTGCCTAGTGGTGTTTATTAAATAGATGATCACAGGTAATTTACTTGGATCAATCTTATGAAGTTCATTCAAATTGCACATCTTAATGATTTCAGTATTGGCTGAGTTAGCAGGAAAATCTGTCAAAACATTTCCTTGGTGATCAATTAATTCTTGTTTTGCTTGGTGTTGGTTTAGCAGTTTTATGAAACCAGATTTTCCTGTTAGAGTTCTGAAAATTCTTACCCACGTCTAGTAGTATGATCAGATTTTTAAGAATTTAATATAAATTTTGAAACACCTATTAATAATACCTCCATACAAATATAACTCAATAAAGGTTTAACATTACTATTTGACAATGCTTCTCACATAATTTGATATATAAAATAAGCTCAATTAGCTTAAGATATCTCTTTTTATAAGAAGATACATCGCTAGGAGATGTTTCAAGGGCCCATCTGGAAAATCCACAAGTTAATTCAGGATTAAGAAAAAGACTTAATTTATAATTAGATTTGGGGAAGTTTGTCAAAAATATCAAGGATCTAAACACTTCATCAGAATAGAATCACCAGTCCCTGTGAACAATGGTCATTCATTTCACACAAGTGATAATTTAATGACTTCAAAGAAGAAAAGTTCCACGGTTGTAGAAAAATTGTAACATTTTTAACAGAGAAGTCTCAGTTTTCTTAAATTATCATTAATCTACTAAAGACAAGATGAAGCACAGGAAATTATATTGGTAAAACATAAATCTTTTTTCCTTTGGCCAATTATCTAAAAAATAAAAACTTTTCACAATTTCCTATTACGAAAAAACCAATATTAAAGAAAACCTTGGTCTTTTTAGAGGACTAAATTCTAGTTCTACATTATTGTACTTTATTTATTTATTTATTTATTTATTTATTTATTTATTTATTTATTTGTTTGTTTGTTATTTTTGAGACACAGTCTCACTCTGTCGCACAGACTGGAGTGCAGTGGCAAGATCTCAGCTCACTGCAACCTCTGCCTCCTGGGCTCCAGCGATTCTTGTGCCTCAGCCCCCCAAGTAGCTGGAATTACAAACGTGCACCACTGCACTCAACTAATTTTTGTATTTTTAGTGGAGACAGGATTTCACCGTGTTGGCCAGGCTGGTCTCAAACTCCTGACTTCAAGAGATCCACCTGCCTCAGCCTCCAAAAGTGCTGGGATTACAGGCATGAGTCACCTCACACGGTCTGTATTTTTTATATTAATGCTTAATTTGTAGAAAAAGTTATAACCAAGTATCTTCTAATCTTAAATAGCTTGATCAGATACAAAATTCCTTTTGCAGGATTCATCTTTCACAGATCTTTTTAGGTTTTCTTATCCATTCAGTTTTTGTTCTACACTTTTCCTCTTATTTTTGAACAACCCATCATACTAATTTTGGACAAAACTTACTCTTCTCTATTAAAAAAAATCTCCTTACCTTATAGCTTTTCCTTACCAAAATCACATCTTACCTCTCCTGTATACCTGCATATAGAATTGTTTCCTTTATTTTTTCATATATACATATATAGATGCTTAAGTTTTAGCGACTTTATTTTCCAGTGAACTCTAGGAAGCAAGCAACTGCCTGTCACACCAGCAATGTGTAGATTGGCGAATCTATGAATCATAACTTCTAGAAGCAGATGTTCTTCATAGTACAATTTGCCAATGTGTCACAGTTCGCTAACTGTTCCAACTATCTTTAGTGTCTCTGTAATAAGAAACTGTAAAAGAGGCAACATTTTATGTCTATACTCCTAATTTTTGTCTGTTTGTTTGTTTCTTAGGACTAAGGATCAAATTGTTGTTTGTAATAATTTCCCTCAACCTCAATTTTCCATTGTTGATAAGATGGATGATAAGAATATTAAAACTTTGTGCCATAAGAGGAAGATTTTTACATGGGAATTTTATCTTACTTACATTTTTGTAACTCACTTATCTTTAACAATTGTGCTTGAGTTCTCAAAAAGATGAAATATTAAAAAGTTAGTCACCATCTCAAGTTATTAACTGTAATATAGAGATAAAACAAGCTTATCTTACCAGTCAACATAGGTAAGAAAAGTTGTATGTCTGAATTATATTTAATCCTGACAACTCTGAAGATATAACTGTTTTAATCAAATCAACAATATTCTTATTTACCAAACATTACCTAATCCATGTAAACTTGAAAAGATTTAGGGTTACTTATTGTTCTGAGAAAATAATTAATATAAGCATTTATTCTTATTAGGCCAATTAAATAGAGCTTTTATACGATTTAATTTTGGCAATATCATAAAAAGATAGCAAATTATTACACATATATATCATACATAGAGACATATATAGATATATAGACAGGAACAGAGCTTACAGCTGCCATTGTGAAACTTTAGCCATGTTCCAGGTATAATAATGCAAAGCTCACTAATTTACTAAACAATAGTTGAATTCATTTTTTTTTCCAGTAGAGTTTTGGGAAATATCAAGGGCCACGACAACATAAAAGAGATGAGCAGCGCTGTCAGAATGTTAAGTCAACAAGGGCTTCAGAAAGGGGTCTCAGCTGACAGTTTCCCATGGGGGATGTGGAGTCAAACAGAAAGCACAGAGGACTAACTGTTACAACTATTTTTACAGAAAATGGTTCAAGTGTCAATCAGACAGGCTTGGTCACAGGGACCTTTCAGACTTGATTTGAAACCTTCACCACAGTAATATTTTTTTTTTCTCTGAGAGAATTGCTGATTATTTTCTCAGGAGTGAAGCCACTGGGGGCTACCTCTAGTGGAGATAATCCAAGCTAAACAAAGTGGGCCCATCAGATGACTGGTATACAATGGACAATTTCTTCTCCAATGGTTTGGCTGTTTACAATTAAGGCAGAGATCTCAGGGCACAGGGGTCTTTAGTTTGGGATCTCTCTGTTTGGGTTTGCATATGGAAGTCTTCTTGGTCCCCGTAACTGAAAGACATGCACCTGTTTGCATGCACCTGTTTGCCTTTTATAAAAAGTGTATCCACTGTGACCACTGTAACTTTGAGTTACTTTTACTAAGATTCACCCATTTCTCCAGAAAAACACAAGTTCTGGGTCCATAGTTCCTCTACATAAAACTGGCAAGAGTTCCATACTCCCAAGATCCAAATGAATCCATGATTCCCTGCCTTCTAGTAACCATGACTGCCTACTTAACCTAGTCCAGTGTCTGACCCAGTCAAATACCAGAGACCTCCTTACAGTACTCAGTCTTATTATTATCACAATGTCCAAATCAAGTACAGATAAAAGATACTCAAATAAACTCAGACAGCTAAACACATAACTTTGTGGATCCAGAATCAGAGAGAGAACTAACCCTTGATTCCAGCTGCTGCAAGAGGTGAATGGGCAAAATGGGCCAGTGGCATCTTCCATCGGTCACCTACTGTTGCTGGGGGTCAAGGGAGATTTACTTTGGATGAAACTTCTGATGCCAAAATTTTAAAAGAATAACTTTGGATAAATTAAATTTGGCAGGGTTTTTATTTGAGCAAAGAGTAAGTCACGCATCAGGCAGCATTCATATCCAGGAGTGGTTCACAGAGCTCCACCCAGCAACACGGGCAGGCAGTATTTACAGACTGATAAAAAAGGTAGTGACACAGAAACAGCTTCATGGGTTACAACATGGCATGTGCCCAATTTGGGCCTAGTATAATCACTTGGCAGCCTATGATTGGCTGAAACTCAGCTACTAGTTATAAGAACATATATTTTTAGGTTAGACTGTAGTTCTCTAGGGATGGACCCAAGATACAAAGGCTTTAAGCCAAATTTAATTTAACTTAACCCTTCTCTTCAGGACTATCAGGAAAACTCCAGCAATCTTGGATTTCCTGGATTTTCAGGTTCATCTGATCAACACAGGGAGACTATCAGGCCTCTCCTTGGTGCCGCCTACCTGTGTTGTGGTCTGAAAACTCCCTTGAGGCAGACATGCAGTCAAACTTAGGGCTCAGCTTGCTTGTTTCTCAACTCTCAGGAATCATGAGTTTGTGTGTGTGTGTGAGTTTTCCTCTTGTCACCCAGGCTGCAGTGCAATGGTGTGATCTTGGCTCACTGCAACCTCTGCCTCTCAGATTCAAATGGTTCTCCTGCCTCAGCCTCCTGAGTAGTTAGGACTGCAGATGCACAACACCACATTCCACTAACTTCTGTATTTTTTAGTAGAGATGTGGTTTCGTCATGTTGGCCAGGCTGGTCTCGAACTCCTGACCTCAGGTGATCTGCCCACCTCGGCCTCCCAAAGTTTCGGGATTACAGGCATGAGCCACCGTGCCTGGCCTTTCTTGTCTTTTTATAACTGGTTTATTTCATTGAGAGGAACTTTTAAAGTTCATCTATGTTGTACTGTGTATCAGAATTTCCTTCCTCCTTAAGGCTGAATAATATTCCATTGTACGTAATTAGCACATTTTGCTTGCGTGTTCATAGACACTAGGGTGGCTTCCACCTTTGGCTATTGTGAATAATATTACTGTGAACATGGGTGTACAGATATCTGTCCAAGTCCCTGCTAGGAGGATTTGCCCCAGAATAGTAGCTTCTTGAAATTTAATGTTCATGTGAATCACCAAGAGATGCTATTCCCATTAAACTACCATTGACATTCTTCACAGAATTAGACAAAACTATTTTAACATTTATATAGAACCAAAAAGGAGCCTGTATAGCCAAGATAATCTTAAGCAAAAAGAACAAAGCTGGAGGCATCACGCTACCCAACTTCAAACTACACTACAAGGCTACAGTAAGGGATCGCCATTCTTGTTTCTTGTCCAATGCCTTCAAAACCACTGTTTTGTGTATTTTGTCTATTTATTGTTTTTTAGGAGAGGGTAAATCCAGTCTTTGTTACTCCATCTCAGGTAGAATCATAAGTCACCATGTACATAAAATTTGATCTAATTTATGATGTCACATAAAAGTCTCCTTTACTTGTAACTTAAGAATAAATAAGGGAGAAGAAATGTTTTAATGTTCTGTTCCAGATTCTTAACTTTTGGAAAAGTGGTGCTCAAAAAAAAAAAAAAATCTTAGAGTGAATTCAGTGTGTGAATTTAGGGACAATTTACTTAGCAATGTTCTAATACATCTCTTTAAGGCCGTCATATGAAATAATCAATTTAATGCCCACTCACTTGAGAGGGAGGAGACTATCTTTATCACTTACTCTATGGTTGGCCAGAATGAGAGAGTGTGTGTGCAGTGGGTACTTGCACAGAGAAGGTGACAGAGTAAGAGAAAGAATGAGACACAGAATGGTGGAGAGAGGTGGGGTGGGGGGAGAGAGGGGGAGAAAGAGAGAGGAGAGAGGGAGAGAGAGAGAGAGAGAGAGAGAGAGAGAGAGAGAGAGAGAGAGAGAGAGAGAGAGAGAGAGAGAGAGAGAGAGAGAGAGATTTCTGAACCTGGGTTGCCAGCCGTGGTCACAACCACTCTTCCAAGGATGGCAGGTGCTCAGTGTCATTTTTCTTTAACCTTTTCTTCTCACAATCACCTGGTTCATAAAACCTTTACATAAAGAAGTACCCAAATGTTATATTTTCTTCTTCATGAATCTCATCTTTAAGTTTTACCTGCAGTCACAGATACTTTGTGCTGTGGCTTGAACTGTGGCCCTACAAAATTCTTATGTCGAAGCTTCAACGTTTGGCACAATGGTACTTAACGGTGGGGCCTTTGGGAGGTAATCAAGGTTAGATGAGGTCACGAGGCTGAGGTCCTCTTGATGGGATCAGTTCCCTTATAAAAATAAGCACCACAGATTTCTCTTTTCTCATACTCCATACACAGAGAAAAGGCCAGGTGAGGACCCAGCAAGGAGGCAGCTGCCTGCAAGCCAGGAAGAGGCCCCTCCCCAGGAATGGCCCATCCTGGCACTCTGATGCCAGACTTCCAGCCTCCACACTGGGAGAAAATAAACGTCTCCGTCTCCCAGTCTACTGTATTAATATTTGGGTTGTGGCAGCCTGAGCAGACTGACATGCTCTATTTTTACAACTTCTATATATTGTCCTTCCACCATCAGTGAATCTAGCCTGTCCCACAAGTAATTTTGTTCTTTTAGATGATGCACTGCTGTGCCTTGTGAGAAAGGAGCATGAGGAATGGTGCCCTTCTGTAGTCCTGAGATCAACCCCATGTGGTGTTCTCTGGCCAGAGCCCTTCATTGGATGTATTAGTGGGAAGGCAGGCACGTTCTTACGCTTGTCTCCAGAAAGAGGTTGGATGCCCCAGGTTGGATGAAATAGTCACTTTTCAATCTCATATCCAGTGGCACAAACAGTTTTAGAAAATGAAGTGTGCATAGACAGACAGGAGGAGACTGAACCCTCCAACTGCAATGAATCTCTTCTCTGTGGATAGGGGAAACCTGGAAACCACAGATCTTCCCTGCCTCATCGTCTCCTTCCTCTACCACTTTCAACACCCAGGAGCTTGGACTTGCCTTCAACTGACTCTGATATGCAAATGCTTTCTCCTTTTCCTCCTGCGCACTCTTTCTTTTCAAAGAATGTCCATATTTTTCTCTGCTCCAGCTAGTTACTATCCAAGACTCCTCTCCCATTTGTCAGATTCAATGTGTTTCAAAAATGTGCAGCTATGATATTTTAGCTTTCAGGTTATAAACTCTTCAAAATCCTCATAAACAAATGCTGTCTCTAAAAATGTTGTTGAATATTGATTCATTTACTTGACAGAGAAAACTTCCATGTCCATATACAAATTTTGAAAAATATATTTTTTTTACATCAAAGCCTAATGTCAACAAAACAAATAAGCAAACATCTCAGCTGTCTGGAGGAAGAGTGCAGGAGTAAACCATCTCCCCAATTCCCAGTCTTGGAGTAGCTGCTGGTTGCGGGCATAAGCCCTGGGCTGCCTCTTTGCAATGAATGTTGCATTAGAGGCACAGGGGCCATGCAGTGTCCCTGTGTGTGAGTGTGAGTGGGTTTGAGAGAGAAGAGTTATTAGAGGAATTCCACTGCAAACAAAGCACACATTAATAACTAAATAAATTACTCAATTAAAGGTCTTTAAATACATTTGGTGAAAAATTTGATCAGCTTGGTGGTAGGAGCATCAACATTTTTGATTTTCTGTTTGTCTGTTTATATCATTCTTTCCCTAATACAGTTTTTGGCAGTGTGATAAAGCTTCTGCGTGTTTCTACTGAGGTACACACATGACTGAAACATGCTCCCTGCCATGCTGGCATTGCCATGTGCAAATTACAGAGGCCAAAACCAATGCCCAGGTAAGATGTATGATCAGACCAGAGTTTCTGTGTGCAATTGTGATGGCGATGGTGATTGCTCCTGAAATGGAAAAATCTTTAAATTGAATTGTATTTAAAGGTTTATTGAGTTTCCAGATTTTTTTTTTTAAATGAAGCAAGTAAGTGAACACTTACAGGATTTTTCCTGAAACTGTACAGTAGAAGATTGGAAGTGAGGATACTTTCCATGCAGCTCAAGATACTCCCCAGACCTTCTATGCCCAGAGAGGCTGGAGACACTGCATGGAAGGACCAATACTTCCAGCCCCTTGCTGGAAAGCTGCTGCAGGGTACACGGAGCCCTCAAAGGATTTTAAACAAGGCATTAGCATGCTTATCAAGTCTTGCTGGCATCTCCAACTTGGGTTTTGAATTTTAGGTACAGTAGAGACGCAGTGTTTTAGTGTTAGATTTTGATATGGTTTGGCTGTGTCCCCACCTAAATCTCATCTTGATTTGTAGCTCTCATAATTTCCATGTGTCATGGGAAAGTCCCAGTGGGTGGTAATTGAATTATGGGGACAGATTTTTTCCCATGCTATTTTCATGATCGTGAATAAGTCTCAAGAGATCTGATGATTTTATAAAGGGCCGTTCTCCTGCACATGCTCTCCTGCCTGCTGCCATAGAAAACATGCCTTTGCTCTTCCTTCACCTTCTGCCATGATTGTGAGGCCTCCCCAGTCATGTGGAACTGTGAGTTCATTAAACCTCTTTTTCTTTATAAATTACCCAGTACCGGGCATTTCTTCATAGCATATGAAAATGGACAAATACAACTTTCAACAGTGTAGTATTTGCTTTCTTCTCGTTCTCACCCAGCTCTGGGGTGGTCAGTGCACCTTCTCTGCTTGCAGGTGCTGATGTTCTTCCTGGATTTCCATTCCCCAAGTGACTTCATGACCTGCAGATTCCCCATGCTCCAGGTTCCCATTGAGCACCTTGACAAGTAACTCTCTTCATTTAGCAATTCAGTTCTTTATCTATTAGTTTTTCAATTGTAGGAAAAGAAAGCAATGACTTTGCTCCCTATGACATAGCCTGTGGGCACATTCATAATGGATCAAAAAAGCAAATGGTTGTTTTATATCTGACCCAGGTGCCTGTGCTCATCTGCAGCACCTGAACTGCTAACTGCATGTGCAAATGCGCAAATCAAGACTAAGCACAAACTTATGATTGTCTGAACACCCAAGAAAAGGTTTAATTTTAAAAAACAAGTGTGAAAATATCAACTTTTCATACAACAGGTTATTTTTATTCAATTCTTTCAATTAAATGTATCAAAACAAATAATCAGATTCTTCCACAGGAAAAATAGCAAAGACGCTATGATTTACAATGGTTCTAAAATTTTTTAATGCTGAGAAAAAATAAAATAGAATAAACACATTGCGGGGAAATAGGCAAATATGAAGAATTCACAAACTCAATACTTAAAATTTTTCATACTCAAGAATGTGTGACATCCCACAGTTTGACTGCTAAATTTAGATGTCAATGGTGAAGAGAAAGGTTCTGTTTTATGAACTGAGGAAATTTCTGTGTTGGTAAATGAAGTCGCCACGCAAAGTTTATAATTTGCTTTCATTGGAGATTCAAACAGAGATATGTTCTGTGAGTTCCATCATTCTTAAAATAATTTGTTCCCATTTTTAATGTTGTTTCTTCTCTTCCGTCTTTTTCAGCACAGCAAAAATTGATTAGAAAACAGACCTGGCTTCTACAGCTGAAGCCTTCTCTTTTTCCAAGACCAAAACCCAGTGAATGAACAGCATCACAATCCCTGAGCCGTGGAACACATTTTTTCCCCTTTGCTTCCAGAAGAAAAATATTCAGAGGCTGACCTTCGGGAAACTTTCTCTTAGCAGGTGCCATTTTATCCTCTTGCTGAGCTACCTCACTTTGAGCATAAACCTCATTTCTCTACCCTGTCCTTTCCATTGCGAAAAGTCTCCACAAAGTCATGTGGAACTGTGAGTTCATTAAACCTCTTTTTCTTTATAAATTACCCAGTACTGGGCATTTCTTCATAGCATATGAAAATGGACAAATACAACTTTCAACAGTGTAGTATTTGCTTTCTTCTCGTTCTCACCCAGCTCTGGGGTGGTCAGTACTTCAAAAAACATGTTTCAGCCCATGTCTTATGAGTAACCCACAACCTCATATCTGTTATGTGTAGACAGGATAGTCACATAACTTATCAAAACAGGATATTTCTGAGAGTGAACAATGATGATATTAATAATTTCGCCAGCACAACAGGCGCAATCCAGAATTTAGAATCATCCGAGTTCTGACCAGACTGGAAGTTCTGGAAAGACTTTATCCATCAAGCCCCTGAGCATAGAATCATTTATGCTTCCTTAACACACAGCAAATGCTTAATATTTGTTTATTATCAAGGTGACCTGCACAATAAGAACCCAAACCAAGCCAGATAGTGTAGAACTGGCCTGTTCAGCTAGCAGTACTAACAAACAGCACCTGCAAGAACAGTTTAGTACCAAATAGCAAATGGATCATACAAATTTAATTCTTTCCTTGATTCCAGAGTAATTTCCCCATCAGCAGCAGAAGGTGTAGAAGAAAAACCTCTCGCTCAACAGTTCATGCTCCTCTTGTCTTGGTATTGATATTAATGCCAACAAAATTAGTAATTTGACAATTAGTTTCCCACTTACCTGAGAAGACATGAAAGGGAGAAAGAAAGTATTTTAACTAGATTATAATGTGGCTCTGACAAGTCAGGATCCTGTCATGTTATAGCCTTCCAACTTACATTTTCATGTCTGCTTGGCAGGTTATTAAAATAAATGAGGGTGCATTGGGCTGCTGCTGTGCATTTCCCTAATGGGAGTTGAGGAATTTGCAAGCCACCAATGTAAACTGACCGATCTCAGAGACTGAAAGGATTTAGCTAAAGTGGACAATTAGGATCATTTCTGCACAGCTGAGTGAAATATTCCTTGTTATTTTAATAATTCAGGCCCAGAGTAATTTTCGGAGGCTGAGTTTGTCAAGATAATGTGCCTTGTGCTTGTCTGCTTGTCATTTTTAACTCAGTCTTACATGTTACAGGTGCAGTCTAGCTTACAAAACAGGAAAATCATTCACTGGAGAATTTGCATATGGAATACAGATACATTGCATGGAGAGAAAGCTGACCTGGAGACTGACAGGCAGCTGTGGTGTGAATGCCTCATGACGGTGAAAGTCAGGATGGTGGATGGTGCTGCATTGCTTTGTTGATGCTGTTATGAACATTATTGGGCAATATGCATATGCAAGTGTGGACTACATTCAGCGCATTTACCTTGTAACCTGCACAGGTTCAGTAAAGAGATTTGTTAACACCGTGGTATTCCCCCATGGTAGACCCAAATGCTCGCTTTCAGCTCAGCTTTATCACAGAGACTGGTGGAATAATATCTTTAGCTTTTAGTAGCAAGACACATTGAGGAAATGATACATGAGTTGGAGATAGAGTAATTCTGCAACAGGAGAGGTCATCAGTGCATTTCTGCAAGTAGACACTTGTTTGGTCAGATAATTTGGTCTCAACAGATTAAAACATCACTTTTTATTAAATTGATTGGTATAAAACTGTAATTGATCCATTCTGTTCATTCCATGTATTAGATGGGAACAGCCACATTAATTTGAAATCAAGAAATTATTAAAATAAAATTCTCACTGAAGGTCCCACTTCTGCCAGCCCTTTTCTTGGGTCCTATGTGCAGTATCTCTTTTAGGTGCTTACTGGGAATTGAATGACCTTTGAAGGGTATTCAGACTGTCATCTTTCCAGGAACTCCACTCAGCTCCACTGGAACAATTCTGTTTCTATCTCGTTTACTTTTTATATTTCCATAAAATAATTTAGTGGAAGATGTAATTTATACTAAATATATCACCATCAACAACACGAATATTGAAAACATTGTTATAGGAAAGAGATTTTGTAATGTAAGTTAATCTAAGATTGAAAAGACAGCCAGGATTATTAGCTAAATTTTATTTAGTATGAACTGCTTTATCACAGTAATATGTCTCTACATCTACCTAAATAAATTTATTTTAAAATTAGGTGCATGGAAATATATTCTCACACAACACGCTGTAAGGTGAAGAGGTC
This sequence comes from Rhinopithecus roxellana, assembly GCF_007565055.1. Taxonomy (NCBI): domain Eukaryota; kingdom Metazoa; phylum Chordata; class Mammalia; order Primates; family Cercopithecidae; genus Rhinopithecus; species Rhinopithecus roxellana. Next base: position 88,676,161 of record NC_044551.1, read on the forward strand.
TAAAATGAGTGGGACACTCCAAATAGATTACTTAAGGATTGCCCAAAACATTAAGTTTAAATGTTATTATGACATCAGTGGTCTTTTGTCCTTGAACTCTTATGGAAGATGGCTTCATACAACAGAGAGCCCATAGCTTACTTTTTCCCTAATTGGAGTCTCCTTCTAGCCTGGAGTAATTGTGAAGTCTCTGGTTGTATTTTATTGTGTCATGCAGTATAAGGGGCTTCTGTGTTGAAATGGTGAGTCATATGTCTCCAAAAGAAAGAAGAACTTTCCACTTGGGGCACAACACCCCCTCACAGGTCAGCTGAGAAGCTCAGGCTGGTAGAGAAGCCATATTTCAAAACAGTGGCTCTTCAAAATTGCCCTTAATATGGCTTTTCCAACCAAGTGAGTAACATGTGGGAAAAGGGAATTTTTTTTTTGGATTTCTGGGCCAATGATGGCTGAATTACACAAGCTGAACCATGAACAAACAAACAAGCATGCAAAGCTAACCCAGAGCATCCTCAGCCTGACATAGCTCCGACGTTTCAGTCCATGCAGGGCGAGCTCTACAACCTCCTAGACTCTAATCACTGCTTTATTTCCTGCAACCCAGTGAGTGTTATTGGGCAGTATGCATATGCAAGTGCAGGCAGCATCCTGGTACAAGACCTGCCAACTTCTGCATGCGTCAGGGCAATGGCAATCACTTGCTGAATGTGCTGAACAAAAGCAAGATGTGCTTCTCATGTAGAACCCAGGCAAGTTGAACAGATGCCCTGACCAATCTCTTTCAAGCAGTGGCTTAGAGATCACGATTCCTTCCATTGTGCATCTCTGTCATCTCGGACAGTATCTCTTCCAGCCTGCGAGCAGAGGCAGAGGGTGAGCCGAGAATCTCATGTGCTGTTAGAGGCCGGGCTCCAAAACAGCAGAAACCACCACTACTGGCAACACAGTGACAGGAGCTGTCGCAGGCACCCAATTTGCCTGAAAGTGAGTCAGGGAAGGAAAGCAGCCCCCAGTTCTAGGAGGTCAGTGAGCATTTAGGTGATCTCTGTCACATAAACCAACAAACTGGACAACGGTGGCATTTCAGTACCTGACACAAGTCAGTAGCAGTGAAATGCTGAGTAGACAAATACACAGCGGCTTTAAAGGGCACATGATATATATTTACCATCAACAGATGGTCCAAAAATAAGCACTTCTATGGAAAATGTGCAGGCAGCATCATCTTAAAAATAGCATAATTCAGAAATGACTTTGGAATTTTAGGAGCTTACTCAGATGGGTCTTTTTAGTTGTTTTCTCACTAGCCAAACTACCACATCTGTCCTTTCTGCTGATCTTATGGTTCCATATTTTTCCACTTCCTTGTTCTCTAGTGAGAGGTGACTGGGCACATCAGCTTCCCTATATATATCATGCCTTTGGATCACCCACAGCTCCTAGCATTAGTGCAACTGCTGTTCAATACTAGAGTACATTAAATTAATGTATTAGACTCCAGTAGCTTATCAACAAGTGAGTAGAACTGAATTATAATTGATTAGAAATAATTTTGCATAAGTGCCTTCATCAGCTTCATAATTACAACTTGTCACTCAACTTTAAATTTGGCCAACTATGTCACAGGCAGTGGGGTCTGTGGAACTAAGTATGTGTTGTAGATGTCCCAGAACTGAACGAAATTACCACAATTATAGTTAATCAATTTTGTGACTATGTGTGTTATGATGCTCTCTTTGATTAAACACATTCCCGCTTGGGTAGTCTTCTTTTCGTAAGTTGATTACGAGAACCAAATATCACTTCTGATTTGAAAATCCATCATACAAAGGAGACATCAGCTGCCAAAACACCCAGGAAGGTGGCCTGGCATTTCAGGGAAGAGAAGGGATTTGAAGAACCACTCCAGGATCACACATCATTTTAGAATCCAACTAAATATTCTCACATTGGTTTCATTTTTCCTGGCATCCTAAAAGTGACACAGCTTATGACAAATAGAGTGTCTTACACAAATAATCACATGATTGTGGAAACACACTTAGGTCAAGGTGTGGTTTGCTTCCTTCCACAGATCTTCACTGAAGTTCAGTCGTTAACTAGCATATGCTGATGGATGTCCTTGTCTCACCATACGTTACTGAAATGCATTTTATATTGGAATATAAAAGCCCTGCAACCTTGAAGACACTGTAAAGCTAACTTTCAAATGTATTTTAATTTTTCCTAAATTAGAACCCTAGTCTAATCTGTAACAGCCCTTTAAGATATATTAGACTCCTCACTCCCTGAGTATCCTGCAAGCTGAATTTGACTGTTTAAAACATGTACTTATCCACCCTTCAGAAAGGCGGCATTTTCTTTTCACAGGGCACCTACAGAAAAGTAGGAGAAAGTATCACAGACAGCATAGGGTTAGAGATGGCGTTTTGTGTGAATCAGTTTGCTCCCCTTGTTTCAGTGTGCAGTCTTCACTCTGTGTGGATTTAAGGGAAGAAACTTGGTATTCAAGGCAAATACTTATCAGAATACAATTTATTCAGAATGGCTTTCAACCACAGGCTCAGAATATTTGCCCGGATAATCACTGAAGCTAAAACATGGGTAGCTAAAATGTTTTCGCTACTAACCTGATGACTAGCTCAATTCTGGCATTTTAATCTAAATTTTCACTAAAATTATGTCAGGCATGTTTTCGTTGCGTTTCTAGAATTTTATGTCTCATATATCTTATGTAAAACCTAGCACTTTAGGTTCCTAAACAGAATCCATATGCATCTGACACTCCCAGCCAACCTAGCAGCATTAGACAGTGGCCTTCCAGCCACTTGCCACATTGAAACTGTGTAAACACACTCACTACAAACACTTGGGTTCGTGTTAACCCTCTGAAGCCCAAACAGAAATCTGCAAATGAAGCAATGGCTTTGCTATTACGTATGGTGCTGCAATGAATATCCACATGCATGTGTCTTTTTCTCTCTCTTTTTCTTTTCTTTTTTTTTTTTTTTTTTGAGATGGAATCTCACTCTGTCACCCAGGCTAGGAGTGCAGTTATGTGATCTCAGCTCACTGAAAGCTCCCCCTCCCGGGTTCATGCCATTCTCCTGCCTCAGCCTCCCGAGTAGTTGGGACTACAGGCGCCCCGCCACCATACCTGGCTAATTTTTTGTATTTTTAGTAGAGACAGGGTTTCATCTTGTTAGCCAGGATGGTGTCTATCTCCTGACCTCGTGATCCACCCGCCTCGGCCTCCCAAAGTGCTGGGATTACAGACATGAGCCACCGCGCCCGGCTGCATGTGCCTTTATGGTAGAACAATTTATATTCCTTTGGGGATATACCCATTAATGGGATTTCTGGGTTGAATCGTATGTCTGTCTTTAGGTCTTCAAGGAATTGCTGCACTGTCCTCCATAATGGTTAAACTAATTTACACTACCACTAACAATCTATAAATCTCACCAACATCTGTTATTTGACTTTTTAACAGTAGCCATTCTGACTGGGTGAAATGCCATCTCATTGTGGTTTTGATTTGCATTTCTCTAATACATGGAATCAACAACAAATGCCACCAGTGACAGACTAAAGACAATGAGGTACATGGACACCATGGAATACTACGCAGCCATAACAAGAAGGAGATCATGTCCTTTGCAGGGACATGGATAGAGCTGGAGGCCATTATCCTCAGCAAACTGATGCAGGGACAAAAAAAATCAAATACTGCATGTTCTCACTTGTAAGTGGTAGTGAATCATGCCTGTAATCCCAGCACTTTGGGAGGCCGAGGCAGGCAGATCACCAGGTCAGGAGGTCAAGACCACCCTGGCTAACATGGTGAAACCCTGTTTCTACTAAAAATATGAAGAACTAGCTGGGCGTGGTGGTGGGTGCCTGTAGTCCCAGCTACTCAGGAGGCTGAGGCAGGAGAATGGCCTGAACCCGGGAGGCGGAGCTTGCGGTGAGCTGAGATAGCGCCAGCCTGGCTGACAGAGCGAGAGTCTGTCTCAAAAAAAAAAGTGGTAGTTAAATGATGAGAACACATGGACACATAGAGGGGAACACCACACACTGGAGGTTATCAGTGGGTAAGGTGGGAAGAGAGACAGGATCAGGAAAAGGAACTAATGGATATGGGTTTTAACACCTGGGGGATGAAATAATCTGTATAATACAAACATAAGTTTACCTATGCAACAAACCTGCACATCCTGCCCATGTACCCCTGAACTGAAAAGTTAAAATAAATAAAAATAAAACTATGGCACCTGACTCCTCAGGTAAGTTAGGCTAGATTTGAGAACAGTCCAACTCTTGGACTTGCCATAAGGATAGTTTCCCTTCTTGAGTCCCATGAATGAGAGGTGTCAGGAAGCATCATCCCCAGGCTGAAGCTGTTTATGGGCACATGATATTTATAACTTGTCCAAAGATAGGAATTTCCAGTCTCTGAAAAGAACAGAGGTACTTCTTAAAGAAGATGGTATTTGCCTGGGTTTTGCAGAGAGTAGCATTTAGGCAGGCAGAGGAGGAGGTGGAATGGACAGGGAAAGCTGTGGGCCAGGTGTAGAGACACGTGTATAATATGACCTGACCCAAATGTGGAACTAACCAAGGGGGATCGTGGCTGACATTTAGGGAAAGTGAAGTTGAGGAATCACCACGGAGAGCCTTGAGTGCCTGGATGAAGGTTTTACAACGATGAGGCATTAAGATCTCGTAACATGTTTTTGAACAAAACAACATAATTACGGGCGTGTTTTAGAAAATTCATTCTTCAAAAGTTACCTGGACTATAGGAAGAAGGGAAGTAGAAATTTGTGAAACTTAGAAAAGACTGGTATTATTAATATATTTTTTTTTTATTAGTCACTTCGATAAAGTCAGGGCTGCCAGCAGTTTGGGGAAAGATAAGAACATGTGACAGTGAACCAACCCGGATAATACACCCAGAAGGCCCCGGAAATCAGGAACTGGAGCTCAGAGGAGAGGTCAGGAGCGAGAGGTGGGCATCAGGCTAGAGCCGGTCCTCCACTACTGACTGAAGCCATATCTTTTCTTCCAAGTGCAAAGTGTCATCCTATGATTTCACACACTTGTCAGATATTTTATGTCTAAAATATGGGGCAGAGAAAAGGAGGAACAAAGACATAAGGAAACTAGCAGAGATGGATTGTTGCTGTGGCCTGTGAGTGAGTACGTCGATGCCATGATCTCCACATACAGTGCCTGAAACGTATTGCCTGCATGCCTAGGCTGAGGGAATCCTGCGCTGTGTGCACAGCTGTGTGACTCAAACCATTTCAGGATAAAGCCTGTATCTTTTTTTTTTCAGGGAGGAAATAGTCATGATTCCATGGCTTTTTGTAAAAGAAAGAATGTCACTCTCTGATTCCTCCTCCCCTGAGAGCCCACCATCTATCTGCTCAAGAGTAACAAAACAGGCCGGGCGCGGTGGCTCAAGCCTGTAATCCCAGCGCTTTGGGAGGCCGAGACGGGCGGATCACGAGGTCAGAAGATCGAGACCATCCTGGCTAACATGGTGAAACCCCGTCTCTACTAAAAAAAAAAAAAAATACAAAAAACTAGCCGGGTGAGGTGGCGGGCGCCTGTAGTCCCAGCTACTCGGGAGGCTGAGGCAGGAGAATGGCGTAAACCCGGGAGGCGGAGCTTGCAGTGAGCTGAGATCCGGCCACTGCACTCCAGCCCGGGCGACAGAGCGAGACTCCGTCTCAAAAAAAAAAAAGAGTAACAAAACAGCTATTCTGTTACTCTGGTTACACTCTTGCTACTGTAGCCCACCATGCTACACCCTAGGTCACCTTTTCTAACACATACGTAGTGTCTATGAGAAGAGGAGCCACTAGTGCTTTTGCCTCAGAGAATGTTCTAGTTGTACAATTGACATCAGTGCAGGATACACTGTTGTATAGCAGGAGGGGCATTGTCTGGTGTCTACTTCCATTAGCCCAACTCCTGAAGGCTAATATTGCAATAGGTAATTTGGAAAGAGGACATTTTGAAGTGAAAAGGATAGAGAAAAAATATAGGATCCATTTTTTATTATTTTTAAATACTAACAAGAGTGCTTTTCTTGCTAGCTATCAGGGGAAAGATCAACTTTTACATCAAAAGCTCGGAGATACAGATGCTTCAGAAATATTGTCCCCTCTGTGGAAATCCTGCCTTGTCAGCCGGTCAGGTCAGGAGGTTTCAGTGTTGCAACAACCTCCCAGCTAATCTGACATTGATGTACAACTTGCCATTTACATGAAAATGCCAGCCCTTCTCGGGACCTGATTTGGCTTTATTTTTGTGAGTGGGCAGCTCATGCATACCTTGTAGATATGGAAGAAGTAGCACACGGTGTGCATTTCATGTAAAATCGCTGTGAAATACAGAAGCTGTTGGAGAGGGTTAAGAGGATAATATGTGACTTAATCATCAAAGTTGTATTAATAAAATGCGTCATAAAGTGACCAGTCAACGTCAAATGAGGGTCTTTGAGTGAAGGAAATGCCGCCCTCCAGTGTGAGCTGGCCATTGCTGAATGGAGGGATCTGTGCAAAGGTGGGGACGGGTGCAACACTTGAAAATGGATGAAGATGAGCGGCCTCTCTGACTCTTTATTCTTTTATACAATTATGTGTTCTTAAAGCCTGCAACCTCCTAGGTTGTGGTCTTGATTAAAGTGGAAGACAAGACAAAAAGAGAAGAGCAATAAGGGATAAAAGGGAAAACAGAAACTCCACTACACAGCGTTAAGAACAGAACCTGATTCTCAGAAAACGTTTTACAGAACCTTACAAAACCTGGGGCTACACTACCCAGCGTAAGCCTGATTTGGGCCACAGGGTTGCGCTCATGGACATCTGCATATTGTGTGCATTTTTACGACATCTTGAGCTTTTGTGATACTAAGTGTCAGCTTTATTTTCCATAATTCTTGACCCTTCCTCAATTTACCCAGGAGCATTACCATGACCTCCAGGAGAATTCAATGGTTAGGGGAGAAATGCAGACATGTTAATTGAATACTGTTTCATTTTTCCTAACATAGTGCTTGAGAATACGTAAGTAAAGGCTTCAGGAGAACAGGGTAAAGGAGCTCCGTCCTCAGAGTTTTGGCAAGTGAATAGGGGGCATGGCAGACCAGAAGCCAAACGGGCTGTAGAAGGGGCTGAGGAGCCAGGCAAGGGGCAGGAGATGGGGAAGTGGTGAGGCATGGCCTTTGCTGTGGTCTCCACGCTGGTGTTCCCCGCCCTTTTTTTTTTTCTTTTTTAAGAGGCAAGGTCTCACTCTGCTGTTCAGGCTGGAACGCGGTGGCACCATCACGTCTCACTGCAGTCTTGACTTCCTAGGCTCAAGGGATCCTCCTGCCCCAGCCTCCTAAGTAGCTTGGACTACAGGTGTGCACCACCACATCTAGGTAGTTTTTATTTTTATTTTAAGTTCTGGGGAACAGGTGCAGGATGTACAAGTTTGTTACACAAACATGTGCCATGGTAGTTGGCTGCACCTATCAACCCATCACCTAGGTATTAAGCCCAGCATGCATTAGTTATTTTTTCTGACACTCTTCCTCCCTCCAATACCCCCAACAGGCCGCATTCAGTGTGTATCGCTCCCCTCCATGTGTCCATGTGTTTTCATCATTTAGCTTCCACTTACAAGTAAGAATACATGGTGTTTGATTTTCTGTTCCTGAATTAGTTTGTTGAGGGTAATGGCTTCAAGCTCCATTCATGTCCCTGCAAAGAACATGATCTCTTTTTTATGGATGCATAGTATTCTAAGGTATATATGTATCACATGTTCTTTTTTCAGTCTCTCATCGATGGGCATTTGGGTTGATTCTATGTCTTTGCTATTGTGAATAGTGCTGCAATGAACATATGTATGCATGTATTTTTATAATAGAATGATTTATATTCCTTTGGGTGTATACCCAGTAATGACATTGCTGGGTCAACTAGTATTTCTGCTTCTATATATTTGAGGAACTGCCACATTGTCTTCCACAAAGGCTGATAAGGGATAAAGGGGAAAATAGAAACTCCAATAATTTATATTCCCACCAACAGTGTAAAAGTGTTTCTTTTTCTCTGCAACCTCACCAGCATCTGCTGTTTCTTGACTTTTTAAAACCAGCCATTCTGACTGGTGTGAAATGGTATCTCATTGTGGTTTTCATTTGCATTTTTCTAATGATTAGTTATGTTGAGCTTTTTTTCTTATGTTTGTTGGCTGCATGAATGTCTTCTTTTGAGAAGTGTCTGTTTATGTCCTTTGCCCACTTTTTAATGGGGTTGTTTTTTAGTTGTAAATTTGTTTACGATCTTCGTAGACTCTTGATATTAGGACTTTGTCAGATGGATAGATTGCAAAATTTTTCTCCCATTTTATAGGTTGTCTGGGACACTGTGGGTTGGAAAAGAAGGCATCAGAAATGTGCAGAAAAGATGCAGAGGGGAGTTTATGCCAAGCCCTAGTGGAAGAATCTGAACACACAACCCTGAAATTTTGGAGTAAAGTCATGGCACACACAAGGAGACTGATAAGCCTCTTGAGAAGGAGCTCTGAGTGTTCCAAACTGAAACTCTTGACCATGAAACAGCTGGAAACCAAGAACCCAGACCTGTCCTATCACCCCACTCCACCCCCGGCCAGATCACAATACCATAAGGGCATCATAGTAATCCATTGCAGGATGAAATAGAATATCCAGGATCAAGCCAAGCACGACCAGAGCCACAAATAAGCTACCTGATCTGGTAGCTCAGAACCACCAGCTAAGGGTTGGTTAAGCCAGGATATAGGCACAATCCGACAATGAATGGCAGCCACAACGCACTGACAATGTGAGATGTTTATAAAACACTGTAGAGAAAGAGAATCTTCCAGTAGTGCACCTGGTTATCACTTTGTGTAGAAGAAGTGAACAAGCATGAGGTATCTTCAGATTTTTGGACAGTGGCTGTATTCGTCCATTCTCACACTGCTATGAAGAAATACCCGAGACTGGGTAATTTATAAAGGAAAGAGGCTTAATTGGTTTACAGCTCCACATTTCTTGGGACACTTCAAAAAACTTACAATCATGGTGGAAGGCACAGGAGAAGCAGCCACCTTCTTCACGGTGTGGCAGTACAGAGTGAGTGCAAGCAGGAGAAATGCCAGATGCTTATAGAACCATCAGATCTTGAGAGACTGATTCGTTATCATGATAACAGCGTGGCAGAAATTGCCCCCATGATTCAATTACCTCCAACTGGTCCAGGCTTTGACATACGAGGATTATGAGAATTACAATTCAAGGTGAGATCTGAGTGGGGACACAGTGCCAAGCCATATCAGTGGCCAACAGCCACTGTTAGGGACCAGGTACAGCTGGTCAAAACCCTGAGGAAACAAAGGACTGGAATATGGCAAGCCAAGGGCTCTCATTAAAGCACATGGGTGTATATACAGAAGACAGCATGATGTTCACACTGTTATGAAGAAATACCTAAGGCTGAACAATTTATAAAGGAAAAAGGTTTAATTGACTTACAGTTCCGCATGGCTGGGGAGGCCTCAGGAAACTTAAAATCATGGTGGAAGGGGAAGCAAACACACCCTTCTTCAAATGGTGGTGGGAGAGAGAATTGTAGAGCCAAGCAGGGAAAAGCTCCTTATAAAACCATCAGATCTCACTAACTCACTAACTCTCACAAGAACAACATGGGCAAACTGCTCCCATGATGTTATCACCTCCCATGAGGTCCCTCTTCCAACACATAGGGATTACAATTCAAGATGAGATTTGGGTGGGGACACAGAGCCAGAGCGTATCAGATACATGAAGACATTTGTATTGTGTGCTAATGCCCATGGGAAGGCAAACACTGACCAACTAAGTAGGCAAAATAACCCAGCTGTTTGACACTAATCAGTCGTCATGACTGTCTAGCACAGAATTTGTACAATAGCACATGAGCAAACTGCATGCTTACAGAGATGAAGGGTAAAAATTAACCCTGCTGGGATGGTACTTACCAAAGCTGATCTAGCTGCTGACTGTCAAACAGGCAAGGCACAAAGATGAATGCTGAGCCTCAGTGTGTTACTGTTCCTTGAGGAGACCAACCAGCCAGTATGTGGTGTGGCAAACAGACTACAATGGACCTTTTAAATTCTGGAATGGTCAGAGGTTTTTCCTTACAGAAATAATTGGCTAATCTGGGGGTGAGTTTGTCTTTTCATCCAGCATAGCCTCATTTAACACCACTACCCAAGAAGTTAGAGCTTGGCTAATCTACATGCACAGAATCCCACATAGCACAGAACATGACCAGGAAACCCACATCATAGAAATGGAGGTATGGAAGAGGGTCTTGTACCACAGAATACAATAATTGTTTTACACACTGCACCACCCAGGAGCAGCCAGCCTCATGGAATTCTGGAATTGTTTCATTATTTTGTCTATCTCTTGCTATAGGCTCTTATTGTGTACAAAGTAACCTCTGTTGCTCTGTACACAGAGGTCATTTACTGCCCTAGGATGTGATAGCTATGCACTTTACTTCTGACAATGTGCACCTGAGATTCATTTAAGTGGAATATCCTCGGCTTACTGGAGCAAATTTATCTTCAAGTGCAGGAGCCAAAAGTTCTGTCAGTTAGTGTTAACTTCATTTTGGTACAGAAGTACAAAACACAGGTGCTTTGGCCTCAAAACAGACAAACTCAGAGGCATTAATTACACTCTATGAAGGGTTAAGCCTAATGAGAACACCAAGCAGAAAAAAGAGAGAAGGAACAAAAGCAATGTTTGAGGTAATAAAGGCTGGAAATTATGGAAAATTAACAAAAGACATGAAATCACAGATCCCAGAACCTCAGAGAACTCAAAACAAGATAAATTTTTAAAAACTATAAATAGACAACTATAAATGATCAAAATCATTCTACAAAAAATCAAAGACAAAGAGAAAACACTAAAGAAACCAGACGGAAAACAACACCTTACTATAGTGGAACAAGAATAAGAATTACATAGGACTTCATATCAGAAATAATGCAAACAAAAAGAGAGGGGGTAAAACGTTTAAAGTGGTAAACAAAATAATCCAACAGTGTTTAATCTCTCATTCAGTGAAATTATCCTTAAGAACTGAAGGAAAATAAAGAGAGAAGCAAAACGAAAGGAATTTGGAACCAATTTTCCTTTCTTGCAAGAAATGTTAAAAGAAGTTCTTCAGGGAGATGGAAAATTACTTAGGTCAGTAATTTATATCTACATTTAAAAGGAAAATGCATCAGGAAAGAAACAGAGGTAAAATCATGCTTTTCTTACTTATTCTTAATTTGTCTAATAAATATTCAAAATATTATCATCAACAACGTACTGGATGATTATTGCCTGTAGTTAAATGTAATGAATGACAAAAATGTGATAAGAGATGTACAGGAGAAATGCTGAGTACTCTTAAGTTATCTGCACTATCTTAGAAATAGTAAAGCGTTATTTGACAGTATACTTAGGTTAGTGGTAAAGATGTATTGCAAAGTTTAGGGCAGACAGTACAACTTTTGGAGAAAAAATAGTACACATCTAAATAATATATGGGTCAAAGTAAAAGTCTTAAGTTATATTTTAAAATATAACACAATTAATAAATAGAACTACCATATGATCCAGCAATCCCACCGCTGCTTATATATCCAAAGGAAATAACATCAGTGTGCCAAAGAGACATCTACACTCTCGTGTTCACTGAAGCATTATTCACAATAACCAAGACATGGAATCAAACTAAATGTCCACTGATGAATGAAAGGAGAAAACAAATGTGGTATGCTTGTATGTGTGCGTGTGTGTACATATTTGATGCATACATGTATACACATACATATATATACACACACATAGCATATACATAGAATACTAATCACCCTTGAGAAAGAAGGAATTACTACTATTTCTGGTAGATGAACCCGGAGAACATCACGTTAAGTGAAATAAGATAGGCACAGAAAGACAAATATTGAATGATATCACTTATGCGTAAAATCTAAAAACAGTTGAACACATAGAAGCAGAGAATAGAATGGTGCTTACCAGAAGTTGGCAGTGGGGGAGGAGAGGTGTTTGTCAAAGGGTACATGTTTCAACTGGACAGCATAAATAAGCTCTGGAGATCTACTGCACCACATGATGACTACAGTTAATAATAATATAGTGTATATTTGAAAGTTGCTAAGAGGAGAATAGATCCAAAATGTTCTCACCCCAAAGAAATGATAAATATGTAAGGGGATGGATATGCTAAATAGCTTTATTTAATCATTTTACATAAGATATAAATACATGAAAACATCACATCGTGTAGCATAAATTATATGTCAGTTATGTCTTAACAAAACTTAGAGAAATATTTAAACCAAAGGAAATGAAAAAGAAACATCAAAAGTTGTGAGATGCATTGAATGCAGTGTTTAGTGGGCAATTTATGACACTAAATGTTTATATTGGGGAAAACATATAAAATTAATAATTTAATTATCTATTTGAGACACCTCAAATAGATAAATTTTCCCTTTTCGTAATAGTTGCTCTTTATGGTCAAGTTAAGAATAAAGAGAAGCTCAGTATCCATCTATCTTACATTTGGAAAGTGAGTGCTGAAAAAAAGGGACTTTAACAATATTTTAAACTGCCTATATATTGAATAAATATAAAACTTCTTTTTTGATGTTACCTAAAATAGGCAAGACTCTAAACCAATAAAAGGAAATAAAAATAAGAAGAAAGAAAAACCAAGGAACACAAGAAACCAAAACTCCATGAGTGAGAACCTGCAGGAACATAGACAACAAAAACATACCCACAGGTGCTCCAAATATTATACTTAGCAGATCCATGTTATCAAACAGATGTGCTTGCCGTATTAAATGAAGTCCAAGGTAAGTTTGAATATTTTGGTGGAGAATTGGGCACTGTAGAATATCATAATAGATTTTTAGAAGAACAAAAGATAAATTCTTTAAAAAAGACACAAAAATCAAAATTAATATCTCCATAAAGTGATTTAACAGCAGTTTAGATGCAGCTAAAACAAGAACCAATGAACTGGAAAGTAGATCACAGACATTATATAAAAATGCTTATGAAGCAATAAAGAGAAAATATAGATGAGAAAGAGAGAGAGCTGATTTGGTGAGAAGGTTGAACTTAGGTATCTTTGGTGTTCAAGAGGAACAAAAGTACGAGCATGGAACAGAAATAATATATTTTTAAATGCTAATTTTGTCCCAAAATTAAAAAAAAACATATCCATAGATTTTAAAAAATATATTGCAGATGAATTAATGGAAATCCACATCTAGATACAACATAGGCACACAATAGAAAATCAATAAAAAGTAAAACCTAAAAGTAGTCAATGATACAACTTTTTTAAGGTGCAATATTTAGACTGGTAGCCTATATCTCACTGGCAACACTGAAAGACAGAAGACTCTGGAATGATATCTTAAGGTGCCAAAAATAAAGTAATGGGCAATGTAGAATTTTATAATCATTAAATATTTTTAAACAGTGAGGGTAAAACAGTGACATTTCCAAAAAATAAAAACTAAGAAAATCCATCACTGTGAGATCTACACTAAAAGAAAGATTGACAGTTGGAACAGAGAAAGCAAATTTGACATTATTCATTGAAGATTACATGATTGCATACAGAGAAAAGCAGAAAAAGCTACAGGTTAACAATTAGAATTATTAACAGAATTTAACAAGTATACTGGTTATAAATCCTTCTTTGAAAAGTAATTATATCTCCACAGCCAGCAATTTAAAAATAAAATAAAAACAAACAACTTATAATAGTATAAGAAATATGAAGTACATCAGAGTAATCTAAAAAAATAAAGGCAAGTCTTCTTTACAGAGAACTACATGGCATAACTGAGAGAAAACAGACCAAAACATGTGGAAGGATATGCCATATTTATGAATGGAAAGACTCTATACTATATAGATGTTAATTTCCTCTTATTGATTTATATTCAACTATGGTACTTGATAAGTTGGTCCTCAGCGTTATGGGAGCCAAGAATAGACAACACGTGCTTTAAAACCAAGGTGGGGAGACTCACTGTCTCTAGCATGAAGACTTATTAAAACCACATGATGATTAAAGTGGTTTAGTGCACAAAGATGAAATATTATAGCAGACTAACAGCTATTACAATCGATGCTGCGCTAAAAAATGTTGCACATGTTGTCCAGGCGCAGTGGCTGACATCTATAATCCCAACACTTTGGGAGGCTGAGGCGGGACGATCACCTGAGGTCAGGATTTCGAGACCAGCCTGGCCAATATGGGGAAATCCTGTCTCCACCGAAAATACAAAAAAATTAACCTGTAATCCCAGCTGTTCGGGAGGCTGAAGCAGGAGAATTTCTTGAACTCAGGAGGCAGAGGTTGCAGTGAGCCGAGATTGCACCACTGCACTTCAGCCTGGAAAACAGGGTGAGACTCTGTCTCAAATAATAATAATAATAATAAATATTGCACACTTGTTTGGAGTACACATGTAATTTCTTGGATAAACATGTAAGAGTGAAATTGCTGCTGGACCACTGGGCCATAGAACACACATATCTAAAGTTTGGTAAATATTGTCAAACCGTTTTCCAAAGTAATTGTACCAAATCACACTCCCATTTATATAAGAACTTTTTATCTTTCCCTAATGTACAGATTAAAAGACAGCTGTTACTGCATTTCTCTGATTATGAGTGAGACTGACCATCTTTCACATCCTCATTAGTCCTTTCAGGTTTCTTTCCTTGCAAACTTCCCACCCAGAGTCACTGCTTATATTTCCATTGGGTCTTTTAATCATGGCATTATAGGAATGCTACATATTATGAACGCTGCTTTCTTTGTCTGTCATGTACATAGAAATGGTCTTTCCCTACTCTGTAGCTAGTCTGTGCCCTGTCAATTTATTTAGTTTAGGGTACCCTTGTCCTACAAAAAGTTATATTTTGACAATACAGTAAAAGTTATAGGGTTTTTTCCCCACTTCTCTTTCTTTATGCCTTGGTCAATAAATCCTATCAAACCTGGAGATCATAATATGTCTCCCTACACCACGTAAAGTTTTGTTTGGCTGCTTGTCTTTAATGCATCTGTATTTCAATTAATTTTAATTTTTCAGATGGATAGTTACCTTGTTGATTTGCAGAGCCACAACTCTCATGTTAGTTTCATAAAGGAATATACAAATTCTGCTAGTGTTTCTGTTTTTGTACCTTCAGTTTATTTGTCCATCTCAATTCCTACATGACATTAAATACTACCACTTTATAATCATTCTTGCTATTCAGTAAAGTAAGATTCTTCCTTTATTACTCTTTAATTATTTGGGCTACTGTTAGACTTTCATAAATTTTAAAATAAATGTATTCAGTTCTATGGGGGAAAATGAGAAATTTGATGTAAATTTCATTGTATGTATTACATAAATTCAGAAAAAATCATGCATTTATCTCATCCATGAATATGGGATGTCTTCCTATTAGTCTTCTTTTATGTCTTTCAATAAGGCTTTATAGTCTCTAAAATAAAACTCTTTCATATTTTAGTTATTTTATACACATGTATATTCATTCATTGCTATTTTGGAAGAATTTTTTTAATTAATGATATTTTATAATTAATTGCTGCTTAAGTTTAAGAACACAGTTACTTTTTCTATACTGATAATATATTTAACAATTTGTTGAACTCTACAATTAATTCTAACAGTTGTCTTCAAATTTTCCTGCATTTTCCATGAAGAACATTATATATTTGAGAATATGGACAGTTTTATATCTCACCTTTTGATAATTTTACCTCATATTTTACATTAGAGAAACTCTTAATATAATTCACTTTATTAATAGTTTAAAGAGAAAAAAAAATCATCAGTAAGCCAAAAACCACCACCAATTCAGAAGGTTATCTAGATTTCACCTCTCAGCAGTAGCTGTTGACATTTAGCAGCTCAAGGCTACAAGAATTCCGACACAGTCATGTCTGTAAACAAATCAACCATTGAGACCAATATGTAGACAAAGAAGTCAAGTAGCAGCATGCTATGTTGCCCAAAGGCACAGCTAACTTGTCATGGAAATACACCAGTGTTTGAATATGAATGGAGAAAACTTTCTATCCCACAGTATCAGGAATAAATGATTGATGGACAAGAGTCAGCAGCCACAGCCCAAATGTCCTGACATAACACTAACATTCCACTGTCAGCCTCATACTTGTACAAGGCTGTCTACCTGGCCAATTTTATGTTAGTAGCACTACTTATGATTGTTCACTGAAAATATTTTTAAACCATGCAATGTATTATTTGAGAATGCTGGTGATAACTTTGATCATTGTGCAAAGCTTTTATCATGCCTGGAAACCATATTCAACTACTTAGAGTTTGACTTCAAAACACAGGTTCGGTTCTGTACTCGGCTGAGGAAGCAGCACAGAGAATGATACTGAAGACGTAGCTGAGATTCCTCTGGACATTTGGTGAATACTGCTATGTTATTTTACTTTTTTATTAGGTATTTTGAAGAGATTGGCTTATAAGTTTATATTTTGTGTGTTTGAAGACTTCTTTGTTTTATTAGAAATATCCAATTTCTTTCATTATTTTCATAATTAAAACAAAAGTCTCCTACCACAAGGGAATAGAAAGAAATCTCCTCAGCTAGAGGAAAAACGTTGAAACAGAGATTCCTAATTTTTCTCTCATACCAGTATTCTACTTTTTCTTCACAGCAGACATGCCAATTTGTAGCTAGGCACACAGAATACAGAATAAAGATTGTATCTCCTAAACTTCCTTGAAGATTGTTCTGATGCAAAACTTTCTTCACCTTTCACCTCCACTTTGGGCTAGAATATATAGTTAATGGCTGGAGCTCAAGCAACCATGTTTAAGTGTGAAGTTTCCACTAATAACAGCAGAACAGAGAGATAACATATTACTGTCCCCTAAAATTATGGGACTTAAGAATTTTCACTTCTAAATTTCTTTCATGAAAAGTAGAATTAAACTTCTCTTTCATTTAAGTCATTATTACTTCTCTTTTATTTGTCATTGTTACTTTGTGTTTTCTGTCACTCACAGCACTTAATTCTGTTACAGATATCTACATTAATACAAGCCAACACCACTTCCAATGGAATTTACATGTATTTCCTTTGAAAACAGTGAAAATGCTTGAATGAGCTCATCTCTCCTTGGTGATTGAATGCTGCTATGGGAAGGTTTGAGGCCAACCCAATATTTTCTTCCATGTATTTGGATGATCTTTTTCATTAGATATCTTTTCCTTTTTCTTCAACATCCATTGATCCCAATAAGTTATGTCCTGATTTTTGCTGTCAATTTTCCTAAGAACTACTAAGCTCTTTTTATCTATAAGTTTTAAGCTTATTTTTGCAGGAAAAAAAAAAAGCTTATTAGCTAATTATATCCTTTCTTATAATTATTCTATTTCCTACCCTCTTCTTCTGGATTACCTATCTTCCATTTCTGCCACATTCTCTATGCACATTTTTATAACTGTTCTACTGTGATTTGTGTGGATTTCCTCAAAACAATCTATGGTTGATTACCTTTTCAGTCTCGATTTTCCTATTTGTTTTTAATTCACTTTCACTTCCATAATGTTTTTTCTTCCCTCTTCCATGTCTAGAACATACAATGAAATATGTTATTTTATGGCCTTAGAGAAACACTTCTAAGTTTTTGATGATCAGTGTGGTTAAACTACATCTTTAAATTAACGACTCTTCCAGTTTGTAATTTGGTTGTGTTGTCTTCTTCATGAATCTTCCTCCTAGGCATGTTCATTATGCTTCTCCCTCTGTAGGCCTTCTTGGTAATGACTCCAGGCCACAGACCATGAATGGTTTAAATTAGAAGCTTTCTCTTTGAACTCCATCCACTTCAACATCTTTTATCAAATTTAATGTCTATGGTAAATTTTTGAGCTTGTCCTTTGGCTTTCCCAAGCCTGAACTTCTCATCACTTGAATAATGGCTCACTGGAATTGTCTCTCAGTAGGGGGGGAATTTGTTTTTAGGGTAACTGGTGCCTTATTCAAAGTATGGGGAGATAGGTTACAGCTGTTAATGCCTTTGCCCTAGTTGGTCTATATTTTCCAATTTTTATCCAGTGTGTGCCTTCACACAGGGGAAGCGGGGACTCTCTTTAGAGAGTTTGTTTTCTTCATTGAATGTGAAAGGATTTTAGTTCTCTTTATATTCTTTTGCATAACTTTGACACCTTTTGGTGTAGAGAACTGGAGTTATGATACCTTACACCTCATGAATATTTTAAGGTAGCATGAAAATCAGTAACACCAAACACATCAATCTGATTTCTTTCTTTGCTGCTTTACTTTTTCCATACTTTCTACCCTATATGAGTTTGAACTTTGGATAATATACACAACCCCTGCTGATTATCTAATACCCAAGGTATTCCTCATCAGCCAATTTAATGTCTTGCCAAACAGATGCAACCACTAACAAGGAGGCAGCCTATAAAGGTTTTGTGGACCACACTACACTAAAAAATATTTGAAGACAGAGATAGAGATAATAATCTTAACCTCAGTGCTAGACAGAGAGTATATATTCAATATCGTTTTGGTATTTATTTTATAATTTTTGATACAGGGTATTGCTGTGTTGCCCAGGTTGGAGTGTAGCGATGTGGTCACAGTTGATTGTAGCCTCAATCTTCCAGGCTTAAGTGGTCCTCCCTCCTCAGCCTCCCTAGTAGCTGGGACCACAGGCACCCACCACCACTTCTGGCTATTTTGGGATTATTTTTTGTAGGTATGTGGTCTCCCTGTTGCCCAGGCTTGGTCTCAAACTCCCAGACTCAAGCAATCCTCCTCTTTTAGCCTCCTAAAGTGCTGGTATTACAGGTGTGAGCCACTGTGCTCAGCTCAAGAGTTTTTATTCATCAATGTTGTGATGTGAGAAACTACCTCCAGGTTCACCTTCATATCTTCGAGTCTGTCCCACAAGAAAGCAAGACTAGTTGCATAATTTGCATGGCCTCATGTAAAACAAAAACATGAGGCCCCTTGCTCAAACTTGCACATGTACCCTTATCTATATTAAAAGTTATAAGTATTTCTACAAATGTGATTATATATAAGATGTAATATGGATAACAGTGATACAAGGAAAGAAACATAAGCTTATAAATGAAAAAATCTAATTTTGGTGTCATAATTTTATATAACATCATAATGATACCTTCTTAATGTGATATTTTGATTGATGATAAGATTTTCTGGTTCACCATTACTTTCCTCCTGCATTTGAAACAAGCTATAGTTTGAACGGAACTGCTGCCAGCACACCCACTTAGCCATAGACATGTCGATATAAAACAGGAGCACAGTGTTCCCGTTGACCCACAGAGCATGCGAGTTCAGTGAGCCTCCCAGTGAGCATAAATGACAAAAGTTATGGATGCCAAGTAGCAATAGTAATGATATATGCAAAAAATGTGACAAACCATGGCCAACACACAGATTTCTTCTGCATACGCACAATACTCCATTATCCATTTGACTTTACGGGGAAGACACCAGCTCAAAGATACAATTGTTAAGAATTTCAAGATTTTAACAGGGAGCTCTAAACCAAGTGCAGGCCTTGTGTGGCTGCACTATTCATATGCCCTTGAAGTGGTTCCGCTTTTCAGCACATAATTCTGTTCCTCACTATCTTGTCCTCTCAGCTTGCAAACATGGCCAAAACTTGGTGACCATTAACAATACAACAAAGAAAAAATGTCCTTGTGTTTTTTTATTTGTTCCCTGCATGCCACTTACCTCTTAAAAGTAAGCTATAAAACTAGAATAGTTAACTGTCTCATTAACATTTCTTTGCAACCCTTACATATTCTTCATACTAATAGAAACAATAACTCTCTTACATTTTATACAGAACCTGTTATGTGTGAACCCACGAGTGACCATTCATTACAAAAGCCCATTGAGACTGTGCATTCACCTTTTTACATTTCTCATTTTTTTCATGTATTTCCCTGTGTACAGTTCAAATTCATATGAGCCCCTGCTATGTGTCAGGCAGTTCTGAGGTTACAGTTATAAGCAAACATACAGATAGCTTCGTCATTTCTTTGAAATGGAATATGCATGTGACAGCACATGCTTAAGCAGCCACCTATGAGTGTGACGTTACCTGCTAGTGATACGGGAAGAGAGAAAGCAGGAACTTTGGCCTCTGCCTTCTGAGGATCCTCTAGCTCTGAAATGGAGATATACCAGAACTCATCCATGATACAGGGGTTTGGCTATGGTAAGGGGGGATTTGATCACATGAAAATGCTCATTAAATTAGAATCTATAGAAATAATAATGATTATTGAGACAAAGATGAAGCAAGGAGCCTCAAAAGTCTAAAGCACACTATATGCAAACACCAAATGATGGCAGGAAGTTTGGATTATTCAAAACTCAGAACAGACACACATGCTGTCACAAGCTGTGAAGGCAGGTGGAGCTGGGTGGCACTACCCACAGTGCTGTGCCATAGGTGCAGGGTGTTTTGGTCCAACTTAGGAGCAAGAAGATTTTGTGAATGGCTTGTAAGCAATATAAATGATGAGTTTTTGAGTAGATGTTTCTGACTGCCTTGGGGACAACTGGTTGGATTAGGGTGAAGGGATCTGAGCGGATTTGAGGAAGCAAATACTAGCCTAAGAGACAATGCTGGGGCAAGAGTCTAAGAAAGATATAACAATCATCTGAACCAGGAAGTGGTGGTGGAGAGAAAGAAAAGTATAGGAATTAAAAAGTATTTTGAAGGACACCCAGGAGTCTAAGCAACGTTTGTAATCCAATGAGCAAAGGAAGGTGAGGTGTCAAGAACAGTTCCTCATCTTTTGACTTACGTACCTGGGATGATGGTTTTACTATTCACCATAATTGCCAATATTATAAAATATTATCAAATGGAAGAAAATCACATGTTTATTCTGGAACATGTTAAGCTTAGGGTACTTTTTTCTTGCATTATTCATCTCTCCCTCCCTGAAAATTTATCTTCCCTTGGTTCAAATGGCATCACATTGTTTTCTCTGGCTTCTATTACAATTTCTTGTCAATCTCCTTCACAGGTATCTTTATCTCTGCCCAAGTGCAAAATTGAGTTGTGTCTGAGGCTGTCTATTCCACACGTTTCCTGGGCAAAGTCCATCCATGGCTTTGACGACCACCCAAATACTGAGCGCCAGATACATCTCTGCTTCTTGCCTGGGAAACAAAGCCACCTGTACACCTGATATGGTGGAGATTTCCCCACCCAAATCTCATTTTGAATTGTAGCTGCCATAATTCTCACATGTTGTTGGAAGGACTTAGTGAAATAATTAAATCATGGAGGTGGTTTCCCCACACTGTTCTCGTGGTAGTGATTAAGTCTCATGACATCTGATGGTGTTATAAGGGGAAACCCTTTTGGCTTGGCTCTCTGATTCTTTCTTGTCGCCACCATGGAAGAAGTGCCTTTCTCCTGTCATGACTGTGAGGCCTCCTCAGCCATGTGGAACTGTGAGTCCATTAAACCTCTTTTTCTTTATAAATTACCTAGTCTCAGATATGTCTTTATCAGCACCATGAAAACGGAGTAATACAAAGTCCATTTCAAACTGAAAATGATCAAAACTTTCAAACCTGCTTTTTCTACTTTTCCAATGTCTCTTTTGACTAATCGTACCAAATTATCCAAACTAGATCATGTGGAAAGTTTGTTTACTAGTCTTATTGCCTCTAGTCCCACTTCCTTCGATCTCTTCCAGAGTGATCTTTACAATATGGTAATAAAGTTCATACGATCCCTTAACACCCTGCACCTAGCCCCATTCTAACTTATTCTAATTCTTTGTTACTTTCAGGAAAATACTAGAATTCCACTTTCATTACATAACAGATTTTCATAATCTATGGTAGTTCCTCCAGGAACTTCATCCCATAGCAATACTGAACTTGAAGACTGGTTCTCTTAAGCCTCCATGACTTTGCATAAACTATTCTATCTGCATGACATAATCTGTCTCAGTTTATCCTTTTCTGAGGCTCAGGATAGATGAAATTTTTTTTTATCACAGTCAACCTAATCTTAAGTAAAGCTTTAATTCCTCGCAGGGGCAGCCAAAGCCTTCTCCATATTTCTGAACATTCCCCCCATGTGACTCATCCGTTATTTTTTCTACCAAGTTTCCATAGCTCTGCAGAATGTTACTGTTCTGTCTGTGATAATAAAAGACAGTGATGTCCAGACTCCTCCAGTCTCCTGCTCTTTGGCATGTAGTATGCTCAGTTACTCTCCTGAAGATTTGGTGTCTGGCTGTTGAGTGAGGTGGTCATGAAGAGAGGTCATTTGGAGGACACCTGACCTTTTTCCATCTCTCTAGCTGAAGTTGCCTTCTTGTCCCATTAGCTCATGTCATTTGTTTGCCACATGTCCCACAGGAAGGTGCTGCCGAAAGTCATGTCTCTCTTGATTTCATCTGGACAAGAATGCTTCTTCAAAGAAATTTATTTGAAAAAGAAAAGTTACAGTGAACACTATGTTACCCAGCTCACTATACATGTTTGTCTCTTTAAGGTGAATGAAGTTCCTGGAGGATGTGAGCACTTTCTCAGGTCTATCTCTGGCACATGGTGGAGAGCCTGGTATACATTAAGTGATCAATCAATATTTGTCGACTGAATACATAAATAGCTCCTTTTCTGTGAGTTTGTTTTGGGCTATTCCTTTATACAACATATCTCTGATTTTTTGTATTCTTTCATCATTGTCTCATACATGTGTGAACACAATAGAAATAAATACTGCTTTAAAATAGAGACCTGATTTTATGGTTTTGCTGTCTCCCAATGTACCTAGCACATAGATAAGGATATGATGAATAACCATTGGTAATTAAGAATGTTATGTGTATAATACAGTACCTATTTTATGAAAGCTAACATCTGTTATAACTGACTCCATAAGTGAAACTAGAATTATAATGAGAGAGAATAAAGGGGAAAGAGAAAGAAAGAAAAGAAAGAGGAAGGGAGAGATAGAGAATACTTCTGCTACTGCAATTAATTTTAATTCCAGTTTCAACTGGAAATATGTCCTTTTCCTGAATTTTTTTCTTCAGATGGGTATGTACCATGAGCAATACAACAAGCAAAGTTCTGTTTCACCAAGATTGGGCTCCTGGATAATCTTTCTTCCAATAATTTCAAGTTACTTTATAGGACAGACATGATAAATACTGAAACTTCTAGTTTAGTTCTCAAAATTGAATTTACTGACATAGTCTAAATAGTTCTAAAGTAGAAACTACTTTCCCTTTCCCCTTGCCTTTATTGAATAATAACTTCTAAACATCCACATGAGTTACAGACAAGAACTCAGATGAGGGCTGGGTGGTGATTTACTTAGAAAAATAGATTTAAAATGGTTTTGTGTCTCCTGTGAGGATGGGAATGATAAAAAACAAGAAAAAAAAAAAAAAAACCTGACTGGAAGATGGTAGGACTAAAGAAAGAAAAAACATCTTCCCAGGAATATAGAGATTTGTTTATTTGTTTTCTCTTATTTTCAAACCCACAGTGTACATGAAGGTTTGCCTCGGAGCTCCTTCACCTGTCAGGATTATAAATGATTATTGAGTTTGCCTATCGAATATCCAGTGCTGACTGGCTTGTCTAAATAACTGCACAGATTTGGAGTTGTGATGGAGACTCACTCTAAATGGCTACCTCCCAAATTGGTCTCCCCAAAGCCCATGGCCTCTCACAGCTCATCTCATCTGCTCTGGGCGGCTCACCCTGGAAGGGGAAGACCCTGTCTTCTTCGTGTGGAGGGCAGAGCCCGCAGCGTATTCCTGGGCTGCTCCTTGCATTGTCCAACAGCTTGTGTAATTTGATGCATCACATCAGGTTAACTCACACTTAAGGTGATCTAGGAATCTAGGGCACCAAATCACACCCTTGTGTGGCAAGGTGTTGAAAATGCAGCTTTCTCTTCTTTCAGGGTCCTAGCTTGCTAATGAATCTAGCAAGTTAAATGACACCAGCTTTCAACTCTCTTTTCTTGAGTAGCACAACACAGAATCATTCTGTTCTGTTTGGCATCTTTACATTCACGTAGCATTTTGCATGACTAAGGATGACCCAACACCAATTATGCCTGGATCGAGTCCTTTGTCTTTATCTGGATCTATGTCTCTGTCTTTATCTGTGTGTATAGTTACAGCTACATTTATGTAAGCCAAACATAATTTAGTGGCATAATGCAGTGGAATTTCTCCACACTGCACATATTTAGATTTCAATAATTTTAAAAGAAAACTGCCTGGTAGAAATACTGAGAAAATAATAATCACATTACTATAGTATCCCAAAGTTTATTTTAAAGTAGCTGAATTTTTATTCTTTTCAAGAGAAAACCTCCCCCCACTTAATCGAATCAGCATGTGCACATGTTTTTTTATCTTTCTTCCTAAGATTTTATTTATATTCCATTTTAATTGGTATGTTTAAAGCCTGTGTATAAGTCCATTTAAATAAAAATAGGACAGGCTTACTAGTATTTGTATTGCATGAAATTACAAGCAGGTTTGAGTTGAACAATTAATACTCCTTTTTTTCTCAGTGGTGGTACGAATAGTGCCAATTTAATGCTGTTTAAGCTTATTATCTAATTGCATGCTTGTGCTAGCTTCAGCAACGGCATGACATGAAGGCAGGCGTGTGCTGTGTTCCCTCTGCAGTAGAATATTCAATTATTTGTTCTGACTCATGTAATTCCCTGTATTCCAAGCTTGTTAATGTCATTACAGAGCTGAAATAAAGCGATTACTCTTAATGAGTATTTATCCGATAGGTAATGCAATTCCTGCACCCTCCAGCTGACGGTGGACTCTTATGGATTTTGCTCACTGGTCCTTTCACCTCCCCCCGACCACCACCCAAAGGCGCCATCCCCCACCTCTTGACTTTCCTGTCAGGGAGGCAACATTGCATTGCGGTTTTCTGTGAAATACTGTCAGATGATGGGGAAAAAAATTAAAAAAATCTTTAAAAAAAGGAAAAGGAAGAATTGTAACCTCCCCCGGCAGAGTTCCAGCTAATGACCACTGCTTCCACTTGCCGGCAGTGATGACAGCTTGCGCTAAATGATAATGGCATGCCTGCTGTCGGGTTTGCCCACTTATGTTATTTCTCTTGACATGGTTCTGGAGAAGGCCTAATTTTTTTGACATTTGACCATGCAAATTTGAGTCCTGATACATTATTCTGCATTTACATCCTTCCAGTGTTGCTGTTTAAAATGTGCTACAAGCTCCAGGAGCTCAGCTAATAAAGGCCACCGAATGAAAGAAAGTTAGATATGAATCCAAGAGGAGATCTAAATGAAGGGCTGGCTTGTACATCTCAAAGATGACCTTCTAGAGATGAACGAGCGGAAAACCTTTTTTTAAAGCAAATGGTAAAGACTGTAACATCGATTTTTTTTGTAGATTTTTAAAATATTTTCTAATATATACCAAAAGGAGAGGGAAAAAAAAAACTTCCCATTATATTTTACATGAAAGTTTTCCTACTCAGCTTATCAGCTACTATATTATTAACCGATTGCAAAGTGGTGCTGGCTTCTAGAACTCTTAAACTCATGAATCTGCAGAAAGCATCTTTGATTGCCAGACCTACAGTTGCACAGCCTCAAAACTTACTAGTTTCATGTCATCAATTCCATGCCTTTTGGTTCTAAGAAAATTTTTCCATTTTAGAGATTTCTGTGGATTTGGGAACAAATCAAACTTTATCCTATATTGTCTTTGGTTCCAGACCAAAATTTGGACCTAACAATAAAAATGGGGAAAACGTTAAAAATCATTCTCAGCAAATTAACCCAAGAACAGAAAACCAAACACCTCATGTTCTCACGCATAAGTAGGAGTTGAACAATGAGAACACAAGGACACAGGGAGGGGAACATCACACACCGGAACCTTTTGGGGGTTGGGGCCTAGGGGAGGGAGAGCATTAGGAGAAATACTTAATGTAGATGAAGGGTTGATGGGTGCAGCAAACCACCATGGCATGTGTATACCTATGTAACAAACCTGCAAGTTCTGCACATGTATTCCAGAACTTGAAGTACAATAACAATAATAATGTCAACAATAATACTAACTATACTCAATTGACTTAAGAACCACTAAAAATAAATATGCACTCCTAATAATGATAACAGAGGAGTATTCACAGATTTTCTTATGGATATCAACATTAATGTCATTATTTTATAAAAAGAAAAAGCAGAAAGAAAAATGCTTGCTTTTATCTGTCCATATTTATATTTTTATTTACTTAGCATTCAATTTACTAAACTGTTATTTTTATATATTTTGAAATATTTCATTGTATACTCTCCCAGTTAAATATATTAAAATAAATCATTTAATACAGATAAGTAATTGGACTTCAGGTTTGATATATATTAAGAGTATTACAGAAAACCCTCTTTGAAATTACTGACTAGGCAAAATATTTTTCTGCTTCTCCATTCTCTACTCTCCTTTCTCCCTCCTATCTGGTCTTTCGTTCTTTTTTCTCTTCCTTTCTTCCTTTTCCTTAATTTCTTTCATTTTGAATACCTACTTTATTTTTGAGCACTCCATCTATCTATCTATCTATCCATCCATCCGTCCATCCATCACCTATCTATCTCATCTATTGATTTACTCTATCTACCTACCTACCTATGTTTCCAATTTGATGCTGAAGCATTTACAAGCATAAATAAGACAGGGAGTCTCTGAACATTTGAATCTTGCAATAATAAGGAGTAATTACGCAAAAATACTAAAATACAAAAACCCTTTGCTTTTCCAAACAGCATTGTTACTATCAACAGATTAAGTCACTTACAGTCAAGATCAGAAAACACAGTTGCCAATTTGCTTTTTATGAATGGTGTATTTTCCTCCGATGTTTAAAGTATGTGTGTGCTCTCATACGTGGAACTGTGCCTAAGGTGATTTTACTGATTGGACAACAGAATTCTCCAAATCTTAATTTTCCTTTTGTTCTATCTAGTCAACAAGAAAGCACCAGAAGAGTGATTTCCAGAAGCGAGACCAGGCTTGAAATCACCCCAGCGAGAGCACAGTGCAGTGTCTCCCTTTCACTTGGGAGACAACGAAGTAGCAGGCTTGGCATTCCACCATGCGATTTCCAGACATCATGTCAACAGGCATCACAGCTTTGAAAACACCATGCACGTCCTGAGATACAAAGTTAAATCCATGTCCAATGTAGAATCCTGACTCAAAATACTAAGTAGATCAAAGTTACTTCTAAGAAGTCTCCTTACATCTCGTAGGGTTATGAAGATGTGGAGTTCATCTTGTTTTATTAAAAAAAGTATTTATGAGAATAGCATTTACTTTTATGTATATTTAATATTTTAAAATATTAATAGTAAGGAAATAAAAGACAATTCAATAATGACAGTTGTTTTTCAAAAAAATAAATAAAAACAGGAAAAACCTTTCCATTTTGTAAAGTACATTAGATGGCCTTGCTCACATAGCAGTTCGTATGTAGTCCTTTTGAAGATCAACTGTAGAGACAAAATCTTGCATCCCACCAACTCTGAGTTCTGATAAAGATAAATAGGCTGTTTGCACCTCGTGAATCCAGCCCTTATTGTATGGAGGGTCTAGAGAAAGACACTGGGCCATCCCTGTCGTAAGTGCTCAGGTTCTACAACCAAATCAGTTGGTCCAAGGATTCCTCTACTTTCTGGTCATACCCCTCCCACTTCTGTTCTTCAATCTGGGATCATTTGCATTTAGACTTCCTTTAGAGTTGACAGCCCTGCAGGAATGCTGACATGTTTATTCGCCTGAGACATTTTTTCAACCTTTGTTTTTGAAGGAAACTTGCTGGTCATAGAAATAAAGGTTGCCAGTTTTTTTGTGTGTCTTTTTTATTCAATATTTAAAAAATATTTTCTATTGTCTTCTGAATTCCATTGCTTCTGTTAAAAACTCAGTTCTCATTTTTATTGCTGCTTTGTGTTTTTTTCCCACTTGCTTTTAAGTTATCTCTTTTTCTACGATACAAGGTTTTTATATCTCTAGATGGGATTTAATTTATATTAATTCAATTTGTGCTTCACTGAACAGCTTGAATAGCTTTCAAGCATTTTGAAAATCATCAGGTAATTTTTTGCTTCAGACATTTCTCACTTCCTATTTTATTTCTTCTCTCTTTCTGGGAACCCAACTACATATTTGCTAAACTTCTTGTTGATATTCTAATTTTTTCATGTTTTATACATTTCATTCATGTTCATGTCTATGCTTCAACTTTAATATCTTCTCTTTAACTGTATTCAAGCTTACTAACCTATCTTTTGCTGAATCCAGTGTGCTTTTTATCTCTCAATAAATTATTAACTTAGTTATTATATATTTTACACTACGATAATGTTTCTTATATTTTTATAAATTCTAATTATAAGAATACTCCACATATGCATATTTCTTATCTATATTTTCATTATAAATTTTAAGGTATCAGTCATTTTCTGTTAACTAAAATATCTAAACAAACTCTCCCTCTGCTTACACTGTATTACTTCTTAATTTGTCACTTTCTTCAACCTCTTTGAAAGTCTAGAAATTTTTAATTACATGCTGGACATTGGAATTATTACATTGTAAAGAACCACAATTGTATCATTTTCCATTTTTAATTTGTTCTGAATTAAATTTGAGTTAAATTATAAAATAATCAACTACCTTGATCATTTCAAGGCCTAGTTTGACAACTTGTTAGGGCACTTATATTGCAGCTTTTCTTATTTCCAGAACATAACCTGCACTCCGATAGCATGGTCTTTCTAGTTGCTAACAGAATATTCAGGGTATTTGAAAGGCCACTTCATTTTAAGCAGCCTGGACTTCAGCATCTCCCTAACACTATGAATTCTCCACTACATCCATTCAGCCTTACTCCTCCTGACAGGCAGACTAGAGTTCTATCACCTCTCAGAAACTCGCCAAGAACCAAAGAGGCTGCTTTCATGTAGACTTTTACAATTTCCTTTCTACAATTTGCTCATAGTCATTGCCTTCTGGGATTTCTGTAAAGCTCTCAACTCTTTTCTCATTCTCTGTAGCTCAGCATAACTTTCACTCCCGGCCTTCACTGACTTTCTCTGAACTTCAGCCTGGAAAATATCCCCAAAAAGAAATTCAGAACAAATATGAGCCATAACTCATGAGTTTCCTGTCTCAATTATTATTGCCCAGTCATTCTAAATCTGTAATCGATTGTTATACGGATATTTATGTAGGTTTTATAGCTGTTTATGGGTGGAAAAAATATGATATCAGCTACTTTATCATGCACAGAATCAGAAGTCTTTCTGAACTTTATTTTTATTTTTAGATTTACTGAATTTTTATCAAAAAAATGTAGTTTACAGTATCTCTCCCATAGAATTAATTACTTTTTTTCTGGAAACTAGAACATGATTTATTTATATAAATGTTTTTCTATCATAAAATGATTGCAAGTTGTCAGTTTGTAAGACACAAAATTGTAAGTGTTTTAAAGTTTTTGATTTTGATTACTGGACCTATCTATTAAAATCTTTGAATATAATTGTATTTTTAAGAATTTATATTTGTATTTATTCCTATTTTCTTTTATGTAAGTAACAGATAGTGTATAAAAGTTTACATATATATAATGTATTTATTACTATATGCTTTTTAATTGTATGAGTTCCATCTTTTTCAACAATTTTAACTTTGAAATGTGATTTAATTATTATTTACACTGACATTACAGGAGAAAACCTGTTTGAGATTTTTTTTTGCCAACTTGCTCCACGTCTTATTATTTTTCTCTCTTCTTCCATTTGTTTGTTTGTTTGTTTGTTTTTTGAGGGGAAACGAGCATGCTTAGCTCTACTAATGTAGCTGGATTGCTTAATTACATTTTTGAAATGTAATTTTATATACATAAAATAAGCATGCTCTTTCCCCCCAAAAATTACATTTTTATGATTACATTTTTAAATGTAATTTAATTTTAAAAGTATATTTTCTATAATTTTAAAAGAAAAAATAATACTTGTGTGTTTACTGTGTTTACTTAGTTTAATGTCTAACACCAATTTTATATTTACTGTTTCTCTCTTTTTAATTTTTTTTCCTATTTTAAAAAGTATGTTTTAGGTTATATTCCATTTCTATTTGTCACTCACCTATGTTCTCATATTGAGATTTTTAAAAATCTGTTTACTCCATTTTCTGAGATGAAAACTTTAGAGTATTTGTATTTTACCCTTCTCCCAGTGTCCCAAATATACCAATTTTGGTTTTATGATCGTTTAGGATTCACAGGTCTGGGAATTTATTATTTAATTTTAAGAACTGTTATTATTTCTCAGTTAAAATCTCCTGTTGCATTATCAGTTAAAAGTTATGTTTCACACAGTATAAAATACTTTCTCATGACTGTTGCTTTCATATTTAATCTAGTTCTGTTTTAATCATACTTTGGACTTAACGATTTTGGTTACACTACTTGTTGAAATAATTTGTTCAGACAGGGAAGAAGGGCAGAATAATTTCTGAGTCTTTGTACATCTTAAAAATAAAAAAAATTTAAACAATTCTCAACAGAATAAGTGGTGGCATTACTTGACAGAAAAATTGCTGAAAAACATTCATTGTCTCATAAAAACTGCATATAAATCAAACATTGTTAGCTTCCACTATAGAAGATGCAAAGCCCAGTGAAAATTATATCCTCTTTATTTTGAAAGTAAATCGTTTTTTATGAAAAAGCAATTAGGAGAGCTTGTGAGGTTTTATTTTCTTCATTGAAGTGTGACAATTTCTTCAAGATATTTTTAAATGTTGTATTTCTTCATTAGTATTTTATTGCAATCAGAACACCTTCTTAATTAAAAACACATTTTGTCTTCAATTCAGTCATTTCACATTATTATTAGTAGTAGTAGTAGTAATATGTTTTCTTCATTTCTTTTTTACTTCTTTTGTTCTCTCTGAAATGCTTGTATATTTTAAATTTTCGTCATCTTCTCTGCCAGTGTTTCAACTTTATACTAATAATTCCAATTTATTTTAATTTTTTCCTTATTTCATTGACAAATATTTTTCATTACCATTACCAAAACTTAATTCAGCAATTTTGAGAAAATTTTTCTATTTTCATTTTATCTATTACATACATTACGTTTTCATTTTTATTGTATGTATATATATTTTATTGATATTTTATTGTATGCATATATTTTATTGTATGTATATATGTATATATACACTCCCACCAACAGTGTAAAAGCATTCCTATTTCTCCACATTCTCTCTATCATCTCTTGTTTCCTGACTTTTTAATGATCGCCATTCTCACTGGAGTGAGATGGTCTCTCATTATGATTTTGATTTGGATTTCCCTAATGACCGGTGATGTTGAGCTTTTTCTCATATGTTTGTTGGCCACGTAAATGTCTTCTTTTGAGAAATGTCTGTTCATATCCTTTGTCCACATTTTCATGGGGTTGTTTGTTTTTTCTTCTTGTAAATTTGTTTAAGTTTCTTGTAGATTCTGGATATTAGATTTTTGTCAGATGGGTAGAATGCAAAAATGTTCTCCCATTCTGTAGGTTGCCTGTTCACTCTGATGATAGTTTCAGGTACGAATTGGTTTTTTGGAAAAATTAACAATATAGACAGCTAGCCAGACTAATAAAGAAGAAAATGAGAAGAATCAAATAAACACAATAAAATATGATAAAGGGGGTATCACCACTGATCCCATAGAAATACAAACTACCATCAGAGAATTCTATAAACACCTCTACACAAAGAAACTAGAAAATCTCGAAGAAATGTATAAATTGCTGGACACACACACTCTCCCAGGACTAAACCAGGAAGAAGTCGAATCCCTGAATAGACCAGTAACAAGTTCTGAAATTGAGGTAATAATTAATAGCCTATTAACCAAAAAAGCCCAGAGCCAAACACATTCAGAGCCGAATTCTACCAGAGGTACAAAGAGGAGCTGGTACTATTCCTTCTGAAACTATTCCAAACAATAGAAAAAGAGGGCTTCTCCCTAACTCATTTTATAAGACCAGCATCATCATGATACCAAAACGTGGCAGACACACAACAAGAAAGAGAACATTTCAGGCTAATATCCCTGATGAACATCTATGTGAAAATCCTCAATAAATTAATGGCAAACCGAATCCAGCAGCACATCAAAAAGCTTATCTACCACTATCAAGTCGGTTTCATCCCTGGGATGCAATGCTGGTTCAACATATGCAAATCAATAAATGGAATCCATCACATAAACAGAACCAATTATAGAAACCACATGATTATCTCAATAGATGCAGAAAAGGACTTCAATAAAATTCAACACCCCTTAATGCTGAAAACACTCAATAAACTAGGTCTTGATGAAACATCGCAAAATAATAAGAGCTATTTATGACAAACTCATAGCCAGTATCATACTGAAAGGGCAAAAGCTGGAAGCATTCCCTTTGAAAACCGACACAAGACAATGATGCCCTCTCTCACCACTCCTATTCAACGTAATATTGGAAGTTCTGACCAGGGCAATCAGGCAAGAGGAAGAAATAAAGTGTATTTAAAGAGAGGAAGTCAAATTGTCTGTATTTGCAGATGACATGATCGTATATTAAGAAAACCCCATCGTCTCAGCCCCAAAACTCCTTAATCTGATAAGCAACTTCAGCAAAGTCTCAGGATACAAAATCAAGGTGCAAAAATCACAAGCATTCCCTTACACCAATAATAGACAAATAGGCAAATCATGAGAACTCTCATTCACAATTGATACTAAGAGAATAAAATACCTAGGAATACAACTTACAAGGGACGTGAAGGACCTCTTCAAGGAGAACTACAAACCACTGCTCAAGAAAATAAGAGAAGACACAAACAAATGGAAAAACATTACATGCTCATGGATAGGAAGAATCAACATCGTGAAAATGGCCATACTGCCCAAAGTAATTTATAGAGTCAATGCTATTCCCATAAAGCTACCATTGACTTTCTTCACAGAATTAGAAAAAACTATAAATTTCATATGGAACTGAAAAAGAGCCTGTATAGCCAAGACAATCCTAAGCAAAAAGAACAAAGCTGGAGCCGCGCGGGGGCTCACGCCTGTAATCCCAGCACTTTAGGAGGCTAAGGCGAGTGGACTGCCTGAGGTCAGCATTTCGAGACCAGTCTGGCTATCACAGAGAAACCCTGTCTCTACTAAAGATACAGAAAATTAGCTGGGCATGGTGCCAGGTGCCTGTAATCACAGCTATAAGGCAGACTGAGCCAGGAGACTTGCTTGAACCCAGGAGGCAGAGGTTGCAGTGAGCTGAGATTGCGCTATTGCACTCCAGCCTAGAAAACAAGAGTGAAACTCCATAAAAAGAAAGAAAGAAAGAAAGAAAGAAAGAAAGAAAGAAAGAAAGAAAGAAAGAAAGAAAGAAAGAAAGAAAGAAAGAAAGAAAGAAAGAAAGAAAGAAGGAAGGAAGGAAGGAAGGAAGGAAGGAAGGAAGGAAGGAAGGAAGGAAGGAAGGAAGGAAGGAAGGAAGGAAGGAAGGAAAGAAAAGAAAAGAAAAGAAAAGAAAAGAACAAAGCTGGAGGCATCACGTGACCTGACTTCAGACTAATACTACAAGGCTACAGTAACCAAAACAGCATGGTACTGGTACCAAAACAGATATATAGACCAATGGAACAGAACAGAGACCTTGGAAATGACACCACACATCTAAAACTATCTGATCTTCAACAAACCTGACAAAAACAAGCAATGGGGAAAGGATTCCCTTTTTTAATAAACGGTGCTGGGAAAACTGGCTAGCCATATGGAGAAAGCTGAAAACTGGACCCATTTCTTACACCTTATAAAAAAATTAACTCAAGATGAATTAAAGACTTAAATGTAAAACCTGAAACCATAAAACCCCTAGAAGAAAACCTAGGCAATACCATCCAGGACATAGGCATGGGAAAAGACTTCATGACTAAAACACCAAAAGCAATTTCAACAAAAGTCAAAATTGACAAATGGGATCTAATTAAACTAAGGAGCTTCTGCAAAGCAAAAGATATATTTCAGTTTTCAAAACAAGATGTTATTTTAGAACACTCTTAAATTTAAAGAAATGTATTTATAGGATATTGTAGCATTATTATTAATTAAACTTTGTATTTTATTATTTTTTTAAAAAGTTTACCCAATGCCCTTTTCCTGTTCTGGAATCACATTTAGAGCAACCCAATACATTTAGGTCTTCATAGGCACCTCTGGCTGTGAGTTTCTCAGATTTTTCTTATTTCTGATGACCTTGACAGTTTTGAGGAGTTCTACAAGTATTTTATAGAATCCTCCTCAGGTGGAGTTTATTTGATGTTTTCTCATTTTTAGAGTGAAATTGTATGTTCTTGAAAGGTAGACCACAGAGAAAAATAGTCCACTGCAATTGCAATTCTTTCTTTCTTTCAAAATGTTCCAAGTTTGGCCATTGGTAATACATTCAGTTGGCTGCATTTCACATATCCTGCCATATTTCCGTATTTGTGCGTGTGTGTGTGTATGTTTTGTACTTTCCTACTTTCTGGCACTACGAGATATCTAGCTTATCTTGTATATATCCTATCCCAGCCTGCAATTCAACCATTTTTTCCATGGAAACCTGGCGTTTTTAATTGAAGAATGATACTAGAAACCAAGATTGAGATATGTTTCTTGGTAATGGGGCATCACTGTTTCTAGATAGTCTCAGATAACAATGGAATAAAATAGATGTGCATGTACAACCCTTGTATATAAAATTATGAGTATAACTATATGTAACAATATATATATATATATATATATATATATATATAGCTAACCATGTGTTCATCCTGTTGTCTCCAGTTATACACCTTCATCCCATTGCTTTCTCCCACCC
The DNA here is from genome assembly GCF_007565055.1 of Rhinopithecus roxellana. Lineage (NCBI taxonomy): Eukaryota > Metazoa > Chordata > Mammalia > Primates > Cercopithecidae > Rhinopithecus > Rhinopithecus roxellana. The sequence goes on from NC_044551.1 coordinate 88,711,336, forward strand.
CAAGAGTGAGACACCCAGTTCCAACTAAATATATGAACTAAATACACAGTGATAACTGATTTTGGTAGCATCTTTACTGGATTAGGGATACAGCGTTATTTATTCTCAGTGCCACTAGCATTGGTCCCATAGTTCAAAGACCAAAGAATCTGGAGTTTGGGCACCAAAAGCAGAAGAAGAGTGTCCTGGCTCTCAGAGAGAGAGGGCAAGAATTTGCCCTTCTGCTCTTCAGTGGCTCAGAAGAGGCACAGAGCCAGTTCCTCTGCTGCCGAGAGGGAATTCCAGGGTATGTTGTCTTTGACTGGAATGATTGGGCCTCATGTGTGTCTGTGAGGGTGTTTCCAGAGGAGACTGGCCTGTGAGCTCTGTGGGCTGAGTGAGGAAGAGGTGCCCTCAATGGAGATGGGCACCATCCAATCACCTGGGGGGCAGATGGAACAAAACACTCAAGGAAGGGCAGATCCTTGCCCTCTCTCCTCGAGAGCTGGGACAACCTTCTTCTGCTGTTGGTGCCTGCCTGGACTCCAAATTCTCTGGCCTTTGGACTATGGGACTAACACTAGTGGCCCCTTGGGCTCTTGGTCTTAGACCTAAGACAATCAACTTCCTCTTTTCTGGGGCATATGGACTGAGCCACACTACTTGCTCTCCTGGTTCTCCAGCTTGCAGAACTTGTCAGTCACCATAATCAAGTGAGTCAATTCCCCAAATAAACCCCTTTTAAATATATATACATATATGTATAATATATATGTATACATAAGAATATTATAAATTTATATAGATACATAGATATTTCTCCTGTTGGTTTTGATTCTGTCTTTCTGACTAAAACAAGTATATATATGTGTGTATATATGTGTATATATACACTTAACACTTATGTACTTATATTTATATATATTTATATAATATATTTATATAATATATAAAAATAATAAATCTATATAATTTATAGAATATATAAATATACAGAACAGACTAAAACAAGTATATATGTGTGTATATATGTATATATACTTAACACTTATGTACTTATATTTATATATAATATACTTATACTTAATATACTTATATACTTAATACTTATATATAAGTATATATATACATGTATAGATAGATAGATAGATAATCTCAGAGTTGTTAATCCTTATTCCTAGAGGGGAGGATCATCAGTGATATCACAGCCACAGTGCTATCTGCTATACATAGCTGCTTTTGCCTTTAGCCTTAGAGACTCCACTCCCAGAATTAGGTGTTTTAGCACATTCTGATCAGCCTTTGTAAAGTGGGGTTGTGTTATATATTTGTAATGCAAACAGATGGTTTTATTATTTCATCAACATTCAGTATTTTATCCTGGGATGCACCTATTTCCTAGATACATTTTTCAAAATTAGCCATTATTACTATGAATTTTTACACGCAGTAAGTTCCCTTGGTTTTAAGAAATGTACAATGTCACATATTCACCATCACAATGTCATAAAAGAATAGTTTCACTGCCTCAAACATTTTTGAGTTTTCCCTATTCAACTCTCTATCCTTTACACCTGAATCCGTGCCAACCAATGATTTCTTTTATATCTATAATTTTGCATTTTCCAGCCTATCACATAATTGGAATCATACAGTTTATACTCTTTTCATATATGTTTCAGTTACTTAGCAATATGCATTTATGATTTTTCCATGTGCTTTCCTGACTTTGATAGCTCATTTATTTTTACTGCTCAATAATATTCCATTGTATGGATGTACCACAGTTTGATTATGCAATTACTTATTGCAAGACATATCAGTTGCTTCTGGTTTGGGGCAATTATGAATAAAATGCTATAAACAGTTGTCTGCAAGTTTTTATGTGGGAATAAGTATAAAAATCAGTTGGATAAATACCAAAGAGTACAATTGCTGGATAATATGGTAAGATTGTGTTTAGCTATGTCAGAAGTCGACATCTGCCTTCAAAAGTGGCTGTTTCATTTGCATTCTTACCAGAAATAAATAAGAGATCCTGTTGTTTTTCATCCTTAATATTGGTATTGTCAATGTTTCTGTATTACAGTTATTTGAATAGGTATGAGTATCATAAATTATCTCTGTTTGCAGATAACATAATCATATATGCAAAAACCTTTAAACTTCATGAAAGAAAGCTATCGGAACTAATAAAAATTTGGTGAAGTTGCAGAACACAAAGTCAATATAAAAAACAGTAGTGTTTTTATACACTAGCAATAAACTATCTCACAATAAAATACTTAAGAATAAACTTAACGAGGATGATGGAAATCTTTACACTGAAAACAGAAAACACTGATTAAAAACACTTAGAATACATGAAAAGACCTTCCATATTCATAGACTGGAAGAGTTAGTAGTGTTGAAATATTCATTCTACCCAAAGCAATCTAAAGATTTAATGCCATTACCATCAAATGTCATTTTTTACAAAACGGAAAAAACATTCTAATGTTATAAGGAACCACAAAAGACCCTAACAGCCAAAGCAATCTTGAGAAAAAATAGCAAAGCTGGAGTCATTACACTTCTTGATTTCCAAAGTTTCAGCAAAACAATATGGTACTGGCATAAAGACAGACATATCCACCAATGGAACAGAACACAGAGCCTAGAAGTAAACCTATGCATATACCTGAAACTGATCTTCCATAAAGATGACAAGAATATGCTGTGGAAAAAGAATAGTCTTTTCAACAAATGCTGTTGTGAAAATTTGATAACAACATGGAAAAGAATGAAATAAAACTCTTAGCATACACCATACATAATTACCAACTCAAAATGGATTAAAGACTTAAACATAAAATCTAAAACTGTGAAACCCCTAAAAAAAATAAGAACAAAACTCTATGTGACATTAGTCTTGGCAATTATTTATTGGCTATGTCACCAAAAGGACAGGCAACAAAAGCAAAGATAAATAAGTGGAATTACATCAAGCTAAAATGCATCTTCGTAACAAATGAAACCATCAACAGAATTTAAGAATTGCCTGTTGGCCAGATGCAGTGGCTCACGTCTGTAATACCATCACTTTGGGAGGAGAAGGGTGGTGGATCACTTGAGCCCAGGAGTTTGATACCAGTCTGGACAACATAGTGAAACTGTCTCTTCAAAAAAATTCATGATTTGGCTGGGCACAGTGGCACGGGCCTGTAGTCCCAGCTGCTTATAAGACTAAAATGGGTGGATCACCTGAACTGCAGAGGTGGAGGCTGTAGTGAGCCAACATTGCACCACTACACTCCAGCCTGGGCCATAGAGTGAGATTCCAAATCAAATAATTAATAAATAAATAAATGATTAAAAATTGCTTATGGAATAGAAGAAGGTATTTGTTGTTTTAGTTTGAAATTCCCTAGTGAAAAATAATTTTGAGCCTGCGTTCATGTGTTTATTATTTGCATATCTTCTTTGGTGAGGAGTCTATTCAGATCTTCTGCTCATTTTTTAATTGAGTTGTTTTCCCATTGTTGACTTTTAAGAGTTCTTTGTATAGTTTAAAAATTATATTATTTAGTGTTTCCAATCTCTTAACATTACATTTCACAGAACAGAAGTTTTAAATTTCCAAAGTATCAACTTTTTATATTTCATCTATTTGGTATTATATCTACAAACTCATCACAAAACAAAAAAATAACCATCGTTTTCTCCTCTATTAAATTCTAGAAGCTTTATAGTATATCTTTTCTATTTAACTCTCATACATTTTTAGTTAATTTTTGCAAAAGGTACAAGTTTTCTGAGTTTATTTTTTTAATATGGATATCCAATTCTTCCAACATGATTTGTTGTAAAGACTATCATTTCCTCACTGAGTTCCATTTGCTTGCCAAGGAGTAGTTGAATATATTTTTTTAGTCACTATGGGTTCTCTGTTCTGTTCCATTCATCTACATGCTTATTTCTGCCAGTACCTCACTGTCGTGTTTCCTGTAGCTTTAGAGTAAACCTGGAGGTCAGGTAGTTCAGTCTTCTAATATGTTCTTCCTCAGTGGAGTGTTGGCTATTCTGGGTCTTTTGCCTTTCCATATAGACTTAGAATCAGTTTACCATGATAAAGCACAAATATCCTAAAATGGCCTGCTGGCACTTTAATTGGGATTGCATTGAGTTTATACATCAAGCTGGGAAGAACCGATAGCTTACCAATATTGAGTCTTCTATTCCACGGACGCAAAACATCTTTCCATTACTTTTGCTCTTTGATATTTTTCTTCGGAATTTTATAGTTTTCCACAAATAGATTCTGTATATGTTTTCTTGGATTTAGACCTAAGTATTCTATTTTTGTGACATTGTAAATAGCATTCGGTTATTAATTTCAAATTGCAATAGACAAGATTTCAGAAATGGGGTCCCAGTTTATATTCCTGATATAGGTTAGATGTTGTCCCCTCAAAAATCTCATGTTGAAATGTGATCCCCAATATGAGAGTGGGGCCTGGTGGGAGGTATTTGGGTCATGAGAATGGATCCCTCATGGCTTGGTCCTGTCCTCGCCACAGTGAGTGAGTGATCTTGAAATCTGGTTGAATAAAAATGTGTGATGCCTCCCCTCCCACGCTTTGCGCTCTCTCTCTCTCTTTCTGTAGTACGCTTGCTCCCACTTTGAATTCCGCCATGAATAAAAGTTTCTGAGTCCCTCACCAGAAGCCCAGCAGATACCAGTGTCATGCTTGTATAGCCTGCAGGACCGTGGACCAATTCAAACTCTTTCCTTTATAAGTCACCCAGGCTGGGGTATTCCTTTGTTCCTTTGTAGCAATGCAAGCAGGACCGGATGCAATTCTTATATGAAACATGTAAGAGTCTCCGTTTCCCTCATCTTCACTGGCATGCCCTGATCTGCTTTGCACCTTTGAGTCATCCTTTTTCCCTGTCAGCCTCTTCCCAGTAGATCTTGCTGGACTCGGCTTGTCATAACACAGTCTAGGCAAGTGGCAACCAATCCTAAGCGCATCATATTAACTTACAGAAGCCAGAGCAATGAGAAGTGAGATGACCCCCTGTAGGCTGCCCAGTTTCTAATCCAATGCCAGTTGGTTTACTTATAAAATAAGTGGCATTTGTTGAAAATATCTGTTCTTTTACTTGAAACGTTGCTTTTTTAATCTCATTTGCCATTCTCCTCACTATGTGGAAAGCATTTTCTTTTTTTTAACGTTTAAGTTCAGGGGTACATGTGCAGGTTTGTTACATAAGTAAGTTTGTGGCACAGGGGTTCATTGTATAGATTATTTTATCACCCAAGTATTAAGCCAACTACTTATTACTTATTTTTTCTGATTCTCTTCCTTCACCCTTCAGCACCCTGTACCCTTCAACAGACCCATGTGTGTTGTTCCCCTGCATGTGTCCATGTGTTCTCATCATTTAGCTCCCATTTAGAAGTGAGAATATGTGGTATTTGGTTTTCTCTTCCTGCATTAGTTTGCTAATGATAATGGCCTCCAGCTCCATCTATGTTCCCACAAAAGACAACGTATCATTCTTTTTCATGGCTGCATAGTATTCCACAGTGTATATGTACCACATTTTCTTTATTAAGTCTATCATCGATGGGCATTTAGGTAAGATTCCATGTCTTTGACATTGTCCATAGTGCTGCAATGAACATACGCATGCATGTGTCTTTATAATAGAAAGATTTATATTCCTTTGGGTTTATATCCAGTAATGTGATTGCTGGGTTAAATGGTATTTCTGTCTTTAGGCCTTTCAGGAATTGCCACACTGTCTTCCACAATGGTTGAACTAATTTACACTCCCATAAACATAAGCATTCCTTTTCTTTCACAAACTCTCCAGCACCTGTTTCTTTTGTTTTGTTTTGTTTTGTTTTGACTTTTTAGTAATAGCCTTTCTGACTGATGTGAGAAGCTGGTAAGTGTTAAAAACACTTTAGGGATTCTTGAGCTGCTTAAATGTATTTAGTCAGAAACATGACACATTGTGTTTTTAGGGAAATACAATTAACTTCAAAATTAAAGCATTTAATTGATGAGTTTGTCCTCAATTAGAAAATACTTTATTTCTAATAAAGTATTAGAAAACATCTTATTTCTAATAATTAGAAAATACCTTATTTTATTTCTAATAATTAGAAAATACCTTATCTTATTTCTAATAAAGTATTAAAAATATTTTATTTCTAATAAAAGTATTAGAAAATACTTTACTTTCCAACTGAAGATAAACTCGACTCATCAACTAAATTAAATACTTTAATTTGAGGAGTTAATCATATTTCCCTAAAACTACAATGTGTCATGTTTCTGACTAAATATATTTAAGCAACTCAAGAGTCCCAAAGGTGTTTCTGACACCAGCTTCTGGTCATGATGCCACTCTGTCCTCGGCAGGGAGCAAGAGTGGCTCAGGACACCAGGAACGAGGTCAGTGTACAATGACACATACACAGTGAAGCTGGTAGTCTCACAGCCTTCAGAGAAGCCTTGGATGATGTGGGGATTTGATAGTGCTCCCATGTGACCACCCAGGCAGAGGTCCGAGTATGCATGGCAGGTGAAACAGATTTTTAAAATAAGGTGCCAAGACCAAGTTGTAATCAAAAACCAAGGCAGGCCTTGCACAGCTTCCATGTCTTTTTGTTAAGTGGCATTTTCTCCTGTGGGTTGTCCTGAGCCTCCAGTCTCCCTGAGGTATATTGTTAAACCATTTAACAATACATTGTAGCTGCATATTCTTCTGTAGCTCTTACTGTAGCTACCTTTGTAAAATTGCCTGTGTAATTGTGGACCCTCCTCCTAGTGTGCTGCAGGCTTCTGGAGAACAGGACTGGTGTGTGTCATCCAGCTTGTGTTTCCTGCCCCAAGCAAAATGATCAGCCCGTAACTGACTTAGCAGAAATGTAAGCTGAAAGAATGAATGAGTGAATGAATAAATAACTAAACGAGTGGCTGGATGTTCAGCTTCAACGTAAGCAATTTGATTACCTCTAAGGAAAGCTTTTGTTTGGTGAGGAATGAAAGCACTCTTGAACATGTGTCTCCCCTAGTGCAGACCCTGCTTTGCTGCCTGTTGGCCGGGGCCCTGATAGAGTCCTCTGATGTCAGAGGGATCTAATGCCAATGCCTTGGCCTGGGGGGACACCTTAGAAAACATAGGACTGAGCCTTCATCATTGCTCCTTAGGGGGAAATCCCAGGTATGCTGGGAGGGACAGGGAGTGTTGCTATATGGTCAACCTGCTAGTCTTTATCTTCATCTTCTCAATCTCACTATATATATGTGTATTTAGTAGCTCCGTTGAAATAGGTAGCAGCTCTTTCTCTCTACTGACTTTCTATCTGATAAGTAGTCACATTCTGTAAGTATGTGCAAAAAAGTCTGAACACGGCATACCCCTGGTTCAGGAATACACAGAAAAAGGGTCCACACCGTCTTTCTGGAGAAAGGACAGCTATCAATCAGTCATTCAACTGAAGCACGTGTACCTGCACCTCCAACTGTGGCGGAACTCTCTTTGCAGCAGCTCAGCAAAGTGCAATGGAGCCATCAGGTGCCAAGTTTCCACAATACCAAATTTAAGCCACATAATTTGTATATGTTAATTTACACAAGAATGAGGGTAGAGACTTTAATAATGTGGCATTTAAGCAAAATTGTCAATTAAAAGTTATCTGAGAAAAAATATTCTATATACAAAGAAATGTAAACACCAAGGCAGCCGGAACGATGGGCACTTTAAAGAAACAGCAAGGAGGCCAGGGTGGCAGCAGATAAAATCAGAATTTATAACTTGGGACACACATTTTATTGTTGTTTTCTTTCTCTAAACCTTGATTAGCTTCAAGACTTCGAAGACATGCAGAGCTTCTCAGAGGAGCTTAATGGTTCCATGGGAATGCTTGGCAGTTGTGAGGGTGCCTTGCTGGGCTAGTGAAGCTTGAAGGGGAAAGGATGTGGTAAGCAGAGACAAGAAACTAAACATTGAATGTGGAAAGAGTTTATGGTCCCATCAAACTAGTTCAGTTCCCCTAAACCCCGACAGATGTGAGCTACAGTGGCAGACAGATCTGGAGTGCCTAACCGAGACACAAATGCAAGAGGAACAAATTTTTATTTTAATAGATATTGATTCACATTCAAAATTTTCCTAGCCCAAGACTTGTTATGAAGTTGCTCAGACTCTTAAATCACAGTTTGCATAAGACTGAGAGCAACAAAAGCTCAAGACATCCTGAGAGGAGGAGGGGATTTCTAATAAGCCTATGAAGAAACTTTCATAAGGATACAGCATCCATCATGTTGTCACCAATTTTATGGTCAAAACAGAGTTTGAAATGATCTTCAATAAAATTTGAAATCTAAAATGTGGTTCTCAAAATACATTTCAATACATCAACATTCTTCAGGATTTCATCAGCAGTTATTACAACTCTGTCTGCAACAGGGAAATGTTTAGGAATATGTCACCATGGTGAATTCTTAGACCTTCTGAAGATGATGTGTGGCAGAAACCTCAAAAACCTAGCTGAGTGAAAGATTATAGATATGTTTTTACGTCAGAAGAGCTATTTGTAAAGTGAAGTAAATAATTATATCAGTTACTTATGTAATTATGTAAATTATTACATAAATCATATTCAATGGCAATGTGAGAGATACTGTAGTGTGAGAGGTCACCAGACACTGTGAAAGTGGAATCATGTTGATGAGAAAAAGCACAACAGGATTTTCTCGTGAAAACTCAGAAAAAACATAAGTATAAGCCCATTCAATATTTAAAAAGCAGAAAAATAACCCCACCAATTATAAAATAATTCTTAAAAAGGGGGTTGGACTGACATGAGAAATTTAATAATTGAGTTTAGTCTTTGATGTTCAATAGTTTCAGGCTGATGGAGACTGTCAATAGGATGGCTTTTATATTGTAATGCTCAGCAGGTCTCATTACACGCCTTTTTCCCAACACTGTGTCTATGTATTCATTACATTGGTTCTGGAATTCTTGAGACGTGGAATGTTGGATATCTCCCATCCGTCTTGTGGCACAGATCCCTCTCCTTGAAATGCATTTTTGAATCAGGACACATATTCAAAGATTAGATACTCAAGGGTGATTCACAGATTACATACTTAAGGGGCTTAATCAGAAACCTCCAAAGATGAGAGGTGTACTGTGAATTGGGGCACTACTTTGGGCCAATAGGTAGAGCAACGCTCTGCTGTGACCCGCTGTAGTGGTGGATGTAGATCACGCCCGTTGTCAAGTAGTACTTTTATTAAATCACAGAATCAGTGTCTAGAAGCATCCTATAAGTGACAGTCAATGAGACAAAATTTTCTTTGGACAGCAGGCCATCTTCCTTTGGACAGCATCTTTGGACAGCAGTCCAATATACTGAACTTACATATAAACAAAATGGAACACCCACTGGTCAATGAACAATATATCCATGTTGAGGTGATTCACAGCTCAAGGAAAAGGGTCAGGAGATGGTGAATCTCACTTTGGGCACATTTGGTTAATAGACTTCACCTCAGCACCGTGAGGACAGACATGTAAGAAGACCAGGAAAATCCTGGTACATTTCACACTGAAAATGTTCTAGTGAGGATGCATTATTGACTTAAGAACAACAGGAAGACATAAGGTGAAAAACTGTCCCAGAAAAGTTACAGAAGGCTGCTTAGGCAGGGAAGCTATTAACTGACACCTGTAAAGGGCTCAATCACAGGACAGAGACCAGGCTTTTGATGTCCCAGCAATGGACTGCACTGGCCTGATTCATAAAGTATGTCTGTCAATGCCTTCCAAAAGTCCATGTATTTGTTAATAGCTGCATCAAGATATAATTCACATGCCGTATAAATCACTTATTAAAGTGTAACATTCAGTGTATTTCAGGATATTTACAATTGTGCAAACATTGCCATGATCTGACTTCTTTCACTTATATTATGTTTTCAAGGTTCATCCATACTGCAGTGTGTTTCCAGACTTCATTCTTTTTCTAAATGATATTCCATTGTATGTGTACAGCACATTTTGTACAATCACTAACTGATGGACACTGAGTTGTTTATACCTTTTGGATACTATAAATACTACCATTATGAACATTCGAGTACAAGTTTCTTGTAGACACGTTTTCATATTGTGGGGTAAATACCTAGAAGTCAAATTCCTACATACTAACTCTATGGTAAATATTCTGAAGAACATCCATCCTGTTTTATTAAGTGACCTCATCATTTTGTATCCCCACAAGGAAATTTTGAAGGTTAAAATTTCTTCATATTGGCCGGGCGCGATGGCTCAAGCCTGTAATCCCAGCACTTTGGGAGGCCGAGACGGGCAGATCACGAGGTCAGGAGATCGAGACCATCCTGGCTAATCCGGTGAAACCCCGTCTCTACTAAAAAATACCAAAAACGAGCCGAGCGAGGTGGCAGCGCCTGTAGTCCCAGCTACTCGGGAGGCTGAGGCAGGAGAACGGCATGAACCCGGGAGGCGGAGCTTGCAGTGAGCCAAGATCACGCCACTGCACTCCAGCCTGGGCGACAGAGCGAGACTCTGTCTCAAAAAAAAAAAAAAAGAAAAAAAAAAATTTTTCTTCATATCCTTACCAACATGTGTTCTTGTCTGTATTTTTTCTCTGTGGCCCAAGCTGGAGTGCAGCTGCGCGATCTCAGCTCACTGCAAGCTCCACCTCCCGGGTTCACGCCATTCTCCTGCCTCAGCCTCCCTAGTAGCTGGGACCAGAGGGGCCCGCCACCACACCCGGCTAATTTTTTTGTATTTTTAGTAGAGACGGGGTTTCACCATGTTAGCCAGGATGGTCTCGATCTCCTGACCTCGTGATTCACACACCTTGGCCTCCCAAAGTGCTGGGATTACAGGTGTGAGCCACCGTGCCCGGCCTATTGTCTATATTTTTTGTTATATACATCATACTAAGGATTTCACAATCCAATGAAATTGGATTTTGCTGTGATTTTTATTTGTATTTCTCTAATAACTAATAACATTAATCATGTTTGTGCTTATTGACTATATATTTTGTTTGAACAAATGCCTATTGATATCATTGCCCATTTTTAAATTGTGTTACGTTTGGTTGTAGTTGTGTGTTGAGATCTTTATATGTTCTTTATATAAGTCCCCTTTCAGAAATATGAACATGTTTTCTCACATTTTGTGAGTTGTCTTCTCAGTTTGATGATGTCATTTGCAGCAGAAAAGTTTTTGTTTTGATACAGTCAAATGTTTAAGGACTATTTGTTTGTTCATTTATGACTTATGCTTTGGTGAGATAACTAAGAAATCTTTTTTTTTTTTTTTTTTTTTTTTGAGTCGGAGTCTTGCTCTGTCGCCCAGGTTGGAGTGCAGTGGCGTGATCTTGGCTCACTGCAAGTTCCACCTCCTGGGTTCACGCCATTCTCCTGCCTCAACCTCCCCAGTAGCTGGGACTACAGGTGCCTGCCACCATGCCCAGCTAATTTTTTTTTTTTTTTTTTTGTATTTTTAGTAGAGACGGGGTTTCAGCATGTTAGCCAGGATGGTCTTGATCTCCTGACCTCGTGATCTACCTGCCTCAGCCTCCCAAAGTGCTGGGATTACAGGCGTGAGCCACCGTGCCTGGCCAAAAAATCATTTCTTAACCCTAAGTCATGAATATTTCCTATTGTTTTTGTTCCAAATGTTTTATATTTTTAGCTTTTATATTTAGGTCTGTGGCCTAGTTTCAGTTAAGTTTTGTGTATGTTGTGAGGTAGAGGTCAAACTCACTCTTTTGCAAGGGGTATTGAGTTGCTCCAGCATTATTTGTTAAAAAGATTATTATTTCCCCTATTTAATTTTCAGTGTGCATCTGGCACTTTTTTTGTTAAATTTATTCATACATATTTTATTCTTTTTGATGCGATTACAGATGGAATTCTTTCCTTACTTTCATTGTTGGCTTGTTTATTGCCAGTATATAAAATACAAATTTCTAAAAATATTAACCATACATCTATTAAAATCTTATTTATTAGGTGTAGAAATTACACTTGATACTTTAAGATTTTCTGTATACAAGTTCATATCATCTCCAAACTGAGACAGCTTTGCTTCTTTCTTTTCAATTTGAATGCCTATTATTTATTTTTATCCCAATTGCCCTACTTGGAACTCCTAGTACAATATTGAATGGGAGTTACACAATGGTCGTTCTTGTTTTGTTCTAGATTTCTGGGAGTTATCAAAATCCCAGTGATGTTTGTTACAAAAACACCCATCATAAAATACCTATGCGTTCTCAAAGGACCCTGAATAGTCAAAACATAGTGAAAAAAAAAAGCTGAAGAATTCAAACTTCTTGATTTCAAAACTTATTTTAAAATCACAGTAATCAAAATAGTGTGGTAATGGCATAAAGACAGACATATATACTGATGGAATAAAATAGAGAATCCAGAAATAAATTCTTGCATATATTATAAAATATTTTTGACAAGTTTAGCAAGACCATTAAATGAGAAAAGAGAAATTTTCAATAAATGATGCTGGGAAAACCATATATCCAGATGCAAAAGAATGAAATTGGACCCTTACATAACACCATATCCAATTAACTCAAAATAGATGAAACACATAAATGTAAGACTTAAAACTATAAAACTCTTTGAGGAAAACGTAGGGCAAAAACTTCATGACACTAGATTTGGCAATGATTTCTTTCATATTACACCAAAGACACAGGCTACAAAAGAAAAAACAGACCAATTAGATCTCATGAACTTTTAAACTGAACATCAGAAAACAATGTAAACAAAATAAAAAGGCAGCACTGAAATAGAATTTGTAAATCGTATGCCTAATAGAGTAATATCCAGAATATATATAAAACTAAAACTCAACAACAAAAGGAAAAAATATTCCATTAAAAAATGGGCAAAACACTTGAATAGTCATCTCCCCATTTCTCCATGGAAGATATACACATAGCCATTAAGCACATCAAAAGACATTTAACACCACTAATCATTATGGAAATGCAAATCAAAACTATGATGAGATATCACTTCACATTTATTAGGATGCTACTAAACACACACACATTTACACACACACAAGGTGTTGGTGAGGTGGTGAGGATGTGGAGAAATTGGAATCCTTGTTCACTCTCATTGGGAATGTAAAATAGTACAGCCACTGTGGAAAACAGTATGGTGGTTCCTCAAAACACTAAAAGTATTAATTACCATACGATGCAGCAATTCTGGTTTTGGATATATGCCAAATAGAGTTGAAAGCATGGTCTTAAAGAAATACTTGTACATTCATGTTCATAACAGTATTATCCACAATAACTCAAATCTGGAAGTAATGCAAGTGACCATAGATGATGAATATATTAGTTAAAGGTGGTACATATATACAATGGAATATTGTTCAGCCTTAAAAAGGAAGAAAATTCTACAGTATGCTACACATGGAACCTTAAGGATATTTTGCTAAGTGGAGTAAACCAATCACAAAAAGACAAGTACTGTATGATTTCACTGCTATGAGATACCTAAAGTAGTCAAAATCATAGAGACAAAATGTATAATGGTGACTGCTAAGGGCTAAAGAGAGGGGAATGTGGGGATCTATTGTTTCGCGAATACAGAGCTTTGGTTTTACAAAACAAAAAAAAAAATATGGAAATGGATGGCATTGATGGTTCCACAACATTGTGAATGTATTTAAAATAACATTTAAAATAGTCAAGATGTCAAATTTTGTGTTATGTGTATTTTGCCAATATAAAAACCTGGAAAAAAGAGTATTTTAGGGAGAAAAAAATCAGTCTTTCAACATTATATATTCTGGTAGCTATGGAAATTTTGTAGATGCCTTTTATCAAGTTGAGTGAGTTTCTATTTTTATATTTCTTACTGCTTTTACTCTAAAAGAATATTGGATTCTGTCAAATGTTTTTCTGCATTTTTAAGGTAATCTTGTGTTTTTTTTTTTTTAACCTTTATTCTAATAATATAGTCTATTGCATAGGTTGTTTTTGTGTGTGTGATAAACCAACTTTGACTTCCAGGATTAATCCTGCTTGGTTATCATGTATAATCCTTTTTATATGTTGCTGACTTTAAATTGCTGTTATTTTGTTGAAGATTTTTTATATATTCATAAAAGATATCATTCTTTTTTATTATCTGCCTGGTTTTGGTATTAAGATATTACTGATTTCTAGAATCAGTCTCTGTATATTATCTTCTCTTTAATTTTTTGGAACCATTTGTGGAGGATTGGTATTAATTCTTAGTTTTATTTCTTTTACAAGCTAGTCTTTATTAATTGAAAAGTAAAAAGTGTATATATATTTATACACAAATATGTATGGTATGCAACATGTTTTCATGTACGTATATATTGTGGAATGGTTAAATCAAGCTATTTAACATTTGCATCACCTTACATATCTTGTGTGTGTGTGTGTGTGTGTATGGCAATTCTTTTAACCTTGTGTAAATTTCTTCAATGAAGTCATCTGAGCTGGGGTTTTCTTTGTAGGAAGTTTTAAATTACAAGTTCACATTCTTCTTGTCTATCAAATTTTCTATTTCTTCTTGAGTCGGTTTCAGTAGTTAGTTTCTTCCTAGGAATCTGTCCATTTCATTTAATACATCTAATTCATTATCATTCAGCTGTTCATAGCATTCTCTCCCAAGACATTCAGAAGTGCTGTTCCTGCTTTCATTCATGTTTTTTAGTAATTTGAGGTCTCCCCTCGTTTTCTTTGTCTTTTGAAAGTTTGTCGATTTTATTAACCTTTTCAAAAAGCCTGTTCTAGGTTTTATCCTTTTGCTCTATTATTTTTCTAGTCTCTATTTCATTTGCTCCACTCCAGTCTTCACTTTCCCCTTCTTCTTGCTTGAGATTTAGTTTTCTTGCTTCTTTTAAGTTGTCTAAGGTGGATGCTTAGGCTAGTGAGATGACATCAGCTTCCTTTTTTAATATGGGTGATGATAGCTACAGGTTTCTACCTAAGCAATTTTTTTGATCGGCAACTCATACACTTTGAATGTTGTGTTTTCATTTTATTCATGGCATTTTCTAATTTTCTTGTGATTTATCTCCCATTCAATTTTATTTAATTACCACACATTAGGGAATTTCTCAAATTTGCTTCTGTTACTTATTTTTAATTTTCTTATAGTCAGAGAACATGATTTGTATGATTTCAGTGCCTTATAAATATATTGAGGCTTTTTGAAAGGGCTAGGATCCTTATGAGGAGACGGAGATTTGGAGACACGAAAAAAACCAAAAAGAAAAAAGAAAAAAAAAGCCATGCAAAGATGGAGGCAGAGAATGTAGCTGTTCTGTCATACATCAAGGAACACCTGGGGCCACCAGAAGCGGAGACAGACAAAGAAGGATTCTTCCCTAGACCCTTCACTGGGAGCACAGCTGCACTGACACCTTAATTTTAAGTTTCTGTCCTCCTGAATGGTGAGACAACAAATTCCTTTTGTTTTAAGCCAACTAGTGTTTCGTCATTTGTTACGGCAGCTTGTAGAAACTAATATAGCAGATTTTTTTAAACAGTAAAATATCATCTTTGTTTTGTATATCTGGGTTTGCTTTTATTTTGTGTTTATTTTTTTGAAAGATAGATTTTTCTAGATAAAAAATTCTTGACTGATAGATTTTTCTTTTTATATCATTCTACTGACCTGTTTCCACCGTTTCTGATGACAAACTGGTTGCTAATTCTTTGAGGGTCTCTTAACTGTGATGAGTTAATTTTCTTTTTCTTCTTTGAAGATTTTATCTTTGCCTTTTCCTTTAAATGTTTTGACACTTATGGGTCTGATTGTGGATTTCTTTATGTTTATTCTACTTAGAGGTTGATGAACTTTTTGGATGTGCAGGTGTTTGTTTCTTTGCGTTTCTGTTTCAGCCAAATTTTGGGGAGTTTTTAGCCAATTTCTTGGAAGTTCTTTTTCTGTTCTTTTCTCCATCTCCTCTGCTTCTGGTACTCTCCCATTATGTATCTGTGGTGTATTTAATGTCCCACATTTCTCTTGAGTCTGTGCTCATTAATCTTCGTTCTTTCACCTCTCCATTCTTCACACTGCATCATCTTTATCAATGTATCTTGAAGCTTGCGGATTGTTCTGTCAGCTCAGATCTACTGTTGCACCTATCTAGTTGATTTTTATTTCACTTATAATGCTAAATTAGAATTTCCATTAGGTTATTTTTAATAATTTATATCTCTTCACTGATACTCTTTATTTAATAAGACATTGTCAACATACCTTTCTTTAATTATTTAAACATGATTTCCTTTAGTTCGTGGAATATATTTAGAAAGGTTCATCCAAGTTTTTGTCTGCGAAGTCCAATATTTGGGCCCTCTCAAGTGTTTCTGCTGTCTCACTTTTCTAAGGTGCATTAGGTCACCTTTTACTGTTTCTTTGCATATCTTAGGATTTGTGGTTGAAAACTGGACACCTTGTATAATCTATTGTAGTAAGTCTGGGTAACGATAACTCCCTGGGGCTTGCTTGTTGTTTTCTTTCTTCTTGTCCATTTGTCTGGTGGCTAGCTTGACCATTCAGGAAATGCAGTTTTCCCCACAGTGTGCTGCGCATGATGTTTCTACTCTGATCCTGCATCCGTAGTCATATGTGGAGTTTTCCTTTTCCTCCAGAACACTAGTGGTTTTAGTGGAACTCTTTGGCCTGGCTGTTTCCATGATCTCATCACTAAGCTTGTGGATTGTTTGCTTCTGTTGGCATTACACTAATCTATCCACCTCCACTAATTGCTGAGTGTTTCCCAGTTGATTTCTACAATGTCCTTTGACAAAAATTGTTCCACAGTCTGAACCAATTAAATTGGGTCTCCAATGCAAGGTCTGATATTGCCATTTCTGAGACTTTCTCAAAGTGTTTTTCTTATTTTTAATGTTATTACTACTATCGTAATTGCTCTTCATTGCTTTCAACAATTCAGTCCATTGGCCCCTTCTCAGGGTCAGTGGAAAATATTTTGCATTCCCATCTAAATTTCTTTATCCTTCCTATAAAAGACCCACAAGAGCTAGCCAGCTAGTTTAAGCCAGTCACCACATTCCATGTTCCTAGCCACAGTCACAGTGTCAAGGGTAAGCCTGAGCCTGGAGCTCCCAAATGGGGAATCTCGGAAGAGGTGACTGGGGTGGAGACCTCTTTTCCCTTCCTCTGGATCACAAGCTGTGCAGAGATGAGTCCAAACACAGCAGCAGACATCCTGTATCCACACGGAAGTCAGCCCAGGGCCAAAGCCTGCTCCGTGGGGAGAGCACAGGAAAGGAAAGTGTGAAAAAATGGAGCCACAGCACTTGCCTGGAAGCTTGATAACCCCACCGGGCTTCCAGCAGTGTGGAAGAATAAGTGGGCTCTAGGTTTCTACAAGTTTTGGAAATTTTTCTCTCACCCTCAGCCAAACTTGTGCTGAATAGTGCTGAGCTTTTTACGAAACCAGGACTGCTCTCCCTCTCACTCGTGATAAAAGTGGGAGTGAATTTCACCTCCAAAGTCCTCCAAAGACTTTTGTTTAAAGCATTTAACTTCATTAGTATGGAGGGCCTTTTGCCAGAGATGCATTCAATCCCACCAGGCAGCAGGTCCCATTAAACCTCATGTTTTATCATTGTTGCTGGTGGCACTGCCTACTGGTTGGGCTCGGCAGAATATTAGCTGCCCCCTGTCTCCATCCCATCCTGGCTCAGAGAATATTAAGCCACAGCCCTCTGGGTGAGTTTACATTCCCATTTTCCACAACAAAACATATCAAATTTGTCAAAATACACCACAACCATCCCCTGATAGATGGTGGAATGGAACTTACTCTTGTTCGCAAATAGGGGCATCTGCAAAATCCATAATACCAACCTTGCTTCTAAGCTCTGAAACATAGCAAAGATAGTGTTTGTAAGGTCCTCCCATCAAAATATAAATTTTACAAACCAGTAAAAGAACTAAATTTCAAAATTGGCAATTATAAAATTCAGGACAATTTATTAAAATATTATTATACAAAATTATAAAAAGTATAAACCTATAATTCCCTTTGAATTGTTGTTTACATTGGGAGCATATAGTTTTAGGGCAATGGACTAATTTGTTGCATATCTTCATTTCTGTGTGATTATAGTTTATTGATGAGCCCAGAAAATTAATGTACATGTAAGATGACAAAACATACCCAGCGAGTATTAGAATGCATTTCACCACATGGGGATATATGAAAGGAGAATCCTTATTATAGTTATCCCATGGTCTTTGCTCCGACATCTCCTCCATCCAAGGGCTACCTTGATCTAGAGCCCTGGTCTCTTGTCTGTACCAAAAACAATTACAGAAGAAAAGCAGTGGGTGCTGGTGCCATCCTGAATTTTTACAATCTTGTGAGAGACAGCAAAATACAATTCAGAATTTTTCTTCATACCCAAAGCCATTAGCCCTGAGAAATGCTGTTATGTTTTCAGTGCTGTCATAACGCCAATCATACTATGGTAATGCCAATCATATCACGATAATGTCCATCATAGCATGGTAAGATTGTGGAGCACTGCCACCCCAAGAAGTGAAGCATCCCCCTTTTCTGCACAACTTAACAACTGAGAATTCTCCTTCAAATTAAACTCAAAAACCGCAATATTGCCCAACTGAATTTCCTTCTGTAAAGAAAACCTGAGTCCCATGACCTGCTGAGCCTTTGCCCTAGTCCAGCAATTGCCCGTGTGCTCTTAAAGACATCTAAGAACTGCAGCAAGGCTGAATGGCCATCTAGGAATTAGAGTGCACCAAGCATCTACCCAGCATCTTATACCAATGCTATCACTGTGAATCTGGCCTGCCTTCACTAGTAAGTGGTGCCAACTGTACAGTCCCAAGTTATGATCTTGGAATATGCTCAGGGTAGTGTAAAATCACCAGTCCCTAACTGCAGCTGGTGCGAACTGCTGGGCCCTCTATCGCTGTAAACATTATGCAACACAATTGTGGGCTTGTTGTTAGGACTCTAAGGCCAACCAAGAGACCTTATCCTATGTGAGTTAATTGTCATATCAGAGTCCTGAGACACACTGGGTAGTTCCTTGGCTTCTGAAGGAAAGAATGTTCAGTGCCTTGAGATCCCATGGTTCTGACAGCCACACCTGGGAGCTGCATTTCCTTCTCCATGTCCTCAGATGGTCTTGTGAATCACAGGATATGTTGGAGACTGTGCTGGCAGTCTCTCAGCATCCGACTTGTTGAGCAAGGAGACCCAGTGTTAGACTGCAAACATGGGAGGAAGGAACTTGAAGGAGATGCCAGAATTAGTGACTCTGAGATGTTCTTAGCACCCACATTCCCTTTCTTGACAATGCTACAAGATGTCTGTACTTTAAATTTAATTTTTAATGGTTCTGACTTGAATAGAGTCTTCACTCTCAAACTGCTGCAATGTCTTGTGTTAGAAAAATATTTCCTGGGAACAATTCAGTCTTCTCTTTTGAGAATAAATGGACTGAATGAATAAATTTTAATTGTACCAAAGCACCTTGTAATCTTTAAATAATAAGCTAATTCTGTATACTCACATCAGTGGGGGTTCCTTATCCTTAGCAAAGTCTTTCTGCAGCAGACAATAAGTGTGGGCTGCAGTTACCAAATTCTTAATGGTAGCATTTCCTTACCTCTGTCATGTAGTTGTATTTTTTTTTTAGCACTCCCACAAGTCACCTAATTAACTTTCTCTGGTGGTCACAGATTCCATGCATATTTAATATTATTAAAATAAGCTCGGTCAGCCAGTGCTGAGCGGTGTTCAGCATGCAATTAAGGCAGCCCATCTTGACTTCACACAGTGGGCAGCTCTAACCTGGCAGAGAATTACTCTGATGCATCACATGGCTCCTCATCCTCCTCCACTGTTTTATATCGCATTTGGTTTGCCAAACAACTTTGACTGCTGCATATGCAAAAATTAAAATGCCATCCGAAACCATCATTATGCACATAGAGCATACATCCCATGCATGACTCCCATAGCTTAAGATCTCTGCTACTTTCACATACTTGAACTTTTGAAGGGAAGGTATTGCCCCCAGGTCCCCATGGTGTAAGGGTTATGGGAATATGACTGCTCTCAGTTCTGTGATTTCTGAAACTATCTGCAACAAGCTACCATTCTCTACTATGAAACATCTGAAAACCATTTTGTTGAAAAAAATCGGCTCACCCAAAGGTATTGGGCATTGCTACTCCTGAAGACTGCTGCATATTTATGGTGATTTGCCATAACAACAAACACAGAGGAATTATGTTTGCTGAGGTTAGCAGTAGTTCAGTCTCTGCATTGAAATTCACTGAAGAGGGGATGTGGTTGTTATTTGTTTGTTTGCTTTGTGTGTGTGTGTGTGTGTGTGTGTGTGTGTGACAGAATCTCACTCTCTCACCCAGGCTGGAGTGCAGCGGTGCGATCTCAGCTCACTGCAAGCTCCACCTCCCAGGTTCATGCCATTCTCCTGCCTCAGCCTTCTGAGTAGCTGGGACTACAGGCGCCCATCACCATGTCCAGCTAATTTTTTTTTTTTTTTTTGTATTTTTAGTAGAGATGGGGTCTCTCACTGTGTTAGCCAGGATGGTCTCGACCTCCTGACCTCGTGATCCACCTGCCTCGGCCTCCCAAGGTTGTATGTTTTGAGAGATGGTGGAAATCTCACTTTACCAACAGCTGTGTAGAGATTTGAAATTAAATGGCCAACAGTTGTGGATACTGAAAATTAAATGGGATAGGGAAAGTTGGCAGCAAATATCCTTTAAAGTTATTGCTTATTTTATTTGTTTTACAAATTAGCATCACTCTTATTTTATATTTGAGAAAATTATAGCAGGAGAAGGTGAATATATTTGCCCATGACAACACAAATAGCATCAGAGTTAGGATTTGAATTCAGTCCTCTGGCTTCAAATCTCACTTTTGAACCCCCAAGCAATACTAGCCATCTGCTACTTTCTGTTACCTAGCTACCCAGAAAGTTAATTCCAGACAAAGTTTGTGGACACCAGCTCACTTACTGTAACCACGAAAGCATGCATACCAAGTTGCATCTCAAACCAAATTCTCATTTCTCTAAACTCACTGTGCACAGTCTGCCAATCTCCTCTTCCAGGAAAACAGCCTTCCCTCCATACTCCCTCCCACTCTTTCCTCCTCCTCCCTCCCTCCCTCCCTCCCTCCTTCCTTCTTACCTACCTTCCTTCTTTTTTTATTGTTATGACAGTAATTTTAAACTTCTCTGACAAGACCATTACAAACCTGAAATTCAAAAAAAAAAAAAAAATAGCTAACTAGAATTTTTAAATAATGGAAAAAAACACAAACACTTACTTCCAAAATTTTACCATAGTTGGAAGATATTATTTTTAATACTGTCTTTAACACTTTAAAAATAATTTCATTTCCTTGATGGAATAGGAATTTCTCAAATACGGTACATTATCCAGAAGAAAGGGGCTTTAACTGGGCAAGCATGGATCTCTTTTCTATTCTCCTTACAAATTGCTTTACGACAATTTCTAGAGACAGAAACACTGACGTGAAGTTTGAAGTGTATGTGTGTGTACGTGTATATGTATGTTTATGCATGTGTGTATACATGTTTGTGCATTTATGTGTGCATGTGCATGTGCATGTGTACATGTGCGTGTTTGGAGATGTTCTTGACATGATGTTTTGTAATCACAATTCCAAACATCAACGGAAGGATTTTTCTGGGCATTTCTTGCCAACAAGTTGGAGAACAATCGCCAGAGGGAAAGTAGGGCTTTGCCACTACCTCCAAAATCTCCAGCTCCACTGTTAAATTCCATCTGAAAGATGCCCAGGAGGAGACCACATTTCTGGAGCATGGCATGTAGGATCAGGGCTTCCCTTGGAAAGTCTTGCCTGGGAGTATTGTCCTGCCCTCTGAAGCCACCTGCCCCTACAGAGGCCCTGCCACTCACTATGAATCCCTTGGTGGAGACAGATTAAGATTTACTGGGTCAGGCACCACTCGCCTTTTTAAAAAAGGATGTTTTAGAAAAAGGGTTTTAGAAAAAAGGATATTAGTGTGGAATTTTCAGCCTTTTAAAAAACATACCTTAATATTTTATTAAATCAAAGCATTTAGTTCTATTTGTTTGTGTTTGTTTTATATTAAAAATACTTCAGAAACTTTAACAATATTTGTTTTTTAGAAAATCGGAATCCTGAGAAAGGTTACTTTATAATATAGAGGCATTTGGTTTTACGGTTGCCTTGTTTACAAGTAAAAGCAAAGATATATGTGTATATATGGTTTTGAATGCATTTCTTTGAAAGACAAAGATGTGGAGTTTGAATATGGGTAATGTTTGATGATGAGGTTAGACTGGAATCGGATGTAGGGTGTTTGGAGATAGAGGTGTTACCTAAGTAGGTGATAAGGTTTCAATCTGGGGTTGGGGTTGAAAGTAGGAGCTGGGCTCACAGGGTGGGGGGTGATTAGGTCAGAAGTTGAGTTGGTGATGGGCTGAGAGAACACTTAGAAGCAAACTCATGAGTTAGGGCTCAGGCCTCCCTTAAAACTACACGGTATCCTTATCATCCTTATTGAAGTGTTCCTTTCCTGAGAGTTCCTTGTGCGGGGTCAGGTATCATCCTTGGATCAAGCTTGTGATCCAGTTTAGTGGTTCAGGCATTTCTTTTATTTTATAAAGAAAGATCTCTTTTCCCTTGACTTCTGGATAGTCACCTTTCCCCATGTCCATAGCGGAGGTCCAGCTTGTTCCACTTCTCCTTGTAGTTTCCTGTTTTTCCTGTGATCTTCGCGAAGCAAATTTATTTAGTGGTTTCTGTTATCTTAGAGTCTTTGATTCTTACTTAAATATTGTGAGTGAAATATGATTATTTTCCTCCTTTAACAGAGATAGAAATAAAGCATCAGATAACCCAAGGTCATAAAGAAGGTAGAGTACACATAGTTGGCATTTTATTTTAAAAATATGTATATGTACGTGTATAAAATCTGTAGTCAAAAGGGAGGAAGGAAGAAAGGAAAAGAGAGAGGGAGGGAGGAAGGGAAAGAGGGAAGGAGAGAGGGAGAAATGGAGAGGAAGGAGAAGGGGGAGAGAGAGAGAGAAGGAATAATAAATTATACCAGGTCTTCTGAGACCCAAATCTGATTGTTCAGTTGTACCTGCAGCCTGATGATTTCCTACATCACTTTGTTAGCTATGATTCAGTGAGAATTAAAGCAGTGACCCCTGTTATCTAAAATATCACCACCTATAATGCACATATTTGTAAATGCATATAGGAAATGCAGAGACTTAAATATAATATGCTAGAAACATTAAACCAATACATAAATGGAAACTAGGAAAGTAAGATTTAACTTTAAAAGGAAATTTTAAATCTCGCTATATTATTATCTACTTTAGGACTCTTTAAATATACGTTGGCTGGAGCCCTGAGAAGTATATCCCCATTACCGTAAATTCCACTTAGATCGTGATGGGGATTAGTGTGAATCAAAAACCAAGCCCTCCTTCCATGTGGAGTGGCAAACCTTCGCTGCAGCCTCATTTCCACTAATCTGAGGCTGCTGTGTGATCTTTGATCACACCAAGTATTACAGATGGAAAAGTACTCTTCTCAAATCCCCAACGTGTTTCCAACTGTCAATACAATCCTTTTTAAGTGTCAAAAGCAATTGCTCTGGTTTCCACTTATACTGCTAACCATAGCAGTACATTTCAGTACTTCTAAAGCAAAACAACAACCAAATGGCATAACTGCAGGCCAGAATTCTGACAGGCACATTCACCCTCTGCTTTAAAGGCATTAGGAATCCATTTCTAAAAATTGCCATTTATGTTAACTGCACTTTAAAGATTAGGTATTTCACTCTGCAATACCTTATCTGGGAGGCAAAACACCCCCACTCCAACCCTTGAATTATACAAACAAATCACACAGGTTACATGTCTAGCCAGATGTTTAAATCCACACAGAAAATGAAGCGTTCCTAGAAAATGCAATAAACATTTTAATATTTGGAAGCATATGAACAAAGGATGTCTCTCATTTAAAAGATGATCTCAATGAAATTGAATTCATCCCCATAAATTATACAAGACAATGGTTTGCAGTAATTGATGTAATAAAGTGGTGGGTAGAAAGAGTCACAATTCCCTAAACTAGATAAAATAAGCAATTACTCTTGCTATCAGAATGGCAGCATCAATGGGAACGTTGTCTGTGTCTGAACACAACCCAACCAACCCTGTTGCATTTAAGCATCAGAGGCCATGGCCTTATTATCTTTCCAGGATGTGCATGTATAATAAGCTTCTCCAACAAATGAAAGGGAGATGTTTCTGGCAAAATGAAAAATGGTGCTAAACTATGTCCAGATGATTAATTCACAGAAACTCTCCATCACACAGCGACGACATATGCCCATCTCCTCTGTTGTCCCCTTGGAGATTTTCCTACTAAACGTATGTGCATATTTTTCATGGCCACTGATATTTGAATTGCAGCCTGCTCCCATGCAGAACATGAAACACTTCAAACTGCATAATGCCGACTAAATTATAAAGTCTCCAGTGGCCTGAGGTAGCAATAGCCATAATAATGAGTGTGCTTAAGTGGTTTCTGTAGATCTCCCCGCCCCCTTCACTTTAATGCCTTGACTTATCAGGTTTTTTTCTTTTTCCCTACATAACATTACTGACCACTTTGTGTTGGGGAAATGCAATGGTCTCTCATTGTATAATGACTATGCAAGAACAGAAAAGGTAGTGGTGGGTGGCTGATTGATACTCATGTTTTAATTAAATAAAGCAGTCAGCTGGCATGTTTTCATCCGTTGTTATTCCATCTTGTTTAAATACAGATAATGCAAGGATTTCTGCACGTTAAAGTGTAGCACTTATGTTACTTTAAATTATATCATCCATTTGTGCACCTAAGTTGCTGCATCAATCCTGAATAATTTTCATAATTTAAGATATTTTGCATTAACTATTTTCTGAAGAAAATGAAAAGTGCAAACAGCAAATACATATATTTAATAATTTAGTAAAAAAAAATTATGTGTTAAAATGTTGACGGTATTCTGGTTATCCGAGTCTCTTTTAATGGTTGTGCCAATTGAGGCTCCATTTTTAGCATGGCATGGGATGACACAAAAAGTAGTTTAATATTGGGAATTTATGTAACCCACTATGTGCCAAGCATTGGTAAAATAAATACTTTCCAGTTTTCATAAGTCTTTTATCAAGTTAAAAACAGAAAGCACTATGTGCCCAGAATCTGAACAAAGAGAATCTCGCCTGGTTGGAAAAAGAAATGGATTCGATGAAGGTGAAATGAAGAATAAAATTGAAAAAGGTATTGTATCAACCTGGTCCCTCTCAGTCCATGGCTTGGAATGGTCAGCCCAGCATACATGTCAGGAGCTGGATTCGAGGCTGAGTCTCGCTAGTGAGGTCTCACCATTCACCCAGCCACAGCAACTCTGTCAAGGGTGGGGGCACATGCAGGTCCTGCATCAATGGACCTGGAACCTAGGAATTGCATTGGGGCGAGAGGTATGTTCTTCCATTGGAGGCTGCCAAGGTGATAAAAGGTAAGGCTGGAGCAATTGGGATTCACTTTTTCCTGCAAATGGGAAGACCTGCTTGTATGTAAGCCACCTCAAGGAAAACAGACCTTAGAGAAAGATGCAAGATTTTGACAGTGACTTTCCTTGTGTCTTCAGGTAACTGTATCCCGGGATGTTTCATCTGTGTAAGCCAACAGGTTTCCTTTTATGCTTTAACCAGTTTGAGTTGATTTTCTAATTTGCAATCTAAATACTTCTGACTCTTTTGGTCCCTTCTCCTTTACTTGAATCTCATGAGAATCAGTGCTACCTGAGAGATCTCAGTTGTCATAAAGGGATAATAAAGCTGCGGTTACCCACTGAGAGCAAAGCACGAGAAAAACTCATCTCCCCCAGTGCAAAGGCAGGAAGCAGCCCTGGTCCAAGCCTATGAAGACCTAGAATGCCAGATGGAAGGCATTGGTGAACCAGGGGTATATAACAAAGATTTCCAATAATAATACCAGATGTTTAGAAAAAAATCCAGATTTTCTACCAAAAACTAAATGTTTCTGTCTTTCATCCAATTCTCCCAGCATGGCCTCTTTACGGATTCTTAGAGTGGTGTCTACATTTATTCATGGTATCAAACAAACAAACATTCCTGCACATCTGTCTGAGAAGGGAGGGTGGAATGCAGGAACAATTCTATCCAAGGCCATTTAGGGAAACCAACCAAGAAAGGAAGACCCATTTTTTATTTAGTCCTAGGGAAACTCTGTCCCTTCACCCTGACTGCTGTTAGCTATAAAGTTAGTACAATAGCTTTCATCAGAGGACCCTGCCCTCAGGATCTGGCCACTGTGTGGTAGAGGTGAGAATAAGTCAGGCCCAGGAGTGTGCGACCAGATGCTATGAAAAGAGCTGCAAGCTCTACTTTAATAAACTTCAGCACTAAGACATAGAGTTACAAGTAAAGAAGACAGTAAGGTTGAGCAGACACAGGGTGCGAGGTGGGATTGGGGCACTGAGGCCCTCACCAAATTAAAGAAATCATTTTGCTTCTACAGGTCTCTATACACTCATTCCTAGAGGGTTTTGCCCCCAAAAATGAATAAGGGCCATTTAGCCAATGGTTCAACTAATGCATCTGTCCAAGTTCTGACCCAAGGCTGGCCGTGATGGACTCCTGCATCTCTTGTGCATTCTTACTTCCTTTTCCTCTCTGCAAACTGCAAGAATTTTAAGAGTTAATGCCCAGGTGTGGTTGACAAGGTCAGGCAGAACATTTGCTTCTTTTCTTTTTGTATTAATGTTTTCCTTTAAATAATAATTACATAAACATTAACGAAAAAAAGTTTAAAAAGCAAATGGCACTAAAGGGGAAGCAGTGAAGACTCCACATTTTGCCACCCATGGGCTGGACCCACCCATAGTCTTTCCCTCAAGAGAGGCATCATGGCCACCAGTCTAAGCAGGAGGTGGTTCTAAGAAAGATCCCTAGAAGAGGCGTTGCTGGGTCAAAGGGCATGTGCACTTTCAACACAGAGAGATATTGACAAATCATCTTTCATAAATGGTATTAAGTGTTACTTTAGATAAATGTGGAAAAGTGACTGTTCTTCCACATTCACCAAGGAAATGGCATCAATCTTGTAAATCTTTGCTGATCTGATCATGTGAGAAGTATTTTACTTTAATTTTACTTTGCATTTATTTTAATGAATAATTTGTTTCACATATAAAAAGATATTTAAATTTTCTTTTCTAAAATCTCTCTTTCCTTTGATATTTTTATTGTATTAATCTTTATCTTACTGATTTATATAAGTTTCTTATATGTTAGTCCTGTGATATATGAGTTATGATTACTTATCCCTATTTGTCATTTGGCTTTTGAATTTGTTTATGATTTGTAACCATGAATTGTTTATTTCATAGAATAAAACCTATCAGTTCTTATCTTTCATGGCTTCTGAGTTTTGTTTCATGTTTAGAAATCTTTTTTATTATGTGATAATATTTAAAAATCCATCATGTTTTCTTATAGCATTTTTATTGTTTCACATTACTTTTTCTACTAACATTTTGTGCATTTGGACCTTATTTTGGTGAAGGATATAGGGTAGGATCCCACTCTACTTTTCAGATGTTATCCAGTTGTTCATACGGCATCTACTGAATAATCTGTATTTCTCCTAAAAATAGTACCAAAAGCTTTCCTTTGTGATATTACCAACATCTTGTTAACTAACTTTTCTCTCACATAGTTTCAGTTGTATCTTGTGGACATATATTTTATTTAGACTTTGTTTCTTGTATCCATTATTATTCTTTTTCAGTTTCTGAATCTAAAGCATTTAGATAGAACTAAGTCATTTCATGTAAGGAATAATTTTTACACTTTATTTAATATTAAAACTCACTTTTGCTAGCCTCCAAGAAAGGGAAAGAAAGCTTATATGCAATATTTATTATGTTATAAAACATTATGCAAAATGTTTTATAGAATACTGTTGTATCCACTGTGGTCATTAGAAACAATTTTAAGGTTGAAATACATTTATATTGTGTTCTCCTTTTCCCCTTTTATTGAAGTTGAAAAGATAAGAATCATTTCCTATAAAATCTAGGTAACATTTGAATGTCTTGTACTTCATCATTCCAGAGGCAAGACCCAGAATCAAGAGTTTCTGATATATTGTTGTGGCCCAAACCATTGTAAAACAAAACTAAAATTTTACATATATCTACAAATTGAAGGACTCATAATTCAACCTTAAACAGAATACACTGAAAAATGAATTATCATTTCTCCTCTCTCTCTATGTTAGCTATAAAGGAGGTCCTGATGGCTATAAATTTCAAATACTGGACATTGTCTGGGCACCTGTGGGTGGCCACAATGGCATTTAGATGCACAGCCAAACAGAAGCCCAGCTTATATTGGGAAAAGGAACAAAGCATGTTTCTGGTGGCTAAAATTGATGCACAAGGTGACTGAGTTTTAAGTCTTTCTCACATGTGCAAAACAAGCAGCTAACCAGTCAATCACAACCACACACTAAAAATCTTTAAAACTGTACGGATTTGAAGATAGATCCAGAAACTGTAAAATTGTCTGGTATACTCTAGACAAAAGAAAAATAACTCAAACTGAAATTTAAGATTCTTTTCTTCAGAAAGAGCCCAGTATTTACTCCTTTTTTTCGTAATTTAACGCCAATGATAAACTAGAAGTTTAAAACTCATAGACATGACTTCTCTCATGGCAAGGCCTGTAGTCATTCAGTGTTCTTGATCATGTCCCACTGAACCACGTGTATGATCATCTCTGAAACCTGCGAGAGGCCTGAGGAAGCCTACATCCCTCTCTTGTGGGTGAGCATGAAACATCTCCTCCAGAGCTTACGAATGGTAGAATCCAGGAGAAAACAAGTGGATGGAAAGAATAATGAAGAGGAGGGGAAAGACTCAGGTATAAAGGCCGAGAAACAAGTGGAATAAAGGATGGTGCCCCACTGGAGGTAAAACGATAAGTCAACCGTGGAGATAAAGTGAAACTATTCATTTAGTACAAAAAGGGAAGGAAAATAAGAAAAAAAAAAGCAAGGGGCCAAGAAAAATTAAACAGCAAACATATATTTAAATTTAGCCATGTTAATATGCACATTAAATGCAAAAGATTTGAACAGACAAATAAAAGGCAGAGATCGTTATGAAAAAAGCAATTTGAATTTTTTAAGGATAGTATTAAAAATAAATAAAATATATATAATGCATACACTAAGCAAAAGAAAGCTGAAGTGGTCACATTTGTCTCAAAATACATTTTAAAACAAGAAATAAAGGCATTTCATAATTAAAAAGGAATATATTGATAAAGATTAGTATTGCATCTAAATGTGTGAGAATTAAGTATCAGAGCTTCAAAATAATAAAAGAAAAATGGACAGAACCAAAACAAACAGAAAACTCTTAATTATAAAAGTAGAATTCTGCACTCCCTCCTTAATCATCAATAGATCACAGACAGAAAATTAATAAGGATATAGAAGACATAAAAAAGCACTACGTGACCTAGTTGATATTCATAGAAACTTACAGCACTCCACTCACAATAGCAAAAGACAGATTCTGTTCAAGTATATGTGAAACATTTATTAAGGCATACCACATTCTAGACTATAAAGCAAATCTCAACACATTAAAAAAATGCAATCAAAGTGTAGTCTCTGCCCACAGTGAAACTAAACTTAAAATCAATTATAGCATTTAAAAATTCTCAAACACTTGGAAATTTAAAAAATCACATTTCTCTATATCCCAGGGGTCAAATAAGCAATCAGAAGTAAAATTAGAAAATATTGTGAGTTAAATGACAATATAGAAGAAAAGAAGAAGAAAGAACAATTACATACAAACATATGTGGCACACAGCTAAAGCAGTGCTAAAAGGAACATTTATAGGATTAAAATTCTTACATTGAAAACAGGAAATATGTCAAATCAATAACATCTACCTTAGAAAGAAAGAAAAGGAATGGCAAATTAAATTTGAAGTGAGTTCAAGTAATGGTAAAACGAAGATAAACAAAAAAACCAGCCACACTGATAACAGGGAAGCAATAGAGAAAATAAATAAAACAAAAAGCTCGCTATTTATTTATTTAGAGATGGAGTTTCACTCTTGTTGCCCAGGCTGGAATGTAATGATGTGATCTCGGCTCACTGCAACCTCTGCCTCCCAGGTTCAAGTGATTATTCTGCCTCAGCCTCCCAAGTAGCTGAGATTACAGGCACGCACCACTACACCCGGCAATTTTTTGTATTTTTAGTAAATACAGGGTTTCACCATGTTGGTCAGGCTGTTTTCGAACTCCTGATCTCAGGTGATCCACTCGCCTCGGCTTCCTAAAGTGCTGGGATTAAAACAAATGGAGGAATATGAGTTTTTCAGGAACTGGCATGGGTAAAGATGGATTTTCTGTAGATCAGAAGGAATGCAGTTTGAGCATGACCTATTCTGTGATCACCAAACGGATTATGGAGAAGAGGTTTCCCAGGTGCTCTTTAGTCCAGTTTGTGTGGCTGTTGGGGATGAGATCTGAGTCTGTTTTTGATGTTTTGCTTTAAAACAAAATGCTCTAAATTGTGGCTGATGCTAGCTATGTTAAGTTCTAATCTCAAGTCAAATCAATGAAGAAGCATCAGAATTCTTATCAAAGTTAAGAAAGACTTAAAACAAGAGCACTATCTGAGGAAGATTATAACACACACATAAAAACCAATGTGTTGATGTGTATCAAGCTCATCCAAAATGGCTCAGGTCCTTTGAAGCTGTAAGTCTTTTTCTTTTATAGTTCTCAACAATTAGGCCAGGTGCAGTGGCTCACACCTGTAGTCCCAGCTACCTGGGAGGCAAAGTGGGAGGACTGCTTGAGCCCAAGAGTTAGAGACCAGCCTGGGCAACATAGGGAGATCCTGTCTCTACAAAACATAATTAAAGAAAAAAGAAAGAAAGAATTAGAAACAAAACAAGTGGAATTTTAAGCATCAAAATGTTTATAGAAAAATTATTTACAATAGTAAAGAGTGAACACTCGCACTCAGTATTTGACAATTGTATATTGGTCATTGTGTTGGATCCATTAAATTAAGAGAATCTAATAAAATAAAAAATCATCATGTTACAGCTTCATGGAAAACTAATGTGAAAAATTACATAAAATATGACATCAAGATTATAAAACTATGTGGGAAAAAAGACCTAGAAGAAATCCCTCAAGCTATTAAATTAATGAGTCATACGCAGTAGTCTTAAGGCTACTTTTAATTTTTATCTTCAACTTTATTTTGCATTTTCTACACTTACATGATAAAGTTATTTTTACGTTAAATCTCCCTAAAATAATGCCAAAGTAAATGAGGAAACCAAGTGAAAAATAATTACTTATTTATCAATCACTTATTTATTTAGTTCTCAGTGATTTCTGAGTGTTTATTTGTAGAGATATTATCCAAAGAGTACTTCTTTACTACTAAAATTTACATAAAAATGAGTAAATCAAGATGAGAAAGAAAAACTAAATGATCTAATTCATGTACCCCATCATCTCTGATGCACACTCTCTTGGTTTATCTCGTATTAAGCTAAATTTTAGGAAATATGAGTGATCTAGTTACCTGCAGAAAAACTCCCCTACAGGCAGTTTATAATGTATTTTCCAGAGTGTGTGAACAGGTCCAATAACTTCAAGTGTGTCATTTTAATTCCTGCCAAGCCCTGGAAGCGACATTATTGAATGCTGTGTGTGTGATTGCTAAGAGTCAGGCTCCAAGCTAAAGACCTGGGTTCAAATCCTTATTATTCCTTATTAGTTCTGGGGCCTTGGCTGAGTTACTTGAACTGGTTTTCCTCTCTGACCTTCACTTTTGGCACCTGTAAAATGGATATATTCATCCTGAACTCCTTGGATGGTAGTAACAATTCAAGAAAAGAACTTTTGAAAGTGCACGTGGGCACGCACACATACATACACACATATAGTTATCTTTAATTAGAAAATCTGTGGTGCATTGCACAAAAAACTACTCTTCATATCATTTGAAATAAAATAATACAGACTAATGTACATTGTGCATGTGCCAGGCACTATATGCATACATAATTTCCTTTACCTTTCATGCCATGTTCAAGTTACAGAAGAGAAAACTGAAGAACTAAGGGAGTGAAAAAGAAGTAGCACCCATCTAACACACTAACAGTAACAACCCATTAGACACAAACACCGAAACAAACAGACCCATTTAACACCAATCGTAACAACCTGTTAGATACAAACACCGAAACAAACACACCCCTCTAACACACTAATAATAACCTGTTAGATGCAAACACTGAAACAAACACCCATTTTAAACTGTCTTCTCTAAGTATTTTCTTTCCCTTTTAAGTCACTGCTTTCATGGTAAGAGTTTTGAATACTTAGCAATACAACTGTAGTGTGATAATAAGAGAAAAGAGAGGAGAGAGACAAACACACAGAGAGAGAATGAGAAATTTCTAAATACCAAAGAGAAAACAGTTTCAAGTTGTATAAAAAATAAATACTATTTGATGATGTGTGTTACTCAGAATCATAAAATGAAAGTTCAAGCACGATATCAATTAAACCAATTCTCTCCATCCAGTAATTATTTTGGTTATTAAAAAAAGTATAAAATCTAGCATCAGTTGAATTTTATTTTGATTGTGCAAATTTTAAAGAATAATGTTAAGACTTAATTAGTAGGTTAATTACCTACATAACCAATGAATTGAATATTGGCAAAACTCTAAATTTTTTCTTATATATGAAAATGATCTCCAAACGTAAACATGCACTATTGTACAAATGCTCACATTACCTGCATTTCATAGAGATTAAACAAAAAATATATTTTAAAATGATTTTATTTGTCAATAGAAATATTTTTTCCACACTAAAATATGTAATAAGTGATGATTATATTTTTAGATGAATAATATAATTGAATAACACTTTCAAACTCCTGATTTTATGTTTTGTGATTTAGTCATTTGAAAGCTGGCTTCTAGGTTTTCTTTATTTTGATTCGTGACTTCAGTGTCTCTCCAGGGCTGGCCAATGTCACTTTGAGAGATGAGTGGTTCACATGAAATAGGTATGTTTATGGCTACATTCTAACAGCAAGCATGCAAAGAAGAAAAATAAATTGTTCAATCTCATATACCAATTATATGAGTGCTGATTAAATTTGCCTAGTATTTTCCTTCTTTCCTATGCCATTCAATTATTATTGCAAGGAAACAGAATAGTCTTCTAAAATTAAATATTACCAGAAGATGTCCAATCTCTTGTTGATCCTCATGTGAAAGATTTTTACATAATTAGATTTTTTCCCAAGTTGAATTGTTCAGTTAGAGGAATTTTTAAAGGTGACAGATTTACATCATTTTTTGTACCAAATTACACAATGAAAATCAGCTATTATGTATTTTTCAAATGCCTGCTCTTCGTAGAAAACATTTCTCTTTAAAATCAGCCACTGCCTTGTTCACTACAACTTCATTTATGCCACCACTTTAAACCAAGCATTCCGATTTATTTAAAAATATCTGCCCAGTTAGCCAAGCTGGCAGCCTGCTCCCATCTCAGAGCCTACTGGTAAAGCTGCAACATTTGCCTCTTATAGAAGAAAACTGCACCCTCATCTATACATTTAACTCCTAAGTTAAAAATTTCCCATATATTTAAGTATCATAGATCCTTTTTGCTAGAAAAGATTTTCATTAAAACTTTCCTCTTATTAAACATTTTGCAAAGCTTTCATGGTATCTCTTTTACAAAACAAATTACCTATATTGAAGGTATCCTGTGCACTTGAGCACTTCTGTCTTCAATATTTGAACTGGTCAGAGTTTGTCTATAAATGATGTAGCAGATAAATTTCACATATGGTGCTATCTTGATAATTTTAGTTGGGAATCTTTTCTCTTTTCTTTCTCTTTACTTTTTGCTTCCCCCTCCCCCCACCGCCACCTTCAACACCCTGTCCCAATTCCAGGAAATACAGTCATTTCATCAGTGATTACACTTATAATTTTGTAAGTTTTATTATGCTTGTTGTTTTCATTTGATACTATGTTTTGGTTAAAGAAGATTGCTGGTGTTGCATGTATCAACTTTTGAGTGATCTGACCCAGGCATACACACATGAGTACTTCTTTAAGAACTGCATTACTGAAACAAATATTGCAATCTAAAATCTGTTTAAGATACTCATATTATTATCCATTATGGGAGAAATTATCTCAGTTTTTTTGTCATATTATCATCCAATATGGGAGAAATTATCCCAATTTGTAAATTTTTGTCAATGCAAAGACAATGTGATACGGTAACTAAACCTTTTTTCCTTTTGTCCCTCTGTGCAAGGCAGCCTTCCCACACTAGATTAATAAACTTTAGCCAAGGCCTCTGTGAAGTAATAATGTCTAGCTGCCTGAAGATTGGTAGAGGTGTGCTATCATCATGTTTCAGATGCTTAATTTTGAATTGTTTTGCCAACTGAGATGGGTTCACATAGTCAATAGTTCATTTTTCAAGGCATAATCTTCATAAAGGGTAAGAATTAATGTTAAAAATAGTAGCAACGATATTTACATTTCAAATAATTTACTTGATACTTTCGTTATCATGTTGGGGTCACCTTCTTCATAATCATAACGAAGGCATCATTTTGTTGTAACATGGTTGACAATGGGCCCATTCAAAGACATTTTCTTGTAGCTTTTTCATGTGTAGCGTTTTAAGAATTTATTCAAGTTCCAACATTTGCAGGACTTTTGAAAACAAATTTTCCTTGTATATGGGCACCGCTGAGCTGCAGTACGTCAAAATACAATGTATGCAGAACAACTAAAGCAGCCCGTGTCTTGTTAGTGGTATAACCCCACCATGCTCGGGATACCTGAGTACCGTTCACCATAGACCATCATCTGACCTTGACAAAGGATGGGCCCAAGGTCAACCCACATATTAAGTTCCAATGAAGCTAAATTGCCTACTCATTTTAGAGATTAAAATAAATACAGAAAAAGGTGTAGAAATTTTTTCCTGGAGCCCAGTAGATCCTGCAACTTGAGTGATGTTCACATCCTACTGTGAAGCCACTGGTCTAAATCTCTCCATACTAAATCTAAAGTTTTAGATTTTTGATCTCCATAGTTTAAAAAAGTTCTCACATCTATGAGCTCTGGGCTGGAAATTCTGAAACCAACAGGAGTCAACAATGAGACAGTCCAATAGTAGCTCAAGAATGCACATCACCTTATTCCTTCATTTGAAGCAGATCGGAACATTTTTCTAGTTATTTTTAAATTGTAGTGGTTCCATCAAAGAAGGAGTCTTTTTGCTGACGTGGTGGCTCATGCCTGAAGTCCCAGCACTTTCAGTGGCCGAGGCGGGCAGATCACCTGAGATCAGCAGTTCAAGACCAGCCTGGCCAACATGGTGAAACCCTGTCTCTACCAAAAATACAAAAATTAGGCTGGTGTGGTGGTGCATGCCTGTAGTCTCAGCTACTGTGGAGGCTGCAGACGGAGAATCACTTGAACCTGGGAGGCAGAGGTTTCAGTGAGTCAAGATCATGTCACTGCACTCCAGCCTTGGCGACAGAGAGATTCCATCTCAAAAAAAAGGGGGGGGGGGACTTTTAAATTGTTGACTTCTCACTCTTTCTTTATAAACTACTTTGGAATGGCGGTTTCATTCATTCTCATACTTTTCCGTTAAAACAGTCCTTAATCTGAATATAATCAGGGTTGAGATTTAAATAGAGGAACTTCTAACCCGTTTTTAAAATGAATTTTTAAAAGAAGATAAAAGAATCAAGGGGAAAACTAAAGAGATGGCCCTATTTCCTACAGTTAAGCATGCCAATGAAAGGACAGAACATATGGGTGAAGAAAACTTCTCAGCAGGGTCAAATCCATAGGAGATTCTCACTGCTACTGGATCACGCCGTCCTCCAAAGACAGCCCGCTCAGATCATCTTACCATAGTTTATGTACTTTATAAACTGAGCAAGATAAATAGTGTGTTAAGGCTTTATGGACTTGTTATGACAGCTAATTTCGTATCACCTGACATAGTATCTGAGCAAATGTACAGATGTTCATTCATTTTCACTCCACTATAGATACTGTAAATTGAGTACCTCTGGAAGTCCAGCCATAACAGCTGACAAATATCCCTGCTACCCAGAAGAATGAAAGTTGTAAGTCACTGGACTTCAACCAGGAAAGTTAGCAGGGAACTCGGGGGCCCATGCATCTTTTTAATGACTGTATTGCAGAAATCTAGTGTGGGTTTCCTGTGACAGTCTACCTGGTAGCTCAGAGGACACCTAATGAATCACCCATCACTTTAATTTAAGTGACGTAAGGCCTGATAAATGAGGGGCTGCTGGCATGCCTTTGAGTTATCAGCCCCTCCCTGAAACCACCCATTGTGACCCAAACCTTGCCTTTGTTTTCTCCTTTACTGTGATCCCTTCCTAATGTTAAAAGGGTCAAATAGCTGTTACTGAACACAATGGTACGCAGTCCTTCCTGAAAGTGTCACATGGCACATGACCCTAGCATATTTTCCTGCTCTTGAAGCTGACCAACTATTCTAAAGGGATTGTTTCCCAAATGTTATTCTCTGCAAAACATGCCAGTATTTATTTGATTCTTATCCACGGGCTATTTATGACAGTTCATCTTTGATTTGAGGCTGATTAAAACATAAACTCCATGATAAAATGCCAGTTTTAAATCTTTTCCATTTATTAAAGGAACGCGGGAGTATCTCATAGCCTGTACATCAATAATTCCATGTAGCTATTCGAACTGCTTATGATTTCCCATTTTCTTTATGATTCTTGATTCCCAATCAAGAATCTCATGATTCTTGGTTTTCTTGTGATATATTTTAAACATCTTTGAAAATAAATAATTTTAAAGAATATAAATGATAGAACTCATTACATTACATATCTATATCATGTGCATCTCAAACTTTTTTTCCATTTCTAGTTTGCCAAAATTTGTGGAAGCATCCTTTTTGTCAATTTAGTAAGACAGTATTTCAACTAGGCAAAGAGGACAGATGTATCTATATGTACTTTCATCCACGCCACAGTTGATTTTATGCTGTTTTTATCCTATTTCTTTTCTTATATTCCTGAGGAAATATTTTCAAAAAGAAATTTGGAAGGTTAAATGATAACTCTATGTTGAGAACCAATGGAGACGTTGAAGGAGGTTTTTTTAATGGAGAAGAGACATTGAAATGTTCTTCAGAGAAAGTGTCGACAGATAATGATAATGACGATAATGATGGTGGTGGTGGTGGTGGTGGTGATGAGGATGATGATGATGATCGCAGAATCAACCAGAATGATGTTAAAGGGGACAAAAGGACCCAAGAGAAAAGCTGGATATTACATGACATAAAAACAGAGATAACATTAGTCCTGAAGTTACGGGACTTGGGTTCTAGCTCATGCTCTGCCTTTACTTAACCAAATGACTCTGGATTCTTCCCTTAAATTATCTGAGAATTGGATTTTCCTAATGTGGGCAAATGGGGTAGATCAAGGCATGTTTTCCCTTCCCATGGGTGAGTAGTATATTTTATTATCTATGTAGTACTTTTTGCTGAGCCCAAAGATTTTTTCAGCTTTTATTTTAGATTGAGGGGGTGCATGTGCAGATTTGTTACCTGGGTATATTGTGTAATGTTGAGGCTTGGGACACAAATAAACCAGTGACTCGGCTACTGAGCATAAGTACCCAAGAGTTGGTTTTTCACCCCTTTTCCCGCTCCCTCCCTCCCTCTCCCATCTAGTAGTCTCCAGTGTATGTTGTTCCCATATTTATAACTTTGAATGCCCAATGGTTACCTCCCGCTTATATGTGAGGACATGCAGTGTTTGGTTTTCTGTTCCTTTGTTAAGTTACTCAGGATAATGGCCTCTAGCTATATCCATGTTGCTGCAAAGAACATAATTTCATTTTTTGTTATGCTGAGCCCAAACTTAATTCCAGAATACAAGGTATATATTTTAAATAGAATAGATACACCCTTAAAGATGAAAACACATCAAGGATATTTTTGGTGGGGTAGTAAGAGGCAAAACATGTGAAACTGAAAGTATTCTAAGATTCATTGTTATATAAATGGCAGTGTTTCTTTCTTCTTTTAAACTGAATAATATTTTATTTTTTATATACCCCACAATTTCTTCATTCATTCATCTGCCTATGGACACTTAGGCTGATTCTATATCTTGACCATTGTGAATAATGCTACCATGAACACAGCAGTGCAGATATCCTCAAGGGGGGCTGGTTTTATTTTCTCTGGATATGTAACCAGAAGAATTCCTTGATAATATAATGGCCCTAAAAGAAAAATTAAGGAACTTCTATACTGTTTCCTTATACAATGGCCATTCCAATTTACATTCCCAACAGTGTTTTTTCTCCACACCCTCTCCATATACTTGTTATCTCTTCTCATTTTTACAGTAGCCATGTTAACAGAGAAATGATCTCTATTGTGATTTTACTTTAATTTGCATTGTCCTGATTATTAGTGATGTTGAACGCTTTTTTACATACTTGACCATTTTTATTTCTTCTTTTGAAAAATGTAAATTCAGGTCCTTCATCCATTTTTTAAATTGGATTATGTTTTATTTTGCTCTTGAGTTTTGTGAGTTCTTTATAAATTTTGAATGTTAACCTCTTAACGGATATATGGTTTACAAATACTTTTTTCCAATCTATAGCTAGATCATATACCACGACAAGTAGAATTTATCTCTGGCATGCAAGGTTGGTTTAACTATGCAAATCAATCAATGTAATACACATATTAGCAGAATAAAGACAAAAATCACATAATTTCAATAGATGCAGAAAAAACTGACAAAATTCAACATATTTTCATAGTAAAATCTCTAAAAAATGTACATAAAACAATTTTCTTGATATAATAAAGGCCCCCATTTATGTAGAGCTTATTGTGAACAGCATAAAAAATTGGGAAAAAAATGAAATAATTTCCCCTATGATCTGATACAAGGCAAAGATACTCACTTTTTCACTTCTTTTTAACATAGTACCAGAAATACTAGAAAGAGCACTCAGACAAAAAAGAAATAAAAGACATCTAGAAAAGAAGTAAAATTAGGCCTGTTTACAGATTCCATGATTCCATAGGTAGAAAACTCTAAAGACTCCATGCACACACACACACACACACACACACACACGCACATGCACACACATACATGCACACACATACACAAACTGTTAGAACTAGTAAATGAGTCCAGTAAGGTAGCAGGATACAAAACTAACATACCAAAATCAATTGCATTTAATTACACTGATAAAAATATATCTGAAAAAATAAAGGAAACAATTCCATTTATAATAGCATCAAAAAAGAATAAAATACTTAGGAATAAATTTAACAAAACAAGTTAAAGAAAATTTACAGTGAAAACTATGAAACACTAATGAAATAAATTGAAGAAGTTACAAATAAATGAAAAGATAGCTCCTGTTTATAGTTTAGAAGAATTAATATTGTTAAAATGGCCATACAGCCATAGCAATATACAGATTCAGTGCAATCCCTATCAAAATCTAAATGGAATTTTTTAAAAATAGAAAAGGACAGTGCTAAAATTTTTATGGAACCACAAAAGACTGTGAATAGATAAAATAATCTTGACAGGAAAAAAAAGTTGGAGGCATTACACATCACACTTACTGATTTCAACTTACATTACAGAGCTATGATAATCAAAACAATACATTTTTTGGTGGTGGCATAAAAACAACACATGGACCAGTGAAACAAAGTAGAGAACCCGGAAATAAATCCAAGCATGTACAGTTAGCTAATTTTCACAAAGGCACCAAGAAGACACCATAAGGAAAGGATAATCTCTTCAGCAATGGTGTTGGGAAAACTGGATATCCATACGCAAAAGAAGGAAGTTAACCCCTTACCTAACACCACACAGTAATGTCAAATCACAAGTGAATTTAAAACCTGAATATAAGACTTGAAACCATACAATTCCTGAAAGAAAGCCTAAGGGAAAAGCTTCCTAATATTGACCTTGGCAATAATTTTTTGGATATCACACCAAAACCACAGACAAAAAAAGCAAACCTGGACAAATGATCTGAAATCAAACTGAAATGCTTCTGCACAGCAAAGAAACCCATCAACAAAATTAGAAATTCCAAATGCTCTTTAAAGGTTCTCAAACACTAGAGTAATTGAACGATTAATATGAATCTTATTTATACTTAGCCCATAATCGATTCCATTGAAATATAAAATAACTAAAACCTTAAACTGTGATTAAGATAACCCTTCCCTACTACATTTTCTGACCTCATTACTTACATTCCTATTTCTTCATTGTCATATTTAATAATTATTTGTTCTATAACCGTAATTTCCATCATGGTCTTTCTTTAGTTTTATGTTTAAGTTGATTCATCTTTTCCCCAACTTTTTTACTCACTTATTGGCAGGTGGGAATTAGCGAATATGTATTTTATTTTTAAAAAACTCTTGCAACCTATATCCTGAGTTCCTAAAGTTAAAATATATGCATATGTTCCTTGTATTTGAACAACCATTTGGCTTGTTACTTTTTGCTATATTTACTTTTTAACATTTTGTTTTTTAATAATTATAGACTCAGAGGACATCTCAAAAATAGTCTATGGAGTCCCTTGAGCCATTCACCCAGTTTCTCCCAATGAGGACATCTTATATTAATCTGGAATAAGATCAAAGCTGGGATGCTGGCATTGACGCAATACAGTTAACTGGAGTACAGTCTTTATTCATTTGTTACCAGTTTTTCATGCATATATTTGTATGTGTGTGTGTGCGGTTATACGCAATTTGATCCTGAGTGTTAGAACCACCACCATCGGTAGACAGAGATGAGTCACTGCTTTAGACCAGCGGTCCCCAAGCTTCTTGGCACCAGGGACTGGATATGCGGAATATGATTTTTCCATGGACAGGGGTGGTAGAGATGGTTTTTCAAGATGAAACTCTTCTACCTCAAACCATCAAGCATTAGTTAGATTCTCATAAGGAATGTGCAACCTAGATCCCTTGCATGCACAGTTCACAGTAGGGTGTGCACTCCTGTGAGAATCAAATGCCACGGCTGATCAGACAGGAGGTGGAGCTCAGGCGGGAATGCTTGCTCACCTGTCGCTCAGCCAGTTCCCAACAGGCCACAGACCAGTACAGCTCCATAGCCTCGGGGGTTGGGGACCCATGCTTTAGAGGATCTCCCACTGCTGCCAGTCATATCTCCATCCCTGTTCCCTGGCAATTACTCATGTGTTCTCAATCTCTATATCCTTCTTATTCCAACAAAATTATATAAATGGGCTCATGTGGCATATAAAATTTGAGACTGACTTTTTCACTAAGCATAATTCCCTGGATATTAGGTGTTACAAGTACCAGAGGTTTCTTCCTTTCCATTGCTGAATAGTTTTCCATGGTATGGAGGGCCTATGCTTTGCTTAACCATTCAGTCACTGAAAGACAACTTGATTGTTTCCGGTTGAGGGCTATTCTGAATAAAGCTGCTATGACCATTCATGGATAGATTTCCTTTCTTTAGAAGAAATCTTTCTTTGGAACAAACATCCAGAAGTGCAAATGCTGGGTTGTATAACAAGCATTTTTTAATTAAACATCTGACAAACTGTTTCCTGGAATGGCTTTGTCACTTTCCATTTCCACAAGCAGTGTAGGAGTGAGCTAGTGACCCTGCAGCTTCGCCAGCAGTGGGTATTTTCACCTTGCTGGCAGGTGTGTCCTGGTATTTCAGAGTGACTCTAATTTATATTTCCTTGGTGACTAAAGATATTTGGCATTTTTTTGCACCCTCTGTAGCGAAATGACTGTTTGTACCTATTGCCAAGTTTCTAATTGTGTAGTGTGTTGTTATTATTGTTGTTTTATACTTTAGAGTTTTGAGAGTTCTTTAATTTCTTTATATATTCTACATGGAAATTCATTGACAGATCTGTTGTTCACAAGTATTTTCTCCAAGCTGTTACTTGTTTTTTCATCCTTTTTATGGTCCTTTGGAGAACAAATATATCTTAATTTTGAAAAAGTTCAATTTAGCAAATTTTTAATGTATGGATCATGCTGTTACTGTCACATCTAAGAATTCTTCACCTAGTGCAGGTGAAACTTTTCAAAATTGCTTTAGTTTTAATTGTTCTAGGCCCTTTGCCTTTCTACGCAAAGTCCAGAATAAGCTTATCTATCTCTACAAAAAAAGTTCTTGCTGGGGTTTTAATAGGCATTGCATTAAACCTGTAGATAAATTTAGGGAGACTTCACATCTTTAATATGTTGAGTCTTCCAGTTTATGGACCCTGCATGTTTCCTATCTACTTAGATCTTGGACTTCATCAGTGTTTTATAATTTTCAGCACTCAGACCTTTTACAGGTTTGGTTTGATTCATAGTTAAGTATTTCACTGCGCTTATTTTTCATTATCTTTATTTCATACAGGAAGAAGATGACACTCAGGTAATTGGAAGTGAAGTTCCAGTTAAAACTCGCTTTTCAGACACAAAGGCTGCCGTTTCCCCTCTGGTTGGTCGCCACTCCCTCAGGAAAGCATTTTTAATTGCAAAACATCACTTTACCTGAGGAAAACTCCAGGCACTGAGGCAAGCTAGCGCATAGTCATGTGCACGGGCTCTTATTGAGTGGGGAGGGGGCTACAGAATGTGGTGGCCTTGAATAGCGTCTCTGAACAACAGCCGCGGGCTCGCCCTCACCTTTCACAACATCTTCATTTCATCCTCACTTAGGAACCGCAGACTTCCTAGAAATATCTGGGTTGTCCTTAGGGTTTCTGTCACTGGCTAAAGAGGCCATAGGTTTTACAATAGAATGAAGGCAACTTGAACGACGCAAGGAATCAGTCTCCAGTCTCCTTAAATGTTCTCTTTCAATTCAGAGACACTTAAACCAGAGAGAAGGATGATTTCACACCTCTTGTAAGGTACCGCGTGCCTATGCTTGGTTTGAGTAGCCATTCGGATGTGGAATTTTCACTTTCATCAGCAGTTTACTTGTGCAGAACACATGTCCTGAAGGGCTTCAGGGTGTCCAGAAGTTGAGGTGCAACATGTTGCAGGGACCAGGGCGTCATGAGTGAGGACACAAATCTCTGCACTCTGTGGGGTCATCCACACGGCCTGTGATGCAGAGATGGCTCTGCAGCCTGAGAGTCCACTCCCTGACAACCACAGGGATGTGCAATAGAGAATCACACATGTGTGAGAGTACGTGTACATTCATATATGTAATTTTTGTCTGATTTGTAGTTCACTAGTTTTTATTTGAATTCCTTTCTCTATTTTATAATTACACTAGCTCTAGTCTTTCCTTGTGGATGTGAAACCTGACCCTCTCAGTACTAATTAGAGATGTCTAATGGGAAAACCACACATTCTACCAGTGTCCACCACAATAAGCCTTTCCAGTAATTGATGTACTCCAGTGGGTCACATTTCATTACATGAGGTGACTTCATAAACCGATTTGACAGGTTATGTGACCACATGATTCATCAACTTCACAACAAGGTTTGGGTGGCAACTGGCGGAGCAGCAATGCAAGTCGCCTTAAAGCGGGTGAGTATGCAAGAGTAATTTGCATTATTTCATAAATAGTTAAATACTTTGATATCTACACCAGGAAAAAATACAC
Organism: Rhinopithecus roxellana; assembly: GCF_007565055.1. Classification (NCBI taxonomy): domain Eukaryota; kingdom Metazoa; phylum Chordata; class Mammalia; order Primates; family Cercopithecidae; genus Rhinopithecus; species Rhinopithecus roxellana. The sequence continues at coordinate 88,755,353 of NC_044551.1, forward strand.
CTGCAGCTCACATTCTATATCAGTACATAAAATGGAGCCTTGTGTATCACACACGAACTAGGAATAAGGAAATATTTTAGAAAGATATTCCATTTCCTACGGACTTTGGGAAAAAAGCAAATGCTCACTCCCTAATTCTCAGTGAAGACTCTTGGTAGGACTTTCATTATGTAGAAGAATAAGACAGCAAAAAATCTTCACATCCTCTTTGTAAATCTCCTGAGGTCTTCTCTGTTAAGGAAAATATGCCCACATTACTACTTATAAAGTAATTCTATATGGGAAAGACAGATAATATTCATGCTAATCATCATGTTGTGAAATTTGATTATTGGTATTTCGAATTAGTAAATTGGATTTTGGTAGTACTTTTTTTGAAATTTGAAATCAATGTAGATGAATAATTGTAATAACAAAAGATGTATTTTCCAGTTTGAATATATTTTAAAATTAAGTTTCCCTAATAAAGAAATACACTCAGGAATCTATATCGTCTAAAGGTAACATAATGCTATCAATTAAAATGGTTTCTGTTACTTTTTATAGATAACTTTTTAGGTAACACATTCCAGATATCATTTGTTCTACTCAGTGACATTTACCAGTTAGTTGAGGTCTGATGAATAGATTTAGGCGACCGAAAATTTGGAGCAATATGCTATTAAAAAAAGATCTAGGATTTTTTTGTGTGTGTGAAAAAGCATTCTTTTCTCGAGCACCCTTGACATAAAAGACAGATGATGTAGAAAAGTCCCAAAAGTCAGACACATTGGAAAAAAAAGAATAAACAGGAAAATGCCTGAATCCCCCACAGATGCTGCCAATTTTCCAATCCCTGGATGCAGTTCCATAATGCAATGAATTTCATCATAGCCCTGTCCACCTAGGATATGAGTGCCTTGGAAGTATAATGAATCTGGTGTGATGAGGCTCCAGCCCCCAACCCTGAACCACCAGGAGACTCCTGGAGTCTAACTGATGCACCACAACTCATGAGCCTGATCCCTATCTCTGCATGAGAAGTAAACTCTTTGTGTTCTCTTTGATTTCTAGTACTGCTGTCAGAAGATGGCCCTCTGATTTGATATTAGGAGCTCAGCTGTTTCAGGGTGGTTCTCTCCCACCAGCACCCTCAGATGCATTCCTATTCATTATCCCCTGTTTTGGGGATCGTTCCATCTCTCCAGTGCCCTCTGATGCATTCCTATCCATAATTCCCTGTTTTGGGGGTGGTTCCATCCCCCAGCACCCTCTGATTCATTCCTTCTAATCATTTTCTAATCTTCTCCACACTCACATTGTTCTCTGAAGAGTTTTTGCTCCTGGTTTTCCTCTCTGTCCCTATTTCTCTTGTCCTAAGCAGCCTCAAAATTCCCAGGACTCATTCTCCACCACACCAGTCAACCACGTGTAGCTGAGTCACACCCTGCATGTTTATGTTCTGGCTTAGAATCCTGCCACCACTCTAATCCTTCACCAACACGTGCATTCATTGACCTCAGCCTCCCATTTGTCATCATTTCTTCTTTCTCTCCCATTATGCCTGTTGTTTGACCTCACTGAGGCTTACGTCACACACCCATGAGAGTATACATTCAACCCAGTGCCTCTGTTGCACCTACTCTGGAAAATGACACTGTGTTTCATGTAATAAGTCTGCTGAGGAGCACCCACCTATTTTGCCATATTGCCATCCCATTGCTTTCACTCATCAAATGCTAGCCCTTGATGATTTCATGTGCCTGCTTTCTTCTCTAGGCAACACCAAGAATTCCAAAAAATCACACAACTGCACAGATTGGTGCCTTTGAAATTCTTGATCTCCACTCTAAACTGGATAATTATCAATAATATTATCTGTTGACATCTATATATTTCCCTTGACAAATCCCACTCCCAAAGTTAATTCAAAACTTTCTTCTTTCTTAAGACTTCACACATGACTACCTTCCTAATTGGTCTAAGAAAGTCATGTCTTCTCAGAGTGTATAGAACTGTCGAGAGTGTTGGACAGAAGATGGAAGTGTGAAACATCTCTACCTACCTGAATGGCAAACGAAGATTAAAGAAAAAAAAAAAAAACTTTTGAGAGGGGTGGAAACACAGACACGAATCTCTACAAACATTATGCAAAATAAAGAGCTACTCAAATCGCTGAGCCCAGGGAGGTGCCATCCACATTGATTGTGTGCAAAGATGAGCTTCAAAAACAAGACCGATGCCATGCCACACTTTTGATAAGAAACCAAAGCTGGGCAAGAGGAAGAGTAACTGCATGCGTACACCATGTCTCAGAAAAGCCAACAGGAAGAGTGCAGGAAGACAAATGAATGTACATGGGTGTCGGCTTGACCAAAACTGATGAGGGATGAATGGTAAGTGACTCCATAGAAATCTGCCTCCTTACAAACCACACGTGTCTCCAGCTCAGCAAGCAGCCTGGAATGCAGAACAGTAAGTGGAGACATGTTCCAGACCAAGGAAGGCAACAGGTGTCATGAGAAATCATCCTGAGTCAATATACCTAAATTAAAATTTCCTCTGGCCTATGGCAGGCTTCACTCTGTTCCTCCCTGCTTAATTCTTTAAAAATATCCAGATATGACTTTACATTCAAAATCATGAAAAAAGTAAAATGGAAAATGGAGTGAGTATATGTAAAGACAGAATAAAAAGAGTCAACGATCCCAGAACCAGTGTGTGAGCAGAGGGGCATTGAGGAAACTCACAATGATGTGGAAAATAAATTTTAAAAGGATTAATTTAAAACCATGAATAGAGTGAAAATAATTTTCAGTAGAGTCAAAGCAGATTCAACCTCCTTGACCCAGATATGATAACTCAAGTTGTAGATGTTTCTGAGCTATGATTCCCATTTCTAGAAACAAGCATTAGGAGCCCTGAAAGAGGGAATACAACGAACAACTCATCGAAGTGACAGAAAGAGGAGATGAAAAGATATATGGCCTTACAAATTATGTAATTGAGGTTCCAGTTAAAGTGGACTGTACTATGGTGAGGAAACAAAAGATGTCATGATTCTTTTTATAAAACCAACATAATCATGATACCTTGATACAGAACCTGTCAAGGACACACACACACACACACACACACACACACACACACACCCCAACCATCACCGCAACAACCAACAGAACAACCTCACTGCAAATATCAGTGTAAAATTCCTCAGTAAATTATTAATAGGGAGAATTAAGCAGTGCTTCCAATAACTAATGCGGTTCATGGATAAAAATATTCAATTATATGTATTTATTAACTAATCAATTAAATGTTAACTTAAAGTAATATAAATCATTGCAACTGGTGCCATGTGGTATTTAGTAACATTTAACATTAATTTATGATTAAACAAAAATACTCTTAAAATGAACATATAAATATCTTCCGAAATACAAAAATGTATGGCCAAATGTGTAGGCAGATGCGCCTTGAAAGATAAGAGCTGTGTTCTATATTTAGCAATAGCTTCTAGTTATCCTTTAGCTAATCTGGCCGTGGTCAGAGCCCAGAGAAGTAGCAGCATGGAGGGTTCATTTTAGCCCTTACTACTGACAAGAGCTCGAAATACAAAATCGGAGTAAGTCCCATTTCAACCAATCGGAGCTCACACCAGATCGTCTCCAGGAAGTAGGCACACTAAAAAGTAAAAGCAGAAAGATGTACAAAAGGAACCCCCAGGGATTCGTGGCCTTGACCCATCAACAGCTATCAAGGAACCCTTGGGAGAGCCTGTGAAAGGACACCCCAGGTAATGCTGAGGATCTTACAGAAGAAAAGAGTCGTCCTGACTTCCTGCCAGGATGCTGGGAGCAAGCTGCTGGGGTGACCCCAACATCCACAGGGGAAATGGTAATGAGAAAGTGTGGACAGAGAGTGCCTGAGGTCCTTCCCTCACAGACATCACTGAGTGTTGCAGAGGGTCCCTCCTTCTTCAGAGGTGGAGAGAGAAGGTAGCGACCGCCACAGGAAGGCTATCAACAGCAGGAAGGGAGCACCCATGTGCATTGGGCTTGCAGTGTGCCAGGCACGGTTGGAAATATTTTACATACAATAATTTACTTTTAATAGCAGGATTTTGAGCTGGTCTTATTTTTATTTTCATTTTACAGACTCACGCCTTCTATGTGCTCATGCACTGTGATAACATATGCTTTTTGTCATTCCTTTTGGCCCATGGCCTCCTCAACATGCATTCTATGCATACCTTTATCACCTGCTTTCTCTGAGTATTTTCTAGTTCAGCCTCTCAAAATAGATACACGTTGGCACATCTCCTCTGTGTTTGCCAGCCCAGATCATGGACATGGGCCAGCCCATGGTCTGGCTACCCTTGGTTCAAGTCTGTTCCAATCAACAAAGGCCTGGAGCGTTAGTCTTGGAATAAAATGAGGCAGTCTAGGTCTTCTCCATCAACAGGGAAGTGGGAAAAATGGTCACCTCGTCTGGCACAGCCCGTGCAGACTTTATTTTAAAGATGAGGAAGGTAATACAGAGAGAAGAAGCAATAGGTGAAAAGTCATCACTAACTCACAAACCTGGTTCCAGCATATTGAAAACTATAGAGTCGTTATCTGAACTAGATGTCTAAAACAGATGACCATTTTCCACTGTGACATGTTGACATTCCTTAACCCCTTTCTGGCTCATCTCTCCTTAACAGTTTATGATTTATAACATTGTAGTATCTTTATTTTTTCAATAAATCTGAAGTAGCAACATAGGCTTCTAACTCTGAATCACGTAAAAGGTAGCTGTTGGAGGCTATGAAGAAATACTTTGGCCGGGCTAGTTGGCTCACACCTGTAATCCTAGCACTTTGGGAGGCTGAGGTGGGCAGATCACCTGAGGTCAGGAGTTTGAGATCAGCCTGACCAACATGGAGAAACCCCGTCTCTACTAAAAATATAAAAAAATTAGCTGGATGTGGTGGCACATGCCTGTAATCCCAGCTAGTAGGGAGGCTGAGGCAGGAGAATTGCTTGAACCTGGGAGGCAGAGGTTGCCGTGAGTCAAGATCACGCCATTGCACTGCAGACTGGGCAACAAGAGCAAAACTCCATCACAAAAAAAAAAAAAAAAAAAAAAAAAAAAAAAAAGATAGAAAAAGAAAAAAGAAAAAGAAAAGAAAAGAAAGACTTTACACTCAGCATTGTTTTGCTCCCTAAAAGAGAAAAGAGTGTTTTCATACACCTATACCCACCTGCCACATCAAATACTGTCAGAAAACACAGTCTGATTTTTACTCAATAGTTTGAAGAAAGAAATAAATTTTAGTAACATAAAGGTTTCAGTTGTGTTAAATAATTTAATTTACAAATCATTTACCAAGTTTAGAAGGATGTTCTGTCTTCGACTATTTTAGTTACTTCTAGGAGACAGCTAATTTAAATGTATAAATTGACTTAAAAACAGTATTAGATAAGTTTATCTGTTTTCTATATAGCTGTCAACTGGTCAATTCACATTCAGTAGTTGATCTAAATGAGAAAATAAATAGCAAATAAAATCCCCTTATCCAATTCCAATTAGGCTTTTAGATTAGCAACATTCTTGGAGATCTCCTTGTTAAGAACACTGTGAATACAATATAAAGTTCTACGTAGGCAGTCTCTGAGAGGATACATTCTCATCTTGAGTATTTTAGGAAACTGAGACTGTCTTATATATAAGGAAACCAAAAAATATTTAAAGAAACTGTTTTCTACATAACCCCTTATTCTCATTTATTTGAGAATACAGAGGGTCCACAGTGATAGAAATTATACTAATAATTATTTAATCTCTTCTGGCATTTCCTTATGAGTTATTCAAATGAAATCACAAATGAATTAAATCAATTACGTAAAAGTAACAGCAGTCTCTCAAAATATTTTATCTCTGAATGAGAGTAAATCATTTCAAAAAATTTAGCCTACATCTTTGAAAAATGTTACACCTTGCTTCCTTCTAAAAATCCAGGCAATTTCTATTTAAAGAACTGTTAAATGTAAAATTATTTCAAAAAGAGGACCCTGGAGATAATTTTTTAAGTTGAACACATACTGTGTGTTTAATTTGTTTATATATTTAGAGACATAACCCATTTATTTATTTATGTATTATTGATTTATTTTGGAAGAAACTGCAGACACACCTAATGCACACAGATGGAGCTCTAATTGATTTGTGCTTGCTCTCAATTTAAAACTTCTTTAAAATAAACAGCAGCACATTCCAAAGTTTAGCTTGGAGTGCCCTCTGCTGTTCTTAAGACAATAATACAAACACAGGTTAAGTTTATTTTTCCATTTATAAGTTACTTAAACTAAGCAAATTGTTGACAGCCTTATAACTTTTATCATATAATCATGAATGTATGCTTTATATAGGGTCCTTGGAAAAGTGATTGCTTAGTGAATTATAACATATCTAATTAAAAAGTCTTCCCAGATAGATGATAAATAGATAGATGATGATGATAATAGATAGAAAGAGAGGTGACTAGTTAGATAGATGAAAGATAGATGGATAGATACTGAGATAGATTTGTATTACAAAATCCATAGATCCAAGCTTACATCTCCAATTTTTGATATAAAGATAAATTTTACAGTGTCCGATATTAAGCTGGATGTTGTAACCAATATAATCTAGCATTGGATTTAATTGTGTCTCCTTAAAAATACATATATTGAAGTTCTAACCCCCAGTACCTCAGAATGTGACCTTATTTTGAAGCAGGTTCATTGCAGGTGTAATTACTTAAGATGAGGTCATACTGTAGTAGCATGGGCCCTAATCTGGTATATCTGGTGTCCTTACAAAAAGGGGAAATTTAAACACATAGAGACACAAAGAGAAGCACACAGGGAGAACACCACAGAAGGCTGAGGACAGAGGGGATGTGCCTACAAACCAAGCAACAGCAACGATTGCCAGTGAACCCCAAGGAGAGGGTAGGGGCCTGGAGCAGATTCTCCCTCACAGCCTCAGAAGGAACCTGCAGCCATCTTGATTTTGGACTTCTGGCCTTTAGAACTGTGAGATAATACATTTCTGTTGTTCTAAACCACCAAATTTGTGATACCTGGCAATGCCAGCCCTGGGAAAATAATACCAATGCAAAGTTAGAAATGCATAATTAGTGTCACATTATGATTGAGAGGATTTGAAGCCCAGTGCAACAAGCCCATGCGATGGTGCCGGGGGTGAGCCAGGAGCTCTGCAGCTGCTGCCTGCAGGGATGCTCTACAGTCCTGCCAGGTTGGGCCCTCATCACCACTAATCACACAGGACAAGTGGACACTCAAAGACACAGGTGGGTTGGTTGGAAGGGGCTGATCTTGAATTGAAACGCAGATGTGGCTGATCACTGAAACTGTGCCTCTTCTGCAGGCCCATAATTCTACTAGCTCATGTGCAGGTACACATTCACATGCATGCATGCATACACGCAAACACACACACACAGTTATACACACAGCTGGGTGATCAGAAAAGCTAGAGCTTAAATTTCTGTCTCGTTGAGAACAATTGCCATGTAACTGTTGCAGCCATTTCAGTTTCTAGCAGTAGAAAGACCCAATGCCTTATCTACAGCTGGGGTATTTTATACGTCACTTCTGCCCAGAAACTCTTCTCACAGCAGATGAAATTGCAGATGTGAAGACTGTGATAGTCATGAGGTTGCTTCCTAATTTTGATATGAATATATCAGTGGATATTTGGAATTTATAAGTTCCCTATGACTGCCTACAAAAATCAAATCACTTAAAACCACACATTAAGGGTTGCACAGTTCCTGTTATTCATGATTACAAATACTGCTGCAATACATTACGTATGTGCCTATGTGTGTATTTCTGTGTGTGTGTATATATATATATACACACACTGCTATAAAGAATTACCTGAGATTGGGTAATTCATGAAGAAAAGAAGTTTAACTGACTCAGTTCTGAAGGCTTAACAGGAAGCATGGCTGCCAGGCCTCAAGAAACTTACACTATGGGGGAAGGTGAAGGGGATGCAAGAACCTTCTTCACATGGTGTCAGGTAAGGGAGAGAGCTAGGGGGAAGTGCCACACACTTTTAAACCATCAGATGTCATGAGAACTCACTCACTATCATGAGAACAGAAAGGGGAAGATCCACCCCCATGATCCAATCACCTCCTACCAGGTCCCTCCTCCAATTCAACATGAGATTTGAGCAGGGACACAAATCCAAACCATATCATTCCTCCCCTGGCCCCTCCCAAATTTCATGTCCTTCTCATATTGCAAATTACAACGATCTTTTCTTAACAGTCCCCCATTCTTAACTCATTTCAGCATGAACTCAAAAGTCCAAGGTCCAAAGTCTTGTTTGAGACAAAGTAAGTCCCCACCTATGAGCCTATAAAATCAAAACAAGTTAGTTACTTCCAAGATACAATGAGAGTACAGGCATTAGATAAATGCTCCCACCTCAAATGGGTGAAATTGGTCAAAATAAAGGGCTACAAGGCCCCATGCAAGTTAGAAAACCAGCAGAGCAGTCTTTAAATCTTAAAGCTCCAAAATAATCTCCTTTGACTCCACGTCTCACATCCAGGACACGCTGTTGCAAAAGGTGGGCTCTCAAGGTCTTAGGCAGCTCCACCCCTGTGGCTCTGCAGGGTACGGCCCCCAGGGCTGCTGTCACAGGCTGGTGTTGAGTGCCTGGGGCTTTTCTAGGCACACAGTGCAAACTGTTGATGGGTCTGTCATTCTGGGGCCTGGAGGACAGTGGCCCTCTTCTCACAGCTCCACTAGGCAGTGTCCCAGTGGGGACTCTGTGCGGAGACTCCAAACCCACATTTCCCTATCACACTCCCCTAGCACAGGTTCTCCATGAGGGTCCTGCCCCTGCAGGAGACTGCGCTGAACATCCAGGCATTTCCATACATCCTCTGAAATCTAGGCAGAGGCTTCAAAACCTCAGTTCTTACCTTTTGCACATCTGCAGGTCCAACACTATGTGGAAGCGGTCAAGGCTTGGAGTTTGTACCCACTGAAGCAACAGCCCAGGCTGTACCTTGGCCCTGTTTAACCATGGCTGAAGCTGAAGCCACTGGGACACAAGGCACCATGACATGAGGCCACACAGAGCAGCTGGATCCTGGGTGTGGCTCACAAAACCATTCTTCCCTCCTAAGCCTCTAAGCCTGTGATAGGAGGGACTGTCACAGCAGTCTCTGACATGCCCTGGAGACATTTTCCCCATTGTCTTGGCAATTAACATTCTGTTTCTCTTTACTTATGCACATTTCTGCAGCAGGCTTGAACTTCTCCCTGGAAAATGGGTTTTTATTTTCTACTACATGGTCAGGCTGCAAATTTTCCAAACTTTTATGTTCTGCTCCCTGTTTAAAGGTAAGTTCTAGCTTCAGAGTATCTCTTTGTTCATGCATATGATCATACTCTTTTAGAAACAGGTCACATCTTGAGTGCTTTGCTGCCTAGAAATCCCAGAAATGTCTTCCGCCAGATACCCTAAATCATCTCTCTCAAGTTTAAAGTTCCACAGATCTCTAGGGCAGGGGCGAAATGCCACCAACCTCTTTGCTAAAGCATAGTAAGAGTGACCTTTACTCTAGTTCCCAATAAGTTCATCATCTCCATCTGAGACCAACACAGCCTGGACTTCATTGTGCATATTACTATAGGCATTTTGGTCAAAACTATTCAACATGTCTCTAAGAAATTCCAAACCTTCCCACATTTTCCTGTCTTCTTCTGAGCCCTCCCTGCAAGCTGTTCCAACCTCTCCCCATTACTCAGCTCCAAAGTCCCCCACTCTTCTGGCAACGATTTTCTGTGTTAGTTCGTTCTCACACTGCTATAAAGAACTACCTGAGACTGCGTAATTTATGAAGAAAATAGGTTTAATTGACTCACAGTTCTGTGGGCCTAACAGGAAACATGACTAGGAGACCTCAAAAACTTAAAATCATGGCAGAAGTCCAATAGAAAGCAAGCACCTTCTTCACATGGCAGCAGAAGAGAGAGAGTGAGGGGGAAGGGCCACACACTTTTAAACCACCAGATCTCATGGGAACTCTCTCACTGTCACAAGAACTGCAAGGGGGAAATCTACCCATGACCCAATCAGCTCCAATTCGACATGAGATTTGAGCAGGGACACACATTCAAACCATATCAGTATAAATCGTAGATATTAGGTTACGTGAGTGAGCATCTATGAAGAAAATTTCTTGACAGGACATTGCTAGCAAAAGCATGTGTGCCTTTTAATTTTTGGAAGTTAATAACAAAGAATCCTCCTGAAGGCTGTGATAATTTCTGCTCACTTCAACTATACATGAGAGTGTCATCAAAAGCAAAAATTGACAAATGAGATCTATTAAAGCTAAAGACCTTCTGTACAGCAAAAGAAACCATTAATAAACAATCTACAGAATGGGAGAAAATTTTGGGAAACGATACACCTGAAAAGGTCTAATATCCAGCATCTATAAGGAACTTAAATTTACAAGAATAAAACAAACAGGCCCATTAAAAAGTGGGCAAAGAACACGAACAGACACTTTACAAATGAATACAGATATGCAGCCAAAAAACGTAAGAAAAAAAAACTTAATGTGACTGATTATTAGAGAAATGCAAATCAAACCACAATGAGATACCATCTCACATAAGTCAAAATGGGTATTATTAAAAAGTCAAAAAACAACAGATGCTGGTGAGGTTGTGGAGAAAAGGGAACACTTACATATTGTTGATGGAAGTGTAAGTTAGTTCAACCATTGTGAAAAGCAGATGGCCATTTCCTAAAGAGCTAAAAGCAGAAATACCTTTCAACCCAGAAATCCAATTACGGAGCATATATCCAGAGGGATAAAAATCGTTCTACCATAATGACAAACAGACATGAATGTTCATTGCAGCACTCTTCACAACAGTAGAGACAGGGAATCAGCTTAAATGCCCATCAGTGACAGAGAGAATAAAGGAAATGAGGTACATACATACCATAGAATACTACACAGCCATTAAAAAAAAAAAACAAAAGAATGAGATTATGTCATTTGCAGGAACATGGATGGAGCTGGAGGACACTATCCGTAGCAAACTAACCCAGGAACAGAAACCAAATATTGCATGCTCTCACTTATAAGTGGGAGCTAAACGATGAGAACACATGGACACAAAGAAGGGAACAACAGAAATTGGGGCTTCCTTGAGGGTGGAGGATGGGAGAAGGCAGAGGATCAGAAAAAATAACCACTGGTACTTAATACCTGAGTGACAAAATAATCTTTACAACAAACCCCTTGTGACATGACTTTACCTATACCACAAACCTGCACATGTATCCATGGACTAAAATAAAAATGTAAAAAAATATGTCCCAAAAGTAAAGTTCAAAGAGGTGGGTATGGAAGCGAGCTGAGAGGCACTCGTGTCGGTGGTTTTGTCCATCTCAATGAAGCCAAGCGGGACCTACGTTTCCAGACTCCCCCTCCTCGTAGGGCTGAACACAAGCACTTAGAAGGGAGGGCGGCTGCTGAAGGTGGGTGCTGGGCCGGGTGCTTGTTGTAGCTGGCCTGCAGTCTCCTTGTCTACATGGGCAGTGGTCAGTGCCACACAACCCAGCACCCACTCCATGGCCTTCTTGTGCCTTCCCAAGGTTTGAACGTGTGTGCAGAGGGAGCTTGTTATTTGTTTCCACTCCTCCCGGGATAACCACTGACCCTTTACCATCTACACACCCTATTCTTGGGCTCCCTCTGGCTGTCTCGCCATCACCTACCCTATGGGTCCCCTACTTCCCGCATTTGTCCACACTGAACGTTCCTCAAAGGCGCCGTGTTCCCTCTCACCTCAGCACCCTCCAAATTTCAAATCCGACACACACACAAAAGAGAATATGTGTCTTGTAATTATAACCCTGCTAGACTGATTACTTGATTAAGGTTCACTTTACTCCCAGCCTGTAAACTTGAAGTCAGCTTATTTGTACTTAAACGGTAGCACTGGCTTCCATGCTGGGCCTGCTGTCAGTAGGTACCTGGGGAATAGGGAGTAAACCAGAAAGTTCTATGTTCTGAAAATCCGCTCGAGTGCCCATGTTAGCTGGAAAGGTTTGGGGAAATAAATTACTGTCTTAGTTCATTAGGGTTGCCATAACGAAATACCAAAAACTGAGTGGTTTATAAACAACAAAATTCATTGCTCACAGTTCTGGAGCCTGGAAGTCTAACATCAAGGCAGGGCAGATTCAGTGCCTGGTGGGGGCTTCCTGGTTCATACATGGTGGCTGTCTTCTCTCTGTGTCCTCACGTAGTAGAAGGAGCAAGGGCGTTCTTTGGTCTCTTTAATAAGAGCATGAATTCCAGGTACAAGGGTTCCGCCCTGACGACCTCCCGTGCGGGAGGAGGGTTCCGCCCTGACGACCTCCCGTGCGGGAGGAGGGTTCCGCCCTGACGACCTCCCGTGCGCGAGAGAGGTTCCGGCCTCAGGACCTCCCATGCGCGAGGAGGGTTCCGCCCTGACGACCTACCCTGCGCGCGGAGGGTTCCGGCCTCAGGACCTCCCATGCGCGAGGAGGGGTCCAGCTTCAGGACCTCCCATGCGCGAGGAGGGTTCCGCCCTGACGACCTACCCTGCGCGCGGAGGGTTCCGGCCTCAGAACCTCCCATGCGCGAGGAGGGTTCTGCCCTCACGACCTCCCCTGCGCGCGGAGGGTTCCGGCTTCAGGACCTCCCATGCGCGAGGAGGGTTCTGCCCTCACGACCTCCCCTGCGCGCGGAGGGTTCCGGCTTCAGGACCTCCCATGCGCGAGGAGGATTCCGGTCTCACGACCTGCCGTGCGTGAGGAGGATTCCGGCGTCAGGACCTCCCGTGCACGAGCAGGGTTCCGGCCTCATGACCTTGTCACCTCCCAGAGGCTCTGCCTAATAGCCCCATCACCTTGCGGGTGAGGATTTCAACAGATGAATTTGGGTGGGCGAGGCGGGTGTAAACATTCCGATCGCAGCAGCCATCCACCTATCACCTTGGTCTGGGGTGTGGCAGGCATTGCCAGGGCTCAGCCAAAGCCAGGCTCCAGCGGCTTGTGGAAGTAACAAAGGCTTCTGCGGCCTCATCTACTTCATTGTGACGAGGTCGAGGCTCTAAGGGGCCAAGTGGATGATTTAGCTTAACAGCTAAATGTTGTTCAGGGAGAAAGGGACTGAGGCAGCCGTAGACAGTGACCATCTCGGGCTTCGAAGTGTCTATTCCAGCTCCTAAGTGCTCACCCTTGTCCTGGGGTGAAATGACCCTCACATCAAGCCCACAGCCCGCGGTGGAGGGGTCACTCCCGGCACCTCCTCCCGCAATTGAATTACAAGGGTTCCCAGGCCGAGTCCTCTCCGCGGCTTCGTGAGAGGGTGGATATGGGCAGAGCTCGGCCGCCAGCGCCCGCTCTCCCAGGACCCTTAGTGTTGGCAGCAGTGGGAGAACCGTAAGGCTGGCTGGAGGCGTAGGTGCAATCCTCCGTATAAATCTCAGCTGTCTTCTTCAGTCAATCGTGTGTGCGTACTGCACCTTTCCCGCAAGGCCGGTTCCCACACCCTGCCTCCTGCCCCCGTTAGCCAGAGACCCTTTTCATTTAACTTCTTAGGACAATGTGAAGTCAACGTCTAATGGACCCGAGTTCAGGCAAGACACACACCAGTTGGTCCAGGGAAGAACCTCACGGTGAAGCAGTAGTGAGCGTCCAAGCAACTCCCAGCCTAACCTCAGTGGTCTGACTCCGGGGCTGCTTCTGCCACGGCTCCTGGCTGGCGATGGGGCTGTCTGCATGTCAGCCAACCATGCATTGCAGATGCACTTTGAGGGAAAATTAATGTACCTGGGTACTTACGGGACTCCCTGCATGAGTGGGGTATAATTGAAATAGCCAGGACATCAAAAAGCTGGAACACTGGGAGCCTGGCCCTAGGATGGCGGAGGCCTCAGCGCAGCCTCCAGCTGGTTGCAAAGAGGCTTCCTATGCTTTCCTTTCCTTGCCACTGAGGAAGTATTAGGGAACAGGAAGACCAGGGCATTGCCAAGTGAATAATAACAACCATGTGTGCACTATTCACGATATCCCAGGCTCAGTGAGAGCTGCCTTTTACTCAGGATCTCATGTGATGCTGAAAACAATCACATGAAGTTTAGAAGCCTGTGCAGACGAAGGGATGTGCTGTTTCCCTATTGATCCAAACTGCATGCTGACCTGTTCCTGCCAGGGCTGCCCTCCTCCTGCTTTGCCCTGGCTCTGCCACTCTGTGCTCCCTCCTCCTGCTTTGCCCTGGCTCTGTCACTCTGTGCTCCCTCTCCTGCCAGGGATTCCTGGGAGCTCCTTTTATTCACAGTGTGCTTTGAATACGCACAAATGAAATTTGTAGTCCATTCCACACAATTGAAAATACAATGTAATAAAAATCAGAAAAGTAAATCCAGTAAACTCTCTAACACATGTTAGGGTCTCAAGAAATGGACCCTAGGAGGGTGGGGAAATGGCTTTGCTTTTTAACTGTGCCTCTTTTGAGCTTGACGCTGTTAACTTAGTACAATCTATCAGTAAATATTGTCATCAAGAAAATATTGAAGGTGTACCTGAGTCACAGGCGAGGAGGTGCAGGGCTTCTGAGAAAATGTCCTTCAGTCACCAGCCGGTGAACAATGGAACTCGTTCATGTCCCCTCGTCCTGCGTACCACCAGGGGGCACTGATGAGCTGAGAAAGACTTTGCGGTCCAAAAAACGTACCAAATGAAAAGGCCACTTCCCAGCTTCTGTAATTAAGGCGAAAAGCAGACAGGGAATTTATTCAAGACTTTATTCAGATGGCAGGGGGAGGCGGGGCCGAGCAGCCAGTGTTGAAAAGGGTTTTATCCAAGCCAGTTTAACATCTTAAAAAAAATCATTGGCCATTTTGTTTTTTTTAGATGGAGTTTCATTCTTGTTGTCCAGGCTGGCAATTTTTACTTCTGATAATTTTCTTCTCACTACTGTCAAATCAAGTTGAGCTTAAAGCTGCCTTCTTACATATTTTCAAATTTCACCTAAAGGATTTTTGGTACATCATAAACTATAACTGTGTAAACAGACTACAGCCCATACCTGTGCCAATCACTGAATTTTGCCAATCAAATGTAGCCAACTCTTTGAACCATGTTCTAATAAATCCAACACCAAGCCATAACCAACCCAGCCATTTCTATACCTCGCTTCCTTTTTCCGTCCATAAATCTTCTTCCATCACGCAGCTGCACTGGAGCCTCTGAGCCCACCCTAGCTCAAAAGGCTGCCTGATTCATGAATTGTTTGTTACTCACGTAAACTCCTTTAAATTTAATTTGGCTGAAGCTTTCATCACTAGTTTTTAAAAATCTCCAAATGGGTTATTCTCTTTTATCCCCTAATTAGATGTTATTCTCTTTTATTCTCTAATTAGATTTATTTAGATTCCCTAATAAGATTTTATTGGGGGAAAAAAACCCTTTTATCATCTTTTTTGGACTGGAATGTACAGGGTCGCATCCATAGATGTGTAGCTGGTTTTCCCAGTGCAAATTCACAGGTGCTGGGCCAAATGGCCCTGTGTAGGGCTCAGAACTCCAGCCCTGAGAGCACCATTGTTCTAGAAAGTTCTGTGTTCTAGAACACAGAACCATTTCTAGAACCTTTTTTCTAGAAAGAACAAAGAACCATTGTTCTGTGGTTCTAGAAAGGTGTTTCCACAAATCCCTGACCAAGGGATAAAGCACAGAAAGGCAGAACAAGAGAAAAGCAGGAAGAGCGAGGCTGGTGAGAGCCACAGCAGGAGTGGGTGAGAATCCAGCCTTGCAGGGTCAGCACCCTGGAGTAGACACAGGTCTGGGAAGAAGCTGCTTTCCCCAAATCCTCAGCCTTCACTGACTGCCTCTCCCCTGGCAGCTAAGACTATGCAATTTAACTCCTTGTTATTTGCTGCTGAGTTATCTAACATTATTGTCAGGACTAGTCTAGACTTCCAGAGCCCTCTGACTCACATGAGGCATGAGAACCCAGCAATCTGGGCACTTAATGTCTCTGACGCTGCATTCGGGCTCTGAAATCCTCATGGCCCTGGGTCTCCCTGGTGCTTAGAGGGCCCTCCATTCTGCCTCAGGGCGTTTTGTGCCAGCCCTGTCCTGCTAAATACTAGACAGACTGTCTGGACACATAGGATGGGGCTTCTCCTGAGCTTCAGGACAGATGCAGGGAAGTGCTATGCCTCCTTGACAAGAAATGGGTGTGTGCTGGGCAGGACTAGGACTAAGGCTTGCATTCCTTGTGCCACTCTTCCTGGGAGCAAATTCATGTGGAAAATTCTCCGACCCACCTAGGGTAACCAACGGGCACACCAGCGTGAACAATACAGCGTCTGGCAAAGGGGGAACCATGCACAGAGAAGCGATGGATGCCTTTGCGCCTTGGGGTCTCCATCTGAAGCTTCGTTTAGTAGCTGAACATTGAAGCAGTGGAGGACCCACCAACTCATGTGCAAAGTCAGCTATTCCACGAAAGCCCTCAGGACCATGGAGGCCAGGATGCCAGGGACTGTCTGCCAAAGTTCCCTGTGGGCCAGGCTGTATCTTCCTGCAGTGGACACTGTCTGGCCCACAGCTTCTCCTTCACTCCAGTGCGGTCAGGGAGGGAGCCCATTGTGACCTGTCCCCACCTAGATTGTTAGCACTGGTGTCTTGGCCTTCAATAGCAGCACCCATCTCCCTCTCAGGAGAGAACAGAGACCAAAGGATGCTGAACAAAGCACAGGACTTGCATGGAGAGGACCACATTTAAACATAAAGGCACTGATATGGTTTGGCTCTGTGTCCCCAGCCAAATCTTATTCTGAATTGTGATCTCCATAACCCCTACCTGTCAAGGGCGGGACCAGGTGGGAGGTGATTGAATCATGGGGGTGATGTCCCCCATGCTGTTCTTGTGATAGTGAGTGACTTCTCACGAGATGTGATGGCTTTATAAGGCAGTTTTCCATGCTCTTCCTCGCTCTTTCTTTCCTGCCGCCAGGTGAACAAGGTCTTTGCTTCCCCTTCACCTTCTGCCACAGTTGTAAGTTTCCTGAGGCCTCCCCAGCCATGCGGAACCGTGGGTCAGTTAACCCTCTTTTCTTTATAAATTACACAGTCTCATGCAGCTTTTTATAGCAGTGTGAGAACTAACTGATACATGCAGTTTTGGGTACCGAGAGATCCCAGCTGCAAATACTATGCTATAAATTTAATTCTATATGAAAAACTTAATAGGAATTGGCTTGTAAAATAATTATATGATGCAGATAAACTCAAATCGAGCAACAAATTTGAGTCTACAAATGCTGGCACTCTTCACAAACACCAATATGGTGAAAAATGAATAATGGCTAGAGAACATTAGAGAACAAAGGAGACTAAAGAACATGGCAACGAAAGTCAATGTGTGAAAAAATTACCATAAAGATGCCATTGGCATATTGGTAAAGCTCAATTATAGATTGTATATTAGATATTAGCTTTGTATTGATGTTTAAATTTCTGAGACTAATAAAGGCACTTAGGTAATTTCAGAGAATACTCTCGTTTTTGTGAGATACATGCTAAAGCTCTCAGGAGTGAAAGATTATGACACCTATGATTTACTCTCAAATACTTCTTCCAATCAGCAAAACAACTACATGTGAGTATAGCTGTGTATTCACAGGTGGGGAGGGTGATGGTTCAAATGCGGCAACATTTTGAAAAGAATATCACGTGGACAATGTGTTCCAATCCTTTGGCAAAGTTCAGTAGATTTGGGTTTGCAAATCCTAAGTGTCCTTGCATAACAGAGAAATGAGAGGACACCAAAAGGCAACAATATAGCAGAGAAGGCAATTCTGAATTTTTTAAAGTGAAAATGGAATTAAAGAGATTTTTTTTAAAAATTAATGTGCAAATGGAACAGACCTGATGATAAATTTCTAAATTTAAAGTGTTTGCTTGATTTTTCATCTAAAACAACTCATGAATTTGGCAAATTTTGAACAGAGTCCCCAAAGCCCAGAATGAAGCTGTAGGGTCCCAGCTGTGTCTTGCTAGTCATCTTTCACTTTCGCCGCTAGCCAAGAAGAGGGTGGAGAAGCTCTCCAGGAAGGAAGGGAAGCTCTCCAGGAAGGAAGGGAAGCTAAGGAAGAGAGGGCTCGGTCGTAAAGAAACTGAGGGAGCGAGGGCTCCGCCGTAAAGAAGCTGAGGGAGAGCGGGCTCCGCCGTAAAGAAGCTGAGGGTGAGCGGGCTCCGCCGTAAAGAAGCTGAGGGAGAGCGGGCTCCGTCGTAAAGAAGCTGAGGGAGAGCGGGCTCCGTCGTAAAGAAGCTGAGGGAGAGAGGGCTCTGTCATAAAGAAGCAGTGACAGGGGACCCCTTAGAGAAGCCAAAGAGGGAGCAGAGATAAGGAAGACAGAAACCAGCACCGGCCAGGGAGCCCCCTGGGGAAAGATAGAGGTCCCAGATGACGCTGCCTCCCCACGAGCTGCAGCACCCAGGAGGCTCCAAAGGCCTGGCCCCCTCACCCAGCCCCACGGCCCTCTGTTCAGGAGCCATCCAATTAGCCTGAGCTCAGCTTGCTTCTGATGGGGAATGGAATCCTTCACCCGTGTTTGGAAGTCAGTTGACTAGAGATTTAGCCTGGAGGCAGGTGGGTTTTCCTGATTTGAGCCCGGAAATGTGAACCAGGAGGATTTGGTTGTCATCTCCATATAGCAAGTGTGAGCCATCTGGGACTTATGTACCCAGGTGTTCCCCAGTCAAGGGGACATGTGCCCAGTCAAGGGGGCATTGTCCTTTGTGAGAGTGAACCGGGCAGCGGGGCACAGCACCTAGCAGTCATGGCTGGGGAACTCCTCCTTTCCTCCCAAACACTTCAGCCACTCCCTAGTGTCAAGTTCCATTAGGCACTCATTAAAAGGTAGGAGTCTGAGATTCTCTCATTCTACTTCCAGTTTACAACTGGAAAGCTGAAGTCCTAAAAGAAGTGCCTCCCAATGTCACCGAGGAAGTGGTTAGTAGGCTCAAAACTTCCCAAACTCTGACGTGCATGCGTGTCCCCTGCGGATTCTGAGTTCCCAGGCGGGGACGAGGCCTGAGGTTCTGCAGGTCAAACCAGCTCCAGAGCCTCCCCATCAGGAGGACCTCACGAGCTTCTGGCAGGGACAGATGAGTTAGGGCCAGCACAGAGTTGTGGCGGGGACAGATGACAATCATGAGTTAGGCTGCACAGAGGCAGCTTCTTACCAAAGTCTGCCTTGGCATTAACGACAAGGTGCCAGCACCCCCACTGCATCGCTGTCCAGCACTCCAGGGCTCTGTGGAACAGGAATTAATAAGGACTCTACTGGGATTCAAACCCACATCAGTCGCTGAATCCAGCGCCCAGGAACTTCTCTGCAATGAACGGCCACTCAGCGGGAGGATGGTGACAGAGAAGCCAGTGGTGTGCTGCAATTCCAGTGGGCAGCAAAGCCCCCAGCTTAGCTCACACCCCTGGGCATCCTTCCCGCTACCACAGTGCAGGAGACACTCACAGGTCCAGGATCACAACTTTGAATTTTCAAATGACATGAAAAGAGGCTTGGCATGAAGTGTTTAAAGAAACTGGGAAGGATATGAAAGGCATTTACATAATGATTTCCTTGCTTAACAAAAATGCTTAAACTTCACCGCCTTGAAAGAAAAATAAACTTCAGTTATGTGCCAAGTTAGTGTACAGGGGACGTCTCAGTTTTCTATTAGGTAATGCATACGTTATACACTTAGAAGTATATGTATTCGCAGGCTGGACCACATATGCAACAATTCAAGACGCATTTGTGCATAGCATCCATTTGTAACTTGTGCTTTTTAAAAATTATTTTACTTGCCATAAAAAGGAACTTTGACCATTTGTCTGTAATTTTGTTTAGGACTTGAATGGAAAAACTGTAGGCCTTTCGAAACTGCTGTTCCCTGGGAGTCAGTCATTTTTATAAATATTGGTTCCCCTCTCCCCTTAATCAAAGTTTGCTGTGTTTGCTGTTTGTATTCACTGACTCAAATTTTTGTTCTTTTTTTCTTGCTCTGTTTTAGAATATCTGTGCATGTGCAGGTTCCAGGGTGCCCTGCTGTGAGGAGCTGGCAGAGACTGATGCCTGAGGCCAGTCTCCCGGCAACTGCCCACAGCCTTGACCTGTTTACCTAAGGTCAGTGGTTCACATTTGGAGACGGGTACTTTTTAAAAAAAATTTTAACTTCACCCTTGTAAATATTTGCTGGCTCTTTTTCTTTTTTAATTTTAAAAAAAAGGTTCTATTTTAAAAAGGAGCTTTGAAATTATTGTCTTAGTTTAGAAGAAATGGCCCGAAAATCTTCCCCACCTCCCCCACCCTGCCTTCTTGCAATTATTGATGCTATTAATCTGCCCAGCAAATGCTTCTTTCAGGTTGTTATAGCATCAAGATGAGGAATTCTTGGCTAAAGGGGTTTCTGTCCTCTATGGGGGATCAGAACCGGCCACTCACAAAGCCTTTGGCTTCATTCCTGGTACCTCACTCTATACAAAGAAATGTCCATCCAACCTTGCTCAGCCCGGGGCGTCCCCGAGCTCCTTCTCACAAAGACCTGATAACAGGAGAACTATAGACCTTCATTTGCTTTTACCCTCAAAAGCATGCACACAGCCAACTGGGTGAGCAGATGAAAAGGTTAATCCCCCTCCTGGTCTCCACTCCACTCAGTAGAGAATGACCTCCTGTGACTTTCCTTTCCCCCAACTCCTACTTCTTCCTGGGGAAGTGCCAGGGTCCCCACTCCTGGAACTTGGCCGGCCATGAAGAGTCCTGTTTTAGTTTTAACCATCAGCTCTCAATTGATTCCAAACCAAAGGCAACGGGTTGCCTGTGAAACATAAACTAGGTGCTGCACCACGCACATTTCGACTGATTGAAAATTTGAATTGCTAGAAAAGTAGTTTATCTCATCTCATTTTTCAATACAATTATTAAGTGAACTTCTTTTTTCCCTTTTTGGCAAGAGTGGAAAGAAAGGGCCAAGAATCAGCCCTGTTTATTTCGACAGTGGCATATTTTGTGATGGACTGGGGATGATGACGGGCAGATAGAGGTGGTCCCATGCAAACAGAAGGTGGAAGTGGGAATGCTCAGCCTCTCTACTCTGAAGGGAAGTGGTCGGGTTGGCCCTGGCAATGATGGGGCCCTGAGCAAGCAAGTTTATCACATCCCAGCTGTGTCTCTGCCTAAGCCACCCTTGCAGCAGTCTCAGGCAGGGTCCTTGGGAGACCAGGCGGGGAGAGAGGGCATCTTGCTGAGCTCCTTGCAGTCGGGGGAAGCTTGAGCCTGTAGGCCTCCCAGGACCCAGTCGCTGATGGTGAACTGGCCCCTGCAGCTGGCAGCTGCCCCGCCTCTAAAATCAGAGGGGGCGGCCAGAGCCAGGGCCACAGCTGAACTTCTGCTGTTACAGAAAAGCTTGGTGTAACGGAGGTGGCCTGCTCTTGGCTTTGGGTGATGACTGGGCTGGGAGGTTTGGCTTCTCCCTGAGATGGTCACTGTGTTAGGTAATGAGGACGCCACACAGCCCTGCCCTCGATGGACGTGTAACCTTGCATGAGGCCAACACATTGACAGATTGTCACCTGGTCTGAAGAGTGGCTGTAGCTGGGGCCCTCCTGAGGGTGGCAGGGCCAGCTGGGAGCGTGAGCTCCCTGGGGAGCAAACAGTACATCAGGAGGATGCACTGTAACAGCCTGGCCTCCTAGAATGCGGGGCTCAAGCAGGTGGGCTGGGTCCAGGTTGTGGACAGCACCTGCTCATAAGAGTCCTTCGAATTAACCTAAATAACCAATATAAAGCCCTGGCCCAGAGCAAACAAAACATGGATGCTAAAACTTTCTAATAGAGGATAACAGAAGAGAGGAAAGTCAACTCTGCACCAACAGTTCCCAGCAGCAGTCACACAGCAATGTACCACACCGAGGCTCATTTCCAAGCCCGCTGCTCCTCTGACGTAGGCCCATGAGGTCCTAGCAAGAATGTATTCATCCTAGAAGGGCGAATTAAATCTGTCCAAGACTGTCCTGATTTTAGTACTGAAGGTCCTGCACCCCAGAAAGCCCCCAACCCAGTCCTAGGCAGACCAGGACAGTTGTTCACCCTAACTTGTAGGCTGGCGTTCATACCCCCGACACCCAGTGCAGAGGGACAGGAACCCCAGGGCCTCTCAGCCAAGCTGTTCCAGACCTGACCAGAAGAGGGCAGCCAAGGACCATGACTGTAAAATAGACTTGGCGTTGCCAGGAATCTCCACAAACACAGGCCCTGGTCCACCTCCCAGGTCGAAGCCTCTTTTATGGACAGGACAGTGGAGTGTAGACTTCCAGGGGATAGAACTCTAACATAGGTCCAATGAACCCATGGTCCCGGTGTTTGTGAAATCTCTGATGTCCGGTCTCCCGTTCTGATGTGCTTCAGTGTAAATTCTTCCTCAGCATTATTTGTTTTTATTAGATGTAAAGAATGAAGGCTTCTTGTTTAACAAAAATGACAGCTGTGGTTTTGGAAGAAATAATAAAACAACATTACACCTTTTTGTTAAGTATTTGAAGAATCACGGGAGCCTTTAGAAGTCTTGCTGGTATTTTTTGTGCTGACATTGGCAGGGCGTGCAGCTGCCCTGACCATCAGCCCATCCCTGTCTGGGGGTGGAGATGGCTCATGGACAGGAGGCAGCAACCCCAACGGGAACAGCAGCCGCAGGAGCCCACAGGGACATCCTCCTCTTCTTATCTGAGGCCTGCCAGTGCTAGTGCAGCAGCACTTCCTTGGGGCAGAGGGAGTGAGAGACAGGAAGGGGAAGGACTCACCCCCAGCACATGGGGGACCATGGCAGTTGCACCAGGGATGCCCCTGTGCCGTGCCGGCTGAGGTCAGGGGGGCTGCGACTCATGTAGCACCCACTTGCGGAGCTAACTCCAGAAACCAGGACCTGTGCCCAGGAAGCAGACCATTCCCCAGGCCACGCCCTTCCGGCACCAGTGGGGTATGCAAACTGCTTGGCAACTGGGGGGCAAGGCCAGGCGCTCTCGAGGCCAAGAAATCAGCTGGTTTTATTCGTTAACACAGGGGTGCCTGGCATGCAGGAGGCACTTAATAAACCTTTGTTGAATGAAGGGTTATGGCCACTGACTAGCGCTGCTTTCTAGAACAGCTTTCCTGGGAGTGCTCGGCCCTTGTTTTGCACCCTAAGTACTTTATATTGTCTTGTGCTCTGCTAGGTTCCCAGGGCTGCCTAAAAACGAAATTGACAGCTTCGAGCAACAGAAAGACTGGAGTGCTGGAGGGCAGAATTCTGAAATCAATGTGTCCAGGGGCCATGCTCCCTCTGAAGCCTCCTGAGGAGAAAATTGCCTTACCTCTCCGTGCTTCTGATCCCTGTAAGCATTTGGCAGCTGGTGGCTGCACCCCTCCATTCCCTCCTGACCTGGCATTCTCCTCTTTTGTCCTGTGTCTCTGTGTCCAAATCTGTCTCTTACGCGGACACTCTCATTGGATTGAGGCCCACTCTCATCCAGTATAATCTCATCTCAATTCTTACCTTAATTCCATCTGCAAAGACCCTATTTCTAAGTCAGGCAATGCTCTGAGGTTCCCAGTGTACATGAAATTTTGGAGTACACCATTCACCCACTACACACACGGAGATAGCAGCCTCTGTGGCTGCCGACTTAGCACAGGCAGGCCCTATGTTAAATGCTTTACTTGTGTTTTCACGTTTTATTATCAGAGTCACCCTGTGAAGTAGGTTTTATTATGACCATTCCCATTTTACAGGTAGAGACACTGAGGCAAGTTATGTCCTCTGTCCAAGGTCTGAAAGCCAAAAGGCGACAGAGCCAAGGATGGCCTCCAAATAGACATGAGCCAGCTGAACACTGCAGCCCCAGCCATACCTGCCCCGTGATGCCCCTCCAGATGGTTCAGCACTCGGCTCCTGCCCCGTGTTGCCCCCTCCAGATGGACTCAGCACTCAGCTCTGCCAGAAAATGCCCCAGGACATGTTTAATAGATGGTTAGAACTAGTTGAAGTTTTATTTTTTGTGACTACTTTGAAAATGCAGGACTATCCAGAAAACTAATAGAGGATGAACAAAACCAGCTGTTGATATGTGGATGTCCATCCCACTCTAAAATACTTGGCCCTGCCACACACCAGAGGGAGTTCTCACTGATCTTAGATTCCTCAGTATGCCAAAGATGAGATCTTCCTAAACTGTTTGCTATAATTTGAAGGAGCATGACAAGTGAGGGCAAAACAAATTATACACAAATTCTGAGCTTCACAGACTTCCTATGTAGAACGTTAGCTATGCAAGTAGCATGACAAGGGTAGCCACACTAACCGCCAGCCCTTCCCTGGCACTTACGGGGGTACTACTGCGCTGGTAAAGTTAGGAGAGTCTGGAATGGCATAGCCATAGATAACTCCCCAATCTGCTCCTGTGGATGAGGTCCCCTGGGCAAGCCATCCTGTTGCTTGGAATCAAGGAGTCGGGTGCAGTGTCTGCTGATCCCTGACCAGTGGCCTTCCACAACCTCCAGCCTGTGAAATTATGCAAATGGGCCAATTGCATCTTCCTTCTGGAACCAAGGTCATCCCACCCTCTTGTTAATACACAGCCAGCCTGCCCCAGCCCCTGGGTGGTTACTCAGTTCCTGAATGTGACTCTGTGGGACTACATGATGCACACTGTCTTCCATCCTGGGAATGCTAGTGGATGTGACAAACATACCACTGCCAGCTGCATCTGCCTGGTGCTGGTGTGTATTTGGCCATCTTCATAAGCCTGGAGCAGGGCTTCCTCCCTCACCAACAGGATGAGGAGGAGGCCATTGGAAGCCCTACTCACTAGGTCCTGCAGAAACTCACAGTCCCTCGGGAAGTAGCCACAGGGAGAAATGTCTACAGTGCAATGTGGAGTCCTGTTTTAGTTTTAACCATCAGCTCTCAATTGATTCCAAACCAAAGGCAACGGGTTGCCTGTGAAACATAAACTAGGTGCTGCACCACGCACATTTCGACTGATTGAAAATTTGAATTGCTAGAAAAGTAGTTTATCTCATCTCATTTTTCAATACAATTATTAAGTGAACTTCTTTTTTCCCTTTTTGGCAAGAGTGGAAAGAAAGGGCCAAGAATCAGCCCTGTTTATTTCGACAGTGGCATATTTTGTGATGGACTGGGGATGATGACGGGCGGATAGAGGTGGTCCCATGCAAACAGCAGGTGGAAGTGGGAATGCTCAGCCTCTCTACTCTGAAGGGAAGTGGTCGGGTTGGCCCTGGCAATGATGGGGCCCTGAGCAAGCAAGTTTATCACATCCCAGCTGTGTGAGGCCAACAGGAGTCCAGTGCTAATGGCGGGCAGAGAAAACAGTGATTTCTGAAGGAAAGCTTAGAGAAGAGGTGACCTTTGAGATGGATGTTGAAGCCAAAAGAGGTGGTCCCCAGACAGACACAGGGCTGGAGGGCCAGGCTGGAAGGGCATTTGAGTCACAGGACAACATGTGCATGAATGTGACAACCAGGAGGCAGCTCAGGGCCCTGTTGTTGTGCCCTTTAGCACTCTGCAGTGTGGACGTATCTGAATCCAGATTCTGGCAGTGTCTCTTCAGTCCACACTGTTGGGGGCAGCATCTGGTTATAAGCTCAGAGGTAGCATCACTCTAGGTGGCAGGAAAACATTTAAAGATGGTTCTGAGGCCTAATTGACAAGAATCTGCCAGTGTCCAGCGGATAGGGTGGCTGGACTTTGCTTGTCATCATGAAATGGTACAGGGTAGAGATTTATCTGAAATGTTTGACTCCAGGCACTGTAGGTTGACGGTGTTGTTCACTGACCTCCTGATATCTTCACAGGGTCTTTGATGACCTGCACCAGAAAGTCTCACTTTCAACGTCTCACCTTCAACGTCTCACCTTCAACGTCTCACTTTTGACAGAACTGTAGAAGTAACTTTTCAGAATCCGTATGAAATATTAATACTAGTCTGAGGGAGGTGAGGGGATTGCATTCTGGCAAATTTTTAAAAACAAATGGGGACACAAGCAAAGAAAAGCCATGTCCTGAGGCATCCATTGCCGGGAACAAGACACATCTCAAGGGTGCAAGCCAAGGGGTACCCTGTTATGATCACAGAGGAGCAGAGTTCAGCGGGGTAATATAACTGTCACCTTGGCAAGGCAGGGCTGGATGCGTGCATAAATCAGGATGTGAATCCTGGATTCACATTCAGTGCATGATTCTCGCTCACGTTACTGTGCCAATAACTTTAATTTAATAAGCCCACGTGTCAAGGGCCACTTCAGATCCGTCACAGCTGTTGCCTCCCCTCCCTCGTTCCTTGGAAAAGCTCAGTTCTCTGGCCGGCTGCTTCCTCCAGCATCCGCAGAGGACTCTGTGCTCACACTCGCTGCCTGCACCGACCCTTCCAGAGGAGGAACTCGGCATTCCCACAGGTCAGCCTGGCTATGATGGCCCAACTCTACCCTCATGACAATGAGCGTGGCCATCAGTGTTCCTGGGGACCTTTCCCTGTGGTGAGGAAAAGTGCTGAGCATGTGGGGAGAAAAAGAGAAAACAAATACGCAAATCGCTTTAATTTGATGCCCCAAATAAAAATTGCTCAGATTGACATTTAAAGTAGGCATTACAGGAGCAAGTTTTATGACTAACCCTTTTACCCAAGAGTGAGCAACCGAAGGGAGACAAAAGTTGTTTTTAAGAAATAGTAACGAAATTTAAGAAAACAATATTGAAAATGAATTAATATTGGTCCTAACATTTAACTGGGGCTTGCAGACAACAGGGAGGAGAGGCAGGTTTGCAGTGGATGTGTTACTTATGACCGCACTGTTTATGACTGGTCTAACAAAGCCAGAAACCCGGTCAGGAGAAGGAACAATGTTTTCCAAAACATCACAGATGATTCGGACCCTTAAGTGAATGGTTACAACAGAATCAGAGGAAAGGAAGGGTTTAGGTGACCACAAGGCACGGGGAGCATCACAAAGGAGAGACAGAGCAGAGCCAGGGTTTCCTCGGGGCTGTGACAGCCCCTAAGCACCAGAGCTTCCTGTGCCTGGGGTCCAGCCAAGTGTTTCAGATAACACTTTCTGGACTGTTGTTTGTTTGCTTTGGTTTTTTAACCCAGCAATCTATGAAAAGGCCAATACTCTTGAGAATAACAGCACCCACACTCTGCAGTGAGACCTGCATGTACCCAGCTATAGGTAACACAACCCTCAGGCACACACTGCGTTCCAGGGTTCGGGGCTCTGCAGGCTGGTGTGCACTTTGTCTGCTAGAGGTCCAGTCTTCCAGATTCACATCCTCTCTGGACCTACATTGTGCTTCTCCACAATATCTGATTACATTGTTTTGTTTCTTTGATTCACACTCTTTTTTTCCAATGAGAGTTTTTCACATAATGCATTTTCAGTTCCTCAAGCGCTTTCAGTACAACCTTTACACATTTATTGATTGTGATAGCGGGCTTCTTTTTTCCCTAATTAACAGACTTTGCAAATTCTTTGTCTGATTTCGCTGGGAATATTGCTGTGTGCTGCCTTCTCCATGCCTTTCTCTCTCTTTTATTTGAACAATCTGTCCATCATCAGTTCAGTTCAGCACTCACTGAAGATGGCTGTGTCACCCCCCAGGCACCATGAAGACATAACATCTGACATGGCAACCAGAAGGACACCCTCTCTGTTCAAGGCTCTGTGCATGCTCTCGAGGGGCCTTCTCTATAGAAAGCCCCCAGAGGATGGCTGTCCTGCCTGAGGTGCTTCAGCATGAGGGGTTGAAATGCAAAGAACTGAAAAAGGTAGAAGGTGGGGAGCAGGATGGGGGCTGTAAGAAGGGCCTTCTACAGCCACCAAGCGTGCAAGCTCCTGTCCACAGCAGCGGGGCGAGCCGGACGCAGGGGTCCTTACAGCCTGCAAATGAAAAGTGAGCTCAACCCCTTGGCATTTCAGTCAAATGAGCCAGTAGGTTCCTGTGTTGACTGAAGCTATTTTGAGTCGTCTTGTAGGCTCTAAACTGGGGTGCTAGTAATTGAAATTGGAAGAGAGAAGTTTAAAGAAATACTTAGAGAAAGGATAGAAGTTAGAGATCAATTAGAGGTAAAGAGCATGAGTGCAGGGGATGTTGAGATTGACCTCAGGTGAAAAAAAAAAAAAAAAAAAAGAGAGAGAGATTGACCTCAGGTTGCTGAAGTAGGTAAGCATGGATAGAGTGATAGAATGACAGATTTGGGAGAAGGAGGACATGCCTGGTCTTTATTATTTGGAGTTTGAATAATTGTTGAGGATTTAGGGTCCCAGTAAATAAAATCTCCCTTACTTGAGCTTGGAATCCATTGATAAATAAATGGAGGTGTCAGCCAGTTGGAAATGTGTGAGATATTATTGATAGGAGTTCTACGGGAAGATGGGGCTTAGAAGGAGATTCAGGTGTGCTCATCAATATGTCCTCTTGCTTTGCATGGCCCAGAGAGCAAGCGAGAACCTAGAATCTCTGCAAACACAGGAGCTCCAAGGAGGACTCAGCAGAGCTGGAGCCCCATGTGGTCTATTGTTTCTGCACAAGCTCACCAATCACAGCAAGTGTCAGAAGGCAGAGAGAAGTGAGGATGGGTGCTGGACAGGGAGGCTCATCACCTGTAGCCAGGTGAGCATAAGCTCTTGCCGCCAAGAGCCCCTTCAAGCCTGAAGCACAGAGTCCAGCAGGAAGTTCCAAGAATGCCTCTGATATTTCAGGGAGAGCCCATGGTGTGGAATACGTGTGTGTGTGTGTGTGTAAGCACTTCTGTGCATGTGTGTGTGTGTGCATGTGTGTGTTGTGACTTTACAAGAGAAGAAACCTCAGGAAGGCCTGGGCTCCCCTGGTAGAGATTTTCCTTAGGGAACAGCAGCCACATGTAGTGGCTTGAGGATGGAGCCCTTAGTATCACCACAGTCTACCGAGAGCAATCAGAGCAAAAGAACTCTTTAATGAGACGAAACAGACAGCAAAGTCCATGGAGAACCAGGAGAGAGGAGTGTCCCCAAAGCCGTCAAGGGTGAGTGATAAGAAAATGCAATCAACATCATTCTCTGAAGAACAGTTCATTAAGATAAGCCATGAACAAAGGCCATAAGTCATGGCAACGTGGGCGTCGGAGTTAACATCCAGAGAAACAGCCAAAGCAGGACTCTCATCATTTATCCTGCAAATGAACAAGGAGGGCTAAGTGCAGGCCTCTGAATAGAACAGGGGCATTTTCTGTTAGGATCCAAAATGGAAATGGCTCCCCAGTGCCAAGCCACGTGGTGGGGTGTTGCCCGTTGATGTCTGTCATAGCTCAGAGGGTTGGCTGAGTTTAACCACCTCACATCTCAAATTTTGTTGGCCAGCGGTTTTCAATCTGTGCTCTTGACAACCTGGGGGATCCAGGGATTCCTCAAGGCCAGCAAAAAGGGTTTTGTGACCCAATAACACATGCATATGAGTGCGCGCGCGTGCGCGTGCACACACACACACACACACACACACACGCGTCTACATGCATCTTCCATGCCATGTGCTCTGCTTGAAAGGACAGACACATTCTTGAAACTGCCTGCTGGACATTGCGTTTCAGGCTCCAAGGGGCCTGATGGCTGGAGGAGCTTATCCTCATCTTTGAAACCCCGCTCCCCTTCATCTGGAGCGTTTCTGTAGGGAGCGTCTCTAGCTTTCCTTTGCACAGTGGACTTTCCACTTGGACAAGGGGCCTAAGTTGTTTATCAAAATGGTATCTGGTAGAGTAGACTCTGAATACAAGAGGATTTACTTTACATTTTTGTCTCCTGTTGGTTTTCATTCAGATTTAACATTTAATCTCAATTACATTAATTTAATAATAATAAAATATACAATTGAAAGATTAGTATTGTAATTCTGAAGAAATTCAGATCAAAATTGGCTATTATTTTGCTTTGAGCCATGTAGGTACATGCTGTGTGCATTTGTAGGAAAGATCAGATAATAATTGCAGTTTTTTTGTTTGTTCGTTTAAGACTTCATTTAATGTGATACTAGAGTGTCAACCCTAACAAAGTGAGAACATACCTAAGATATGGGATCTACTCCTAGCTGTTTCTTTTTTTTTTCAGATTTTATTATTTATTATTTGTTTTTATTAATTTATTTGTTATACTTTAATTTCTAGGGTACATGTGCACAACGTGCAGATTTGTTACATAGGTATACATGTGCCATGTTGGTTTGCTGCACCATCAACTCGTCATTTACATTAGGTATTTCTCCTAATGTTGTCTCTCCCTGAGTCCCCCAAACCCCGAGAGGCCCTGAAGTGTGATATTCCCTGCCCTGTGTCCAAGTGTTCTCATTGTTCAATTTCCACCTATGAGAGAGAACATGCGGTGTTTGGTTTTCTGTCCTTGAGATAGTTTGCTCAGAATGGTTTCCAGCTTCATCCATGTCCCTGCAAAGGACATGAACTCATCGTTTTTTATGGCTGCATAGTATTCCGTGGTGTACGTGTGCAACATTTTTCTTAATCCAGTCTATCATTGATGGACATTTGGGTTGGTTCCAAGTCTTTGCTATTGTGAATAGTGCTGCAGTAAACATGTGTGCATGTGTCTTCATAGTAGCATGATTTATAATTCTTTGGGTATATACCCCATAACAGGACCACTGGATCAAATGGTATTTCTTTTTTTTTTTTTTTTTTTTTTTTTTGAGATGGAGTCTGGCGTGCAGTGACCGGATCTCAGCTTACTGCAAGCTCCGCCTCCCGGGTTTACGCCATTCTCCTGCCTCAGCCTCCAGAGTAGCTGGGACTACAGGCGCCCGCCACCTCGCCCGGCTAGTTTTTTGTATTTTTTAGTAGAGACAGAGTTTCACCGTGTTAGCCAGGATAGTCTCGATCTCCTGACCTCATGATCCACCCATCTTGGCCTCCCAAAGTGCTGGGATTACAGACTTGAGCCACCACGCCCGGCCTCAAATGGTATTTCTAGTTCTAGACCCTTGAGGAATCGCCACACTGTCTTCCACAATGGTTGAACTAGTTTACCCTCCCACCAACAGTGTAAAAGCATTCCTATTTCTCCACATCTTCTCTAGCATCTATTGTTTCCTGGCTTTTTAATGATTGCCTTTCTAACTGGTGTGAGATGGTATCTCATTGTGGTTTTGATTTGCATTTCTCTAATGACCAGTGATGATGAGCATTGTTTCATGTGTCTGTTGGGTGCATAAATGTCTTCTTTTGAGAGGTGTCTGTTCATATCCTTTGCCCACTTTTTGATGGAGTTGTTTGGTTTTGTCTTGTAAGTTTAAGTTCTTTGTGGATTCTGGATATTAGCCCTTTGTCAGATGGTAGATTGCAAAAATTTTCTCCCATTCTGCAGGTTGCCTGTTCACTCTGATGGTAGTTTCTTTTGCTGTGCAGAAACTCATTTGTTTAATTGGATTCCATTTGTCTATTTTGGCTTTTGTTGCCATTGCTTTTGGTGTTTTAGTCATGAAGTTCTTGCCCATGCCTATGTCCTGAATGGTATTGCCTAAGGTTTCTTCTAGGATTTTTATGGTTTTAGGTCTAACATTTAAGTCTTTAATCCATCTTGAATTAATTTTTATATAAAGTGTAAGGAAGGGATCCGGTTTGAGCTTTCTACCTATGGCTAGGCCAGTTTTCCCAGCACCATTTATTAAATAGGGAATCCTTTCCCATTGCTTGTTTTTGTCATGTTTGTCAAAGATCAGATGGTTGTAGATGTGTGGTGTTATTTCTGAGGCCTCTGTTCTGTTCCATTGGTCTATATACCTGTTTTGGTGCCAGTACCATGCTATTTTGGTTACTGTAGCCTTGTAGTGTAGTTTGAAGTCAGGTAGCATGATGCCTCCATCTTTGTTCTTTTGGCTTAGGATTGTCTTGGCAATGCAGGCTCTTATTTGGTTCCATATGAACTTTAAAGTAGTTTTACCCAACTCTGTGAAGAAACTCATTGGTAGCTTGCTGGGGATAGCATTGAACCTATAAATGACCTTGGGCAGTATGACTATTTTCACAATATTGATACTTCCTATCTATGAGCATAGAATGTTCTTCCATTTGTTTGTGTCCTCTTTTATTTCATTGAGCAGTGGTTTGTAGTTCTCCTGAAAGAGGTCCTTCACATCCCTTGTAAGGTGGATTCCTAGGTATTTTATTCTCTTTGTGGCAATTGTGAACGGATGTTCACTCATGATTTGGCTCTCTGTTTGACTGTTATTGGTATATAGGAATGTTTGTGATTTTTGTACATTGATTTTGTATCCTGAGACTTCGCTAAAGTTGCTGATCAGCTTAAGGAGATTTTGGACTGAGACGATGGAGTTTTCTAAATACACAATCCTGTCATCTGCAAACAGGGACAATTTGACTTCCTCTTTTCCTAACTGAATATGCTTTCTTTCTTTCTCTTGCCTGATTGCCCTAACTTCCAACACTATGTTGAATAGGAGTGGTGAGAGAGGGCATCCTTTTCTTCTGCTGGTTTTCAAAGGGAAGGCTTCCAGTTTTTGCCCATTCAGTATATATTGGCTGTGGGTTTGTCATAAGTAGCTCTTATTATTTTGAGATACGTTCCATCAATACCTACTTTATTGAGAGTTTTTAGCATGAAGGGCTGTTGAATTTTGTCAAAGGCCTTTTCTGCATCTATTGAGATAATCACGTGTTTTTTTTCTTTGGTTCTGTTTATATGCTGGATTACATTTATTGATTTGTGGATGTTGAACCAGCCTTGCATCCCAGAGATGAAGCTGACTTGATTGTGTTGGATAAGCTTTTTGATGTGCTGCTGGATTCGATTTGCCATTATTTTATTGAAGATTTTTGCATTAATGTTCATCAGGGATATTGGTCTAAAATATTCTTTGTTTGTTGTGTCTTTGCCAGGCTTTGGTGTCAGAATGATGCTGGCCTCATAAAATGAGTTAGGGAGGATTCCCTCTTTTTATATTGATTGGAATAGTTTCAGAAAGAATGATACCAGCTCCTCTTTATAACTCTGGTAGAATTCAGCCGTAAATCGTCTGGTCCTGGACTTTTTTGGTTGGTAGGGTATTAATTATTGCCTCAATTTCAGAGCCTGTTATTGATCTATTTAGAGATTCAACTTCTTCCTGGTTCAGTCTTGGGTGGGTGTATGTGTCCAGGAATTTATTCATTTCTTCTAGGTTTTCTAGTGTATTTGTGTAGAGGTGTTTATAGTATTCTCTGATGGTAGTTTGTATTTATGTGGGATCGGTGATGATAAACCTTTTATCAAATTTTATTGCATCTGTTTGATTCTTCTCTCTTTTCTTCTTTATTACTCTGGCTAGCAGTCTATCAATTCTCTTGATCTTTTCAAAAAACCAGCTCCTGGATTCCTTGATTTTTTGAAGGTTTTTTTGTGTGTCTCTATCTCTCTCAGTTTTGCTCTGATCTTAGTTATTTCTTCCCTTCTGCTAGCTTTTGAATTGTTTTGCTCTTGCTTCTCTAGTTCTTTTAATCATGATGTTAGGGTATTGATTTTAGATCTTTCCTGCTTTCTCTTGTGGGCATTTAGTGCTATAAATTTCCCTCTACACGCTGCTTTAAATGTCCCGGAGATCCTGGTACATTTTGTCTTTGTTCTCACCGGTTTCACAGAACATATTTATTTCTGCTTTCATTTCGTTATTTAGTCATTCAGGAGCAGGTTGTTCAGTTTCCATGTAATTGTGTGGTTTTGAATGAGTTTCTTAATCCTGAGTTCTAATTTGATTGCACTGTGGTTTTAGAGACAGTTTTTTTTGTGTGATTTCTGTTCTTTTACATTTGCTGAGGAGTGTTTTACTTCCAATTATGTGGTCAATTTTAGAATAAGTGCAATGTGGTGCTGAGAAGAATGTATATTCTGTTGATTTGAGGTGGAGAGTTTTGTAGATGTCTATTAGTTCCGCTTGGTGCAGAACTGAGTTCAATTCCTGGATATCCTTGTTAACCTTCTGTCTCATTGATCTATCTAATATTGACAGTGGCGTGTTGAAGTCTCCCATTATTATTGTGTGGGAGTCTATGTCTCTCTGTAGGTCCCTAAGGACTTGCTTTATAAATCTGGGTGCTCCTGTATTAGGATAGTTAGCTCTTCTTGTTGAATTGAACCTTTTACCATTGTGTAATGGCCTTCTTTGTCTCTTTTGATCTTTGTTGGTTTAAAGTCTGTTTTGTCAGAGACTAGGATTGCAACCCCTGCTCTTTTTTTGGCTTTCCATTTGCTTGGTAGATCTTCCTCTGTCCCTTTATTTTGAGCCTATGTGTGTCTCTGCATGCGAGGTGGGTCTCCTGAATACAGTACACCAATGGGTCTTGAGTCTTTATCCAATTTGCCAGTCTGTGTCTTTTAATTGAGGCATTTAGCCCTTTTGCATTTAAGGTTAATATTGTTATGTATTAATTTGATCCTGTCATTATGATGTTACTTGTTATTTTGACCGTTAATTGATGCAGTTTCTTCATAATGTTGATGGTCTTTACAATTTGATATGTTTTTGCATTGACTGGTACTGGTTGTTCCTTTCCATGTTTAGTGCTTCCTTCAGGAGCTCTTGTAAGGCAGGCTTGGTGGTGACAAAATATCTCAGCATTTGCTTCTCTGTAAAGGATTTTATTTCTCATTCACTTATGAAGCTTAATTTGGCTGGATATGAAATTCTTCATTGAAAATTCTTTTCTTTAAGAATGCTGAATATTGCCCCTCTCCTCTCTTCTGGCTTGTAGGGTTTCTGCCAAGAGATTTGCTGTTAGTCTGATGGGCTTCCCTTTGTGGGTAACCCGATCTTTCTCTCTGGCTGCTCTTAATAATTTTTCTTTCGTTTCAACCTTGGTGAATCTGACAATTATGTGTCTTTGGGTTGCTCTTCTTGAGGAGTATCTTTGCGTTTTCTGTATTCCTGAATTTGAATTTGAATGTTGGCCTGCCTTGCTGGGTTGGGGAAGTTCTCCTGGATAATATCCTGAAGAGTGTTTTCCAACTTGGTTCCATTCTCCCCATCACTTTCAGTTATACCAATCAAATGTAGATGTAGTCTTTTCACATAGTCCCATATTTCTTGGAGGCTTTGTTCATTTCTTTTTACTCTTTTTTTCTCTAAACTTGTCTTCTCACTTTGTTTCATTAATTTGATCTTCAATCACTGATATATTTCTTCCCCTTGATCGAATCAGCGATTGAAGCTTGTACATGAGTCACAAAGTTCTCGTGCCATGGTTTTCAGCTCCATCAGGTCATTTAAAGACTTTTCTACACTGTTCATTCTAGTTAGCCCTTCATCTAATCTTTTATCAAGGTTTTTAGCTTCCTTGAAATGGGTTAGAACATACTCCTTTAGCTCGGAGAAGTTTGTTATTACCGACCTTCTGAAGCCTACTTCTGTCAACTCGTCAAAGTCATTCTCCATCCAGTTTTGTTCCATTGCTGGTGAGGATCTGTGATCCTTTGGAGGAGAAGAGCTGCTCTGGTTTTTAGAATTCACAGCTTTTATGCTGTGGTTTCTCCCCATCTTTGTGGTTTTTTCTACCTTTGGTCTTTGATATTGGTGACCTACATATGGGGCTTTGGTGTGGATGTCCTTTCTGTTTATTTTGATGCTATTCCTTTCTGTTTTGTTAGTTTTCCTTCTAACCATCAGGTTCCTCAGCTGCATGTCTGTTGCAGTTTGGTGGAGGTCCACTCCAGACCCTGTTTGCCTGGGTATCACCAGCAGAGGCTGCAGAACAGCAAATGTTGCTGCCTGATCCTTCCTCTGGAAGCTTCATCCCAGAGGGCCACCTGCCTGTATGAGGAGTCAGTCAGCCTCTACTATGAGGTGTCTCCCAGTTAGGCTACACAGGGTCAGGGGCCCACTTGAGGAGGCAGTCTGTCCATTCTCAGAGCTCAAACACCATGCTGGGGGAACCACTGTTCTCTTCAGAGCTGTCAGACAGGACTATTTAAGTCTGCAGAAGTTTCTGCTGCCTTTTGTTCAGCTACACCACACCCACAGAGGTGGAGTCTATAGAGGCAGTAGGCCTTGCTGAGCTGCAGTGGGCTCCACTCAGTTCGAGCTTCCCAGCCACTTTGTTTACCTACTGAAGCCTCATTAATGGCGGATGCCCGCCCCCTACCAGGCTGCAGCCTCATAGGTCAATCTCAGACTGCTGTGCTAACAGTGAGCAAGGCTCTGTGGGCATGGGACCTGCCAAGCCAGGCACAGGAGAGAATCTCCTGGTCTGCTGGTTGCTATGACCATGGGAAAAGTACAGTATTTGAGCAGGAGTGTCCCATTTTTCTAGGTACAGTCTGTCACGGCATCCCTTGGCTAGGAAAGGGAAATCCCCCAACCCCTTGCTCTTCTCATGTGAGACGACGCCCTGCCCTGTTTCAGCTCGCCCTCCATGGGCTGCACCCACTGTCAACCAGTCCCAATGACATGAACCAGGTACCTCAGTTGGAAATGCAGAAATCACCCGTCTTCTGCATCAGTCATGCTGGGAACTGCAGACCAGAGCTGTTCCTATTTGGCCATCTTGGAACAGAATCCAATAATTGCAATTTTAAAAAATGTATCCAAATGACTTGTATTTTCACTAATAAGCATAGAATTGAAATTATATAGATATAACTCAAATTCTCTGTGAAGGATTATTTTATCAACTAATGTTTGTATATCTTTATGATTTTATATTTTGTTTTGTATTTAGTTGTTTGGCCTATAAAATATTTTATGAATGTTACAAAGATATTTTCTTACATGAAATATGGGATTCTGGGAAAGGTATTTTATTGGAGTTATACTTGGTATGTAAGTAAATCGCCATTCACCTTTGTCTTATTGTGCTGTGTGGCACAAGAGGAAAGAGGGGAGAGGGAAAACCACAAAGGACTTTTCAGGAAGGTGCTGGGAGTCACAAGGACTCAGCTAAAGGAAGGAAACAGGATGCACAGAGAGTAAGCTAGGGTTGGATTCTCCAAAAAAATAAGTTTTCTTTTTTAACTCCATTGATTAAAAAAAAACAGGTAAGTGAGTCCTTGCCCTAATTTACTTCAAATAACATCTTACGAAGTTTGGGAGAGGTCTCCTAGGTGTCCTTATTTTTTGCTTGTTTTAATTTTGACCCCATCTCTTTCCTAATATTTACTGGCCTCGAATGCTTAGGAAACTCAAGCAGCCTCTTATTGATTCTGGGGACCCAAGAGGATGATTTAGAAACTTTATATATTATCATTTTCTTCATTGGAGAAAAATTGCACAGAAGAGGGGGGTGGGAGTCACAGTGGGCCATAGAGGAACAGCCCAAAGTTTCCAAAGAAGAAGAGAGTCAGAGGGATGGGTCCATCCTGAGACACCTGTGAGCCCACAGTGGGGACGCTGGCAGATGGGCCTCAGGGGCACCCCATTTCTGCAGCACTCTCTTGAGTCCCAAGCTCTAAAGGGCCCAAGTCATAGTGAAGGAGCTCTGGGGTAGAAGGATGGCTGTGGCTGCCATTGCTTCCTGGTGACTCTTGGAAGATGCAGTCATGATAGCAAAAGAATTTGCTCTTTAACAGTTCCTAGCATCTTTCCAACACATTTCCCATTACATGTTGACTCTTTTCCAGTATTTCAAGATCAAATGGTGAAAAGCTATAAGGGAAGTGACAAGTCCTTAACACCAGAATGTGATTGAGCTGGGGACTCAATTATTTATATATTTCAGCAAATATTTAAAGCATATTGGCTAGCTGGACATTAACTCCAACACTACAGAAAAGAGTATTGGTCTTATCACTGCTTTATACATATTCCTATAATGAGTTCAAATATTCCAATGATATGGTTTGAATATCTGTCCCATCTGTATTAGTCAGCGTTCTCTAGAGGGACAGAACTAATAAGATAGATAGATAGATAGATATAGATAGATAGATAGATAGATAGATAGATAGATAGATAGATAGATAGAAGGGGAGTGTATTAAGTATTAACTCAGCATCAGAAGGTCCCACAATAGGCTGTTTGCAAACCAGGGAGCAAGGAGAGGCAGTTCAAGTCCCAAAACTGAAGAACTTGGAATCCAGTGTTCAAGGGCAGGAAGCATCCAGCATGAGAGAAAGATATAGGCTAGGAGGCTAG
This sequence comes from Rhinopithecus roxellana, assembly GCF_007565055.1. Lineage (NCBI taxonomy): Eukaryota > Metazoa > Chordata > Mammalia > Primates > Cercopithecidae > Rhinopithecus > Rhinopithecus roxellana. The sequence continues at coordinate 88,793,639 of NC_044551.1, forward strand.
GCCAGTCTAGCCTTTTCACATTTTTCTGCCTGCTTTATATTTTACCCTCATTGACAGCTGATTAGATGGTGCCCACCCACATTAAGGATGGGTCTGCCTTCCCCAGTCCACTGACTCAAATGTTAATCTCCTTTGGCAACATCCTCACAGACACACACAGGATCAATACTTTGCATCTTTCAATCCAACCAAGTTGACACCACCCAAAACTCATGTTTAACTGTAATTCCCAGTGATGGAGATGGGCCTGGAGGGAGGTCACTGGATCATGGGGTGGATCCTTCATGGTTTAGCACCATCCCTTTGGTGCTGTTCTTGTGATAGAGTTCTCACAAGATCTGGTTGTTTAAAGGTGTGTGGCACTGCCCCCCCACCCTTTCTCCCTGCTCCCACCATGTGAAGCAATGGCTACCACTTTGCCTTTCACCATGATTGTAAGTTTCCTAGGCTTCCCCAGAAGCTGAGCAGAAGCTGCTAGACTTGCTGTACAGACTACAGAACTGGGAGCCAATTACATTTTTCCTTATAAGTTACTCAGTATCAGACATTTCTTTATCACAGTGCAAAAATGGACTAATACACCCATCCTTTCAAAACCAAGGAAAGCAACACTGATTGAGAGTTGTGTGCCTGACACTTCATATTCCTACAGCTACTCTTTGAGTTAGGTATTACTGTTCTCATTTTAAATGTTGAGAAAACTAAGAGTCCAAGGTGTGAGTGACTTGCTCATGATTTCTCAGCTAGCATGTGGCAGAGATAGAGATGGGTAGAAAGCAGATTTTGGGTTAACTAATGGTTGTATAGGCCAAGAGGCAAGAATAGAGAATAGGTGAAATACAATTTGCTAATTAATATGAAGACATAATCATGCTTTTCTTTAATAGACCCATCAACTTGCAAAGTGGAGCCAATTTCTTCTGTTCTCTTTGCTTTGTCTGCAATTCCTGGGCATAGAGAGTAACCTGTACATGTTTCTTATCCAGTCATTATTGAAGCAAGTGAATGCGATAGTTTCCAAGTGTTTCCCATAGCCTGCCACTTTTTTGAACCCACAGAGGCGAATAAGGAGCATCTTTACAATATCAGCAATTGAAACTGATATGAATGAAGACAAGAATGATGACTGCATAACTCTTCGGAATGCAATTTCCAAACTGGACATGAGTCCAGGGGAATGGAACAAAACCCTAACCATCCCAACGCCTGCATGTGGGAATCTCAGTGCCAAGCACTTCATTATGCAAAGTAGGTGCTTCCCAAGTACTCTGATAAGGATAACGGGTGGATTTTGCCAAATTAAATCTGTCCCAAGTAACAGATTCTTCTTGCTGCTGAGTTGAGAAGTGCTAAAGAAAACAATAAAAGCCCATACCCGAGTCCAGAGGGACGTATAGAGCATACGTTCTTCCCGATGGCAATAAAGCTTCATGTCTGGGCTCACCTCCCTTGACTCAGTGGGATTGCACAGATCCTCTGATTCATGTCAAACATAAATCCTAAACTGGCACTCTGATCCTCAGCATGTACAAGATGGAAGAGGGATTCTTTCAGCTGTTTAGAAACTACAGCTGTTACAGAATCTACACAGGAGAGCTTTCTAATTTCTAATTAAACGAAGTCAGAATGAGCTTTTTTTTTTTTTTTTTTGGTCTTTTAGCTACCTTGCTACCTTAACTCTTCTTGTAATAGAAGGAGACAAAGAAGTGACTCATGGGCTTCCGTTTTGAGGATCAATTGAACTCATTAGGGATTTTTAAAAACAGATTTCTGAATCTTAGCCCCAGGGATTCTAACCGTCAGTTATAATGGGGCCCCTTAATGTGATTTTGAGGTCTTTTCTAGTTCTAACATCCATTGTTTCTTCTTTATTATAAATGTTCATTTATTTCCGTTCTTCTCCTCAGTGTAGATTTCGCCGGACTCACTCTTCAAAAACAATCAACCCAGTTTGATGATACTCCTCTCAGCTGAAGCCATCATAATTCAGTTGCCCTTGGTTTTGTAGACCTATTCTCCAACCTTCAATTATTTCCATTACTCTCATTTGAGTATTCTCAAATTTCCATCTTGTTACAAACATGATCATCCGTGGTAATGATTATTTTAGAAGCTACATTTGTCATTGTCAGTCTGATCGTTCTTACATGTATGTAAGCTTTTTTTTTTTTTTTTTTCAAATTATCTCAGTTAAATTAAATCATCCTTGGGGAAATAAAAACAAACTATTTTTTTTCCACTGACTCAATACTGTCTACTTGATTCCTTTATTCCTACCATCATCTTTCAAGAAGCTGGTCTCCTCCACCTGAGTTCCCCTGTGAGAAAGGGTTTCGGTAGAATATTGCACTGTCTGTGGGGTGGTTTGTAAGTTGAAAGAAATGTGATTTAGTGCATTTGGAAGTATATTGTCTGTCCCCATGATACTTATATATCTGTTATAAATAATTTCTTTTACTTTTCTTTTCAGAAAATGATTACTTCACCCGAAATGAGTCTGAATGTCCCAGGTCTATTGTTTCAGAACTGGAGCTGCAATCCATAGCCCTGTGAAGGTGGTTATTAACTTATTTTGGAAATGCAATCACAGACCACAGATTATTTCAGTGAAACCATGTCTATCCCATATGTTGCATTCCATTTTGTTAGTGAACTGGGTCTGTTGTTGGTGCCGCCTACTGTTAAGTTTATTGATGAGAACTTAAGCATTTGGTCTCTAAGGTAATACCCTGGGTCAGATACGTGCACCTGGTTTCGGTTGGGAAAAATTTCATCCTCCAACTATGTCTTTGTGGCTGGAAATTTTCAGCCACCACAACACAAAAGGTAAAATATATGTCATCTCATCTCTAGGCACTAACAAAATAGAAACAGAGAAGGTGTATGGTCTAAACAGAACCAGAGAACAGTTCAGGTCTCACGTGCAGAGCGGCATCCTATCATAAAACCTGGCCACATGCTGCTAAAATGGTGCAAAATGCAGGTTTCCCACTTTTCACATAAAAAAATAAATAAAAGTCAATAAAGAAATTTTGGTGTTTGTTTATGTGCATGCATTTTATCTAAGTTCAAGACATTCAGCTGATTCTATCCACTACCCCGTGGCTGTGTTTCCATGGTTCCTAAATAAACTTAACTGACTTCTCCATGGCTAACTCTTGGTTAAGATAATTTTCTTAAGATTCTTTCTGCTGGGCACAGTAGCTCATGCCTATAATTACAGCACTTTGGGAGGCAGAGGCAGGGATAACCTGAGGTCAGGAGTTCGAGACCAGCCTGGCCAAGATGGTAAAACCCCATCTCTACTAAGAATACGAAAACTAACCAGGCATGGTGGCAGGGGCCTGTTATCCCAGCTACTCAAGAGGCCGAGGCAGGAGAATCGCTTGAACCTGGGAGGTTGAGGTTGCAGTGAGCCAAGGTTGCGCCATTGCACTCCAGCCTGGGCAACAAGAGGAAAACTCCATCTGAAAAAGTAAAATAAAAAATAATATTTTAAAAAAGATTCTTTCCATGTCCCTACTTTGCAGAATAATATAAAGTCTCAAAGTGACGGGGATCACACTTTACGCAGGCCAGCAGCTGGTCAAGGAGGAGTCCGATTTCTTCTGTTTCTCCCTGGTCCTTCTGACTTCCCTGCCTGCAGGTGAGACAAGGGGGATAACCTCCTGTGAGTCAGCACCTGCCGTGGAGCCTCCCCACACGTGGGCCTTCTGCCAGGATGTGTCCTGCACAGCATGTGATATGGTTGCCCTGAACAGCCTCCAGCTTCAAAGAAGCTAGAAGATGGTCTAGCAGGAAATGCACTGGATGCTTTTGTCTGAAGTGGGCAGGCCTTATCTTCTCATGAAGTCCCTCCTGATACATTCATTGATGAATAGTCACATGTCCATTGAATGATGATTGAGACCCCTGCTTCAGAGGCCTGAGGCAGTTTCTGGGAACTGGAAGCCATTGATGGTGCAGTTCACAGAGCTTCAGCCCTTAGGGTGGCCTTGCAATGCGTTTGTGGACCACATGTGTGATAAAATTTGCCAGTCTAAGAATGTCACTGCAATTGAGATCAATTACATTCCATCTATCCCTTGCTCACCTTCTCTTCATGGCGGCTGGTATTGAACAGGCTATGAACAAGTTAGGGATCTCAGAAAGTGGAGTTGCTTTAGAGATACATTTAGATTGTAATTAACCTGATACAGTAAATGGATGTAACAGTAACTTACTTGTATAATCAAGTTACTGTTACCTGTCCCTCCTATAAGACACATAGGAAGGGGCTGGACAGAGGTCCTAGGATAGGAGTATGTCCTCAAGGTGTTGGCATGAAAGCCTGTGGGGCTGATGAGAAAAGTCTTCAAATATATGGCACTATGGTAGGGTGCAGTGACTCACGCCTATAATCTCAGCACTTTGGGAGGCCGAGGCAAGCGGATCACCCGAGGTCAGGAGTTCAAGACCAGCCTGGCCAACATGATGAAACCCCGTCTCAACGAAAAATACAAAAAAGTTAGCTGGGTGTGGTGGCATGGGCCTGTAATTCCAGTTACTTTGGGAGGCTAAGGCAGGAGAATCACTTGAACCCAGGAGGCAGAAGTTGCAGTGAGCCGAGATTGTGCCATTGCATTCCAGCCTGGGTGACAAGCACGAAACTCTGTCTCAAATAAATATATAAAATTTTTCATATATATGTATTTCATATATTTTTTTCACATATATATTTTCAGATATATATTTTTCATTATATATGTGTATATATATATGGCACTAGAAGCCAGTCCAATCCCCAGATGTGTAAAACTGTAAACAGATTTCCTCAGCAAAATGGATGCTCTCTCTTGTCAGAAACATATCCAGTTAGGCAGCACTAATATTTAGGAATATATTGATAGTTCTTTTCTTTGACTTTTGATGGAAATCTTATGAAATAGAATTTATCAAGATCCTTGTGTCTGTAAAGCACAAGCCCACATCAGTAGTGCAAATGCAAGAGTTCCTGCATGTCTTATGCTTTTCCATGTTTAATGATAAAAACAAATAAATGTTACACAAGCAACTTAAAGCAAGGACTAAACTATTTTTTCTAGTTTTCTGTAGAAAATATATAAAACTAAATACGTTTTAAACAAGCAAGTTAGAGCAGAGACTAAACTATTTTTTCTAGTTTTACTGTAGGAAATACATAAACATAAATAAATGTTAAACAAGCAAGTTAAAGCAAAGACTAAACAATTTTTCTAGTTTTACTATAAAAATATACTAGGAAATCACTGTCACTTAAAAGACAATCAAAGAATATGCAACAGAAAATTGTAGGCAAATATAATAGTAGACATCTAGCAGTTTATTATTTGTGTGTGTGTGTGTTTCCACTTGTTATAATCTGATGTGATTTATTTTCTCATTCCAGACAAATATTTTTATTTGTACCATGTTTAGCTGAGTGAGACAGGCAGGCTGCCCATAATTCCCTGCTTGGGCACCAAGCCTTCAACACACGGCTCCATCTGGCACCATCTGGCTCTGCTGTTTCTTGCTCCCCCAGTTGTGAAATGCAAGGCTCTGTTTGCCTACCGGGACTTTTTGTGACCTCGACTCTTTTTTCTTGTTTTCAGGACCTCACTGCTCAGGGGCATAACAGAATACCTGCTTCTTCTCCAGTCCCCTGGTTGGGATATCTGAGCCTTGCAAATGACCAGCTTATGCTCTTCTTGGACTTTTATCCAATGCCTTGTCCTTGATCTCTGGCAAGACTCACTTATGCCTTTATCCTCGTTCACTCCCTGCACACCAGTGACATCTTCCATATGCAAATTTGGCAAGCTCATCACCTCATATCATGGCCAAAGCTTCCCGAGGTCTGAAGCCAGTCGTTCCCACATCCCTCCACCCCATCAGGTCTCTGTCCTCTCTTGCAACTCCAAGCATGGCTGGTCCTGCCATCAGCGTATCCCTGGGTCCATCCCCAAGTGAAGTGTCCACGTGAGGTGTGGTTTGGAGACCCTAAAGACAGGGATGGGAAGTTTTCCTCAGCTGTTAGAATAGGTTGAATGAGTACATTTGTGCATGTATGCCAAAAAGTGACTATATGATTTGCAAACTTGATACTAAGACTTTCTTTTCTTGTATAATAATCTGGTAGCAAGGCTGTGGGGAGAGGAGGAGACATGTTCCCCCATGGAACACTGAGTGCTAGAGACTTTGTTTATCCAAAGAACTGACAATTGCTGGGAGGAGAAATTCACTTAGGTCAGTTTTCACGCTGCTTTACACACTTGGCTGGTGCCTCTGGGATCATTCCCCAAACCTCAGTTGTTATTTTTCTGCATACTTAGTTCTGCTCTAGTCTCATATCTCCTTCCAGGCCACTTGGACTCCCCACTTGGGATCCACTCTTCCCGGCTTTTCAATTTCCTGTCTCTGTAAATACAGTTCCTTGTAATTCTACAATGCAAGCCTTAATCATTCCACCTGGCACAGCTAGAATCCAGTCCCCTCACAGTGTACAAGAACCACTCTTCCTTTCCAGGGATTCCCAATTCACATCAGCCTGATAAACCCGATACTCATCCAGACCTCAAAAGTAACAATTGTCTTGCATTGGGACATCTATGTCACTCAATTTGCATTCTCAAATATCAACTGCTAACTCATATCTGGGCTTTATGCTCCACAGTTCCCCAGGGCAAACCTCCAAGAACTTATGAACTGCTCTTTCTTACAGAAAGATACAGTGGCTGGGACTGCACAGAGCAAGAAGATACTCCTGTAATCAAGCATGATTCCAGTGAGCATTTAGACACACGGGATGGAAAGATGTGGACCCTATTTGTCAATCATCAGATAGTGACATGGCAGTGCACAGAATGTAGGTTGTGGAAGATCCATCAGCTCAGGGTTTCAGATGCATCCTGAGAACAATGTGGTCTTGCTGTCTACACAGAATTGGATGAGGTTAGAATCCATTTGGAAGGGGCATTCTCTTCACTGTGGAAGGGAAAGGCACACACTTCTAATAGCTCTTGAATTATTTTCTGTTTTTTCACATAGAACATGAGTTTGAGACCACCCCAGCCAACATGGCGAAATCCTGTCTGTACTAAAAATGCAAAAATTAGCTGGGCATGGGGGCATGTACCTGTAGTCGCAGCTACTTAGAAGGCTGAGGCGGGAGTATTGCTTGAACCTAGGAGGCGGCAGTTGCAGTGAGCCAAGATTGGGACATTGCACTCCAGCCTGGGTGACTCTGTCTCAGAAAAAACAAACAAACAAAAACAAACAAAACCCTGAAAAACATGAGAAGGGGTTGCCTTAACTATTTTACAAAAACGTAAATATAGAGAGGAAAAATGTGGTTTGGCGCACCCTCAATGAGCACTTTGGCCCTTGTGTCAAAATATCACTAGCAGGAGAAATGGGGAAGTACATAAGATGAAAAACTCCAAGGGCAGCCCCAATGCAAGCTTTATGGAGAAAATAGTAGTGTTCTTTTTAATCATGGGAATGTGACAGGAAAACATCCTACTGTGTGTGAACATATTTATTATGATAGAAAACCGATAACCGAGAGATAACTACTTTTCAATTTTAGTTGTGCCATGGCAGACCCTCAGGTCAAATGGGTCTCCCAAGCAGGTAACAAACCAAGGGACAAATGAGTGTTTTGCAGAGTACACAAGGCTTCAGAGCTCAAGGTGGACACAGATGCAGTCTAACAGCAGTGAAATCAGCATTACAAAAAAGACAAATATAGATTTTCTTAAAATAGCATGCACTGAATTTCAAGGGTTTTAAAATTCATACTTATTTTACAAACTGTTCTGCAGGTTCAATGGACTGCACTATAATAAGTGGATAGATTCCTTAAAGCTGTATGCATTCAATTTATTATCCCTCCCAGATAGTAGAAAATCAAAATTGCAAATTAAAATCTTTAGTATGAATTAAAATTAATTGACTCTTTCCTGTGCTCAATACCTGCATACTGATTGCTTATTGTGTAACAAGCCTGGGGCAAATGGTGTGGCCACCTCATCTAATCAATAACTGAGTTTTGATTATTTTACCTCCCTGTCTCTCCCTTCAATGTATCTCCCACGTGGTCTGACAATTCATAGTTTTTGTAGTTTTGACCTTCATGATTTCTCTTCTTTATTGCCACAGTTACTTCCTACCTGCAAGTTCTGTATCATATGCTGGACCATGCCTCCCCAAGACATGCGCATACTCACGTACACACACATGTACCCACCCAGAAACACACACTTCTTCACACATGCACACACTCATTCACACTACATTCTCCCCGTGAAAATAAATGTGAAGCTGCTAAACATCTAAAATCAGAGCATTGTCTGAGCATTGGATTAGATCCCTTCATGGCCCATCTTGGATTCAGGACAGTTTCCTAGCTGGTCAAAGAACGAGCCTGCCTGTCTCTGGTTCTGCTTCCCACCTCTCCTGGCCGACCCCTCCCTGTGTCCTGCACTGTAGCATGTGCCCATGGCTCCTGCCTCACCTGTTCTCACTGCTTCCCCACCTGCATCACTTCCCTCATGGTTTCTCTCTCAGGCCAGGTTAGAACTGGCTGCAAAGACTGAGGCAAACAACAGTGGCTTAGACAATACGGAATCCACTATTCTCTCATCAAAAGGGAGATCTGCACCTTTCCTGTAGCTCTAGTTGGATTTTCAGAGGGAATAACCCTAGCTCCAGTTCACAGTTTTACCTGGAGACTGTCAGAACTTCCTTATTCTCATTCTCCCCCATCAGTCTTGGAAACAGTGAGGGCTGTGCTAGCACCCTAACTGTACTGCAGAGAGGAAGAAGCAGGCAGCCTCCAGATGCTTTCCTGTTTGCTGCCTGTTTCTTCTACTTAGAATTTCAAAAAGGGAAAAGGAAAGGCCCTTGATGAACAAGGCATGGAGAAGAATCCATGTTAGCAAAGAGAGGAGAGAGAAGGCAACGACTTCACGCCCATGTTAGGGTCCCCAGGCTGGGAGCCAGGCAGGAAGACACTAGCTGGGTGGGGTGGCCGGAGGAGGTGGGGTGCGCAGGGTGGCACCGCAGCAGGCAGCCTGTGTGATCACCTGTACGTGGGTATGTGAAAGCACCTTTCACTCTGCAGAGGAACGCAGCACCCCGCGCATGCCGAGTGATGTCCTCGCCCCTCAGAGGCAAGTACATTCCTGTACATCACTCAGCAGAGGATGCTCGCCCACCCGCACTGCCCCTGTGGCCAAAGAAAATGGTCCCAGAAAACCATGAGGGCAGATGTGCTTGTGAAGGTGGCCTTCCCATGGGGTTCCAGGGACCTGGGGTCTTCTCCTCTTGCGGCTGCCACACCTCATGGCCAACAGAGTCCTCTGCAGGAGCCTGCACATCCAGCTGATGGAGGAGAGTGTGCAGATGGCCACTCAGGAAGCTTCCAGGAGTCAGGCCCAGAGGCAGCCCAGGCCTCCACTGACCACACCCCGGTCCCCACCGCCACCGTGAGCTCCCCGGGAGTGGAAAGTGTCGACTAGCTCTGTGCCCTGCAGAAAAAGGAGATGGGCCAGACAACATCTCCCGTTTCTCTGCCATAAGAGAGAAACTCCCTTTCTCCTTCTCTTAGTTTGAACAGACAGGACCCTAGAAAATGAAGACAGCAAATGGAGATGTTCAAAGAAATGTGTAGAATGTAGTCACTGAAAAAACTGTAACCTCTGAATGAAAAGACATTTGGGAGAAAGAGAAGCTAGCAAAATAGCAGAGTAACAAAGAAAAGTGAACATCTTTAAATTAGAATCAAATCCATAGATCTTACTTTATTAAGAAAAATTATATTAAGATCAACAATTTTGCTGACCTATTTAAGTTATGCTTCACTAATTACCTTATTTGATAAAAAATTATTCAGAGCCAAATAAAGGCTCTAGATAGTTGTCAGTGGGTTCTCATGGTTATGGTTAGAACAGATGCATGAAAACATGGACTGGAATGACTCCTTCCTGGAATCGTTGTATTTTCACTTCTCTAGAATGCTGACAGAGCACTTCAGAATTGGGCAATTTAAAATGATACGTGGGTTTTGCCCATTTCTTAATGATGCTTAAAATGATGCAGAAAATAATGCGAAAGCACTGGAAAGGAATACACACGTGAGCCCAGGCTCAGGGAAGCATAAAGCCTCCTGGCAGCCCGCCCTGTGTTAGTCATTGTGACCCTGCCGCCTTTGTCCACGAGGTTGGCTTGGGTGGCTCGCGGCCACCAGGCCATGTGGTTTGAGTTGTCTCCCACTGGGAATGATGGATTTGAACCGGTCCGGCCACAGTCTCCCACCCAGTCCCCCTTGTGGCCAAAGGCATGTGTTTGTGAGAGAGCTGGATATTGTCAGGGGGTGAAAGGGGTGATCACGAAACAGAGCAAAAGAGAAAAACGGTCAGCACAGCAACGACTCCCAAGGCACTGGCCTTGTCTATGGCGTGTGCTAAACAACTGTGCTAGAGCCTCTCTTGCCTGGAGCCTGAGAAAAGAGGCCACCACATGGGCCACTGGCATGGTGACAGCTGCAGCCGCAAAAGCTTGACGTCGCTGTATGGAGACACCGCAAAACATGTTCTTAGGGAAATGAGGATTTCAGCATGATGAGAAAGAAAAGTCAGACTTTACTGTCGCATAACCCTGAAATTAATATTAAGTTAATGTAAACATTACTTTCTGAAATTTATTCAGCTTTTGCTGATTTCTCAGGGCACTAACAGGAAGGCAGAAAAAGATCAATATCTTTGTTTGAAATATATTCTATCCAAACATTTCCATACAAAGAAAATTGTCTTATTCTTGAAATAAAGGTGATATATCAGAAAGTAAATCCATAAAAATTGCCAACCAAGTGGAATCCAGAATCTGCATGAAGTGTATCTTTTTTTTAACTATGTCAAACAAAATTTTAAAACAGCTTAATGTTTCCTAAATATGTTTAAAGAAATCATAATTTCAGGGCAGAAGGGAGCAGATGGCTGCAAACACTGTAGGAACTTAGAGAGAATGAAGGAGGTTTAAAGCCATATTTGATAGAAAACTAAAGGAAGAAATCTTTCCTCCCCTTCTTCATCCTGGACTGTTTTCAAAATAGTGAATTATTTTATGAATATGCATTCCCCATTCAGAGCCATGGAAAAAGGCCAAGGAGGGACCTGCCAAGGCATGAGATTAGCAACACAACCCATGGAGATTTATTGCACATAAAAGATAGGGAAGTAAGACCACATATTCCAAAGGAACAGATATTCTCACATAAATTAAATGCTTTTAACATTTAAGGTGCTCTTTTGCTGATGTGTCCTAACATAATTTGGGCTAATTTAAAGACAAAACAACTTCGTCATCAAAAACAGCCAGAATAAAAAAAAAGTTTTATTGATAAACCATCTGCTGTTTACCAAGGCATGGTAAAACCTTTGTAGACATCTCACCTAGATAATTTTCAATAAACGTTGAGATCACTGTTATGGCTACATATGCTTATACTAGGCCTAATTCAGTATATTAATTGAAGTTATAGTTATCACTTGATAGTGTGTCAGCATCTATTGCTCAGGGACTGTCTGCATGCAAACAGAACTCTTGCTGGAGCCTGGGACCCAAAACCCCAGGAAAAAAAGCACTGAGGAGGGCAAGCTCAAAATATACATGACCATTTTCTTCTCATGTTAGTCTCTGGCAGAGTTCAGAGAAAAATCCTTGCATTTGTGAGGTCCACAAGCAAGGAATGAGTTTTAAAATGTTTTTCTAAAGAATCAAAAGAAAAATAATGTTTTGTGATACATAAATATTGTATGACATTCAAATTTCAGAGTCCATAAATATATTTTCTTGGAACACAGCCATGCCCATTCATTCACACATGGCTGCGGCTGCTTCCCTGCCACCTGCAGAGCTGCAGAGCTGCAGCAGAGACCACGCTGCCCTTGAAGTTGAAAATCTTGATCATCTGGCCCATTACAGGACAGTCCATTGATTGAGGCCTGGTGTCTATTCAAGGAGTGGAAGGCGAGCCGCTTGCAGTTCCTAACGACTGTCTGGTCCCAATGGAAGGCTTGGACTGTTTTGTCCTGCCCTGTCCTTCTGCCTGAGGGAGCACCTCAAGGGAAACTCAGCAGGTGGGTTAGAATGGGGTCCAATTAGAATGGAGAAGAAAGTCATGGTGTGGAGATTGTACTGCCTGTGACGTGTTCATGTTGTATAAACTACAATAGCACTTACCTACCAAAAGTCAAGGAAGGGACCCTTTCCTTATTTCCCCGGCATTTGACACAATTTCCAATAATAATATCAAACTTGCAAACCACAGCATTAGAATCTGTTGAGTCATGGAACCAAAAAAGAAGGTTTCTCATATACATCCTGTTAAGACATAGAATTGTCTTGATGAAGACCTGGGCTCTGAGGCTAAAATTGCAGGTGCCAGGAATCAGAAGATCTGGAGATTCTCAAAGCAATGCATGTTGGCACTGCTTCATGAAAAAAAAGGTACTTCTCCTTCCTAGAAAAGTAAATAGCAAAAATTAGGAGGTAAAAGCACAGGTCACAAATCCTAAACATGAATTAAATACTAAAAATCACAAGGACACTCTTGTAGAGGTTCATGCTGAATGGAAGGCAGGCACTGCATTTGCTCTCAGACGTGGTGGCTGCTTGCACTCCTCTTGGCATGGGAATCTCACTGGAGTCCCAGTGAGGTCTGACTGATGGGGCCCAGCCATAGAAGCCACTGTGAGGGGAGGCACAGTTTCTGGAATGTACCTTCTGCCCTCCCTGTAGGTATGGGTGAGAGAAAGGACTGCTCAGCCTGTCTGCTTCACTGACTCCCAACCCAGGTTGTCTTAAGCAAAGCCAGTAGATTACAGGCTCCAGGAGAGCAGCAGACCCTCCCTCCCTTCCTGCTGGCACATGTACTCCAAACATATCAAAACCGAGAAGCAATAAGACCATGGCAAAGACAGAAAGCACTCAGATCAGGCAGCTTTTGCTCTGGAACTCCTCACTGCACAGTCCCTTCCTGGGCTCAAGCAAGCCTTCTGCCTCAGCTTCCTGAGCAGCTGCAATTACAGGCATGCACAACCATGCCTGGCTATCTTTTTTCTTTTTGTAGAGATGAAGTCTGTTATGTTGCCCAGGCTGGTCTCAAGTTCCTGGCCTTAAGTGATCTTCCCACTTTGGCCTCCCAAAGCATTGGGATTACAGTCATGAGCTACTGTGCCCCACCAGCTTTTACTCATGAATAATTTTCTTTGGAGAGAAATAAGCAAGCGTGGGCCCCAGGTGTGCCATGTCAGTCAGTCTATCACAATGCTGAGTGGAGCTTGAAGAACCTGCTTATCCTACTTCAGGGTTTGGAGGAGCTGAATAGCCCCTCAGTGGAAATGATAAGGAAGCAAATGTAAGCAGATGACCTTATCACACATTGGGGTGAAGGGTCAAAGAACTACTGCTCCATGGAAGGGAGGTCGAGTCAGGAGATTTGTATTAGTTTATTCTCATGCTGCTCTAAAGAACTGCCTGAGACTGGGTAAGTTATACAGGAAGGAGGTTTAATTGACTCATAGTTCCGCAGGACTGGGGTGGCCTCAGGAAACTTATAATCATGGCAGAAGGTACCTCTTCACAGGGCGGCAGGAGAGAGAATGAGCACCAAACAAAGGAGAAAAGCCCCGTATGAAGCCATCAGATCTTGTGAGAACTCACTCACTATCATGAGAACAGCATGGGGGTAACTGCCCTCCTGATTCAATTACCTCCTACTGGGTCCCTCCCACAGCATGTGGGGATTATGGGAACTACAATTCAATATGAGATTTTAATGAGGACACATCCAAACAATATAATTCCACCCCGGCCCCTCCCAAACCTCATGTCCTCACATTTCAAAACACAATTATCCCTTTCCAATAGTCCCCCAAAGTCTTAGCTCATTCCAGCATTGATCCAAAAGTCCAAGTCCGAAGTCTCATCTGAGACAAGGCAAGTCCTTTCCACTTATGAGCCTGTAAAACTGAAAGCAAGTTAGTTACTACCTAGATACAATGAGGAGTACAGGCACTAAGTAAAGACACCCAGTCCACATGGGAGAAATTGGCCAAAACAAAGGGACTACGGGCCCTGTGCAAGTCTGAAATCTAACAGGACAGTCATTAAACCTCCAAGTTGCAAAGTGATCTCCTTTGACTCCATGTCTCACATCCAGGTCATGCTGATGCAAGAGGTGGGCTCCCAAGGCCTTGGGCAGCTCTGCTTCCATGGCTTCACAGGGTACAGCCCCCCTCCCGGCTGCTTTCATGGGCTGGCATTAAGTGTCTGTGGCTTCTCCAGAGGCATGGTGCAAACGATTGATGGATCTACTATTCTGGGGTCTGGAGGACAGTGGCCCTCTTCTCACAGCTCTACCAGGCATTTCCAAGTGGGGACTGTGCATGGGGCCTCCAGCCCCACATTTCCCTTCCATACTGCCCTAGCAGAGGTTCTCCATGACGACTCCACCCCTGCAGCAAACATCAGCCTGAACATCCAGGCATTTCTATACATTCTCTGAAATCTAGGCAGAGGTTCCCAAACCTCAATTCTTGACTTTTGTGTGTCCATAGGCTCAACACCATATGGAAGCCAGCAAAGATTGGGACTTGCATTCTTTTAAGCAATGGCCCAAGCTGTACCTTGACCCCTTTATAGCCACGCCTGGAACTGAAGCAGCTGGGATGCAGGGCACCATGTCCTGAGGCTGCACAGAGCAAGGGAGCCTTGGGCCCAGCCCGGGAAACCATTTTTCTCAACTATGCCTCTGTGATGGGAGGAGGTGCTCTGAAGATCTCTGACATGTGCTGGAAACATTTCCCCATTGTCTTGGCTATTAAAGTTTGGCTTGTGTTTACTTATGCAAATTTCTGCAAGGGCTTGAATTTCTCCCAAGGAAATGGGTTTTTCTTTTCTGTAGCAGCATCAGTCTGCAAACTTTTCAAACCTGTATGCTCTGCTTCTCTTTTAAACATAAGTTTCAGTTTCAGATCATCTCTCTCAAGTTCAAAGTTCCACACATCTTTAGGGCATGCGCCAAATGCTGCAAGTCTCTTTGCTAAAGCACATCAAGAGTCCACTTTTGTTCCAGCTCCCAGTAAGTTCCTCATCTCTGAGACCACTTCAGCCTGATTTTATTGCCCATATCACTATCAGCATTTTGGTCGAAACCACTCAACAAGTCTCTAGGAAGTTCCAAACGTTCCCACATCTTCCTGTCTTCTGAACCCTTTAAGTCTCTAAGAAGTTCCAAGCTTTCCCACATTTTTCTGTCTTCTTCTGAGGCCTCCAAACATTTCCAACCTCTGCTTGTTACCGAGTTCCAAAGTTGCTTCCACATTTTGGGTATCCTTGTAGCAGCACCGTACTTCCTCGGTACCAATTTACTGTATTAGTTCGTTCTCATGCTACTCTGAAGAAATACTCAAGACTGGGTAATTTGCAAAGAAAAGAGGTTTAATTGACTCACAGTTCCACAGGGATAAGGAAGTCTCAGGAAACTTACATTCATGGCAGGAGGCACTTCTTTACAGGGCGGCAGAAGACAGAATGAGTGCCGAATAAAGAGGGGAAAGCCCCTTATAAAACCAGTAGATCTCATGAGAACGCCCTCATTATCATGAGAACAGTATGGGGGTAAGTGCTCTCATGATTCAATTGCCTTTCACTGGGTCCCTCTTACACAACACATAAGAATTACGGTAACTATAAGTCAAGATGAGATTTGGATGGGGACACAGCCAAACCATATAAGTCAAGATGAGATTTGGGTGGGGACACAGCCAAACCATATCAAGGTCCTCATGGTTTTTCATGCAGGGTGAAGAAGGAAAGGGGCCTGTCCTGATTCTGTTCCCTTAGAGCCTGGGAGCTATGGTTCTAGGATTGGAGAAAGAAGTCAGGCATGGACCAGGAGAGAAAATAAGCCAGAGAATGGGCTCAGCCACCTCGGAGGTTCCACTCCCATTGGCTGTGGTGAGGGAGCCCTGGTCAGATTGCAGCCTCCTGACAGACTCCAGAGCATCTACCCTTGAGAAGAGAGCTGGGATCTGATTGCTTTGTGGTGACATTGTGTGCCAAATGTGAGGGAGATTTGGAGCTAAATATTTTATTTATATTTTTTCCTTGATTTAAAACATGTGGGGACAAAGAATGTGACCAGCTTGTATACAACAGAAACACAGGCCAAAAGATGACAGTTTTTATAACCCTGACACTTGTTCTTACCCCAGCAATCAGTATTTGGTGGGGACCAGACACTCTGTGCCTGTCACTTTCAATATCAGTTAGCTACTTAACATTATAAAGTCCCAAACTTAGCATGAGGTCACAATCCCCCGCTGTCAGTTACAGATGCTGAAGACCTGAGAGACATTCCTCTGTGGGGAGTCAGAATCATTGTTGGGCATTTCTCTCTCAATAGAAGATTGCATCTTCGTGATTTGTCATGGAGAAGGAGCACTGGGCTTCTTTGTTCTCCTGTCATCACCCTGACACATCTCCTCTCCAGTCAGCAGCCAGCCCACCCTGGGTTGCCACAGGTTCCAACCTCCTCCATGCCTACCAGCCAGCAGTTGCCGGTGGCACACAATGGGGACTTAGTCCCCTGGGCTCTATGCTGCGGGGCAGTCTCCATGAACCCGGCCCACAGAATTGCAGGCTTTTGCTGGGCACTGGGCCTGGGTCTCAGGTTCAGCCAGAGTTGGTTCATGACAGCTTTGAATTCAGATGCTGAGAGAAGCTGTGAGGATACTGCTGGTCAGCCAAGAGTTCTTCTTTGTTGGAGATTTGTGTTTTGGTCTGGAAGAGCATCCATATTCTGTTCCCTTTCTCCCCTGTGAAAAAAGAGAGAAAGAGAGAGAGTGAGAGAGAGGAAGATAGAAAGAAGAAGGAAAGGAAGGAAGGAAGGAGGAAGGAACAAAGGAAGGAAGGAAGGAAGGAAGGAAGGAAGGAAGGAAGGAAGGAAGGAAGGAAGGAAGGAAGGGAAGGAAGGGAAGGGAAGGGAAGGGAAGGGAAGGGAAGGGAAGGGAAGGGAAGAGAAGGGAAGGCAACATCAGTGTTTATTCTGGGTCCAGTCACTGAGTCGAGGGAGAAGGGAGGTTTGACATGGGGAAGGAAGACTCTGGAGCAAGCTAGTTCCACACCTTTGAATTCTTATTATGTTTGATTGTGATGGCTCCTCCCTTACCATTCCTTCCCAAATTCTTCCTCAGATTTTCTTTTAAAATACAGACAAATGCCATTGAATTTTTCAACTCTCTGCGGTATATCTTTTCCATGTTTTTGCAATACACCAAGGGAGGAGTAGTTCAACAATTAGAACTAATTAACATCCGTGGTTTTGTTAGAGTCATATTAATTTCTTCAGCTAAGTAAACAACCAGAAAGTGCCAAAGCACAAATAATGCTGAAACTACCGAATCTATGCCTTCCAGCCTATAAAGCACGAGGAGAATATGGAGTGAGTTAAGATCAGCATTTCAGCATTTCCTCACACAACTATGCAGCAATGAAAGCAAAATATTTAAGAACCCTGAATGGGACATGGTTATAATGTGTTTTCAATTTTCAAATTCTTAAAACTGAATCCTTTAATATTTCCATATTTAAACTCAATTATCAAGTTGAGTAAACTGATTTCATGATAATATAGACCAGTTTTTCATACTAAAAAACGTGACTTTACATGCAAGTAAGAATTGTGCTCTTGGTTGAGTCTCTTGAAAGCCTAACATAATATTAAGAAAAAAATTGTACTGTCATTAGGGGGACTTTTAATGTTGACAAGCATTTCTGTGTGAATCAGTTAGTAAGCTGTGAGTAGATCTTGACAAAAGGGCATAAACACAAGCTAAATGTATTAATAAAAAGACAAATCTGATTTAATTTAGTCTTGTGATTGATCATTGTACCAGTGTTTCATCCCAAGCTTCTCTCTGGTTCTACAACCCATGAAATTTAAGAAGTAGTTTTTGTAAGTCTTGGGCCCTCCCTGGGATTTTTTAGGCGGACGCCAATAGTCCCCAACACACACACACACACTCCCAACAGATGACTAAACACAGCAAGAAGACCCTCAACAAACCATGATATGTTTCAGCAGAATAGGTTGGGGAAGTGGGGCACAGGCCAGATGAGAGGGACAATTCTCCTGATGTGTTTGATGTAGATGGCACTTTACGGTTTCATGAACATAAATGTAAAATTGTCCCCCTCTGAGTCATTCTCTAAGAAACTGAAAGTTGGAGCACTGGCATGAGATGACATGTCATTCAATACACCCAAGAGGTGTCCTGATGCCAAGGAAATTTGCTATTTTATTTGCTTACTGGTATGTACTATTTTTTATTAGACTATATTTTATATTTTCTTAATAAATTTGCCCTATATTTTAAAGAGCAAATATTTTATTTTATTGCATTTTACCTAGTAAAAATTACATTCTACCAGATGAACAACTCAGAATGTATTATAGTAACATCATTCTCTGAGTTCTAATTTTTCTACAGTTGAATAAATAGATCACCCATATAGCAAAATTTTCTTATAAGTCATATATTTGAGTTAGCTGATAATTTTTTGCACCACAAGAAAGAGAACACAGTTTTTAAGTCTTGTTTATAAGACTCATAGCATAAATAAATATATGAGAAAAATTTCTGCTTTCTGTCAGGAAAGAGACTATTTTTACCCTGCTACCTAAAGCATACAAAAAGAAAAAGATAAAACATGTGAAACCCACATTGTCAAGAATGGACATCAAGAAACAAAGGCTATGAACCCTGAAAGATGAAAAACAAACGATGTGAGCTCTCCAACTGTCCTAGCATGTTGCCTTGAGGGAGTTCCCAGATGGGTAAAGGCAGGGAACCTAGCTGGAGGCCCTCAGACTCTCTGAGTTGAGGAGGAGGCAGAATAATCCAGTTAGGCAAAGGCACACAGAATCCACAGTGCAGAATACCAGAGAGAGACTGAGCGCATGGAGAGCGTTTCACAGGTGTCAAGAAGGTCCCTGTGGAGTATTCAGTTGAGTACTCATGAATGCACACATGTGTGGAAACTTCTTGAGGCTGGGGAAAGAACCACCCGATGGATGAGAGGAAAGAGTGCCAGAAACTCACACAGGGCTGAGGATAGTGCTTGTTCCTGCCAGCCAGATAAGAAAAACTTAGAATTCATTGAGTACTGGGCAAAGTACATACACAGTTCTTGTGTAAGTCATGAAGAACAATTAGTCCTACACCAGTGGTTTTCAATCTCAGCACCACTAATATTTTGCCCTGAATAATTATTTGCTGTGGGAACTTTGTATGCTGCACTATGGATGCTTAGCAGCACCCGTAATATTAGCCCATTAGATGCCAAAACCATAACCCCTATAGATGTTACTAAATGTCTCCTGGGTACAAAATTAACGTTGGTTGGAAGCCACTGACTTAGATTGATCACTGCTCCAGTTCTACAAAAAAATCTTATAAAGCAAGATATGAGAGTTCAAACTATTTTCAGTAAAATTAATGGCATCTCAAGACAAAGCTCACGTATATTCCTAAGAGAACAGAAATACCGAGAACTTAACAAAATCAAATGACAAAATCTTGCATTAGATAAAAATTACTACATTTTCAAATAAAAAGGAAAACATGTCCCATAAAAAAATAAATAATTGAAACTGACCTAGTATTAATGCAGGTTTTAGAATTAGCAGATAATTTTAAAAGCTGTTACAAATGTGCATGTGTTAAAGGTACTAAGTAGAAACATGAAAGGTATTTAAAAGACCCAAACCAATTTTTAGAGATGAAAGGTGTAATATGTGAGATTGTAAAATACACTGGATTGGAATAATGGCAGATAAGAAGAAAACACTAGTGAACTTAAAAACACATTATTGGAAACTGTAAATGAAACACAAGAAAAAAACTATGACTTAAAGTATTATCGAAGCACCAGTGACCTCTGGAAAACATGTAAACAGAATAATATATAAGTAATTCGAGTTCCTGAAAGAATAAGAACAGTAAGGAGGAAGAAGAGGAGAAAAAGGAGAGGGACATTAGGAAGAAAAATCAAAGAAGAAACTGAAATGACCATAATTTTTTCTAATTTCGAAAACTACAAACACATAGATTCAGAAAAACTCAGAAACATGAGAAAGAGAAACATAAAAAAAAACTATGTCAAGACATTTTATAATAAAACTGCTGAAAACCAATGATAAAGAAAAAGGCTTAGAAACAACTGGAGAGAAAAATGATTACATAAAGAAGAACATAGTTATGATGACAGCAGGTTTCTTGTTAGAAACAACACCGCCAGGAAGACAGTGTAACAGCATCTTTAAAGTACTAAAAGAAAAAACTGTCAGCCAACAATCTTATACCTAGAGGAAAGATCTTTCAAAAGTAAAACTTAAATAAAGACTTTCAGACATAAAAAGCTGTAAAGATATATTACCAATAGAATATTGGTACCAGAAATATTTTTAAAGTTCTTCTAGAAGACAGGAAATGACGGGATAGAAATTGAATCTATGGCAAGAGAATAAAGAGTGCTAAAAATTGTGGCTACATGGGTAGATACATGAGACCATTCTGATTATCAAATCCTCTTTTAGAGAGCATTTAATGAAAGCATTAATAAAATATAACAGTGTTAAGTTTTCAACAAATATACATTTAAAATATATGCAAAAACAGCATCAAAATCAGAAGGAACAAAGGAAAGTATACTATTATGTTTCCTATGCTATGTATGAAAAATATATATGAAACATCATTTGAATGTCAACTGCAATAAATTAGAGGTTTATTTTATTAACCAAAATGAAACCACTAAAGTAACAGAACAACGAGTTATAGAGAATAAAAAAGAATTGATATAATATGAAATCATAAATATATTAAATTACTTCAATAGATGACAAAAACAAAAAAGGAAATGAAAAACAAGTGGGAAAAATAAAATATAAATGACAAGTTGGTCGATTTATACCTAATAATATCAATATTCACAGTAACTGTAAATGACCTGAATACATCCATTAGAAAGCAGAATTTACCATATAAGATAAAAAGTCTAAACTCAAATATATATTGACTACCAGAAACACACTTTAATTATAAGTACACAGGTAGGTTAAAAAATTTGTTAGTGCTATATCATGCTAACACGAATCCAAAAATGCTAGAAGTATGTATTAATTTGAGGTAAAGTACATTTCAGTGCGAAGAATATTTCCATGAGTAGAAAAGGTCATTTCATCATGATAAAGTTGTCAATTTATCAAGCAGATGTAGAATCTTAAACATGTGTGAACACAATGAGATCTTCAAAATACACAGAACAAAAATATATAGAACTGCAAAAAGAAAAGGATGAATCAGTAGATATAGCTGGAGATTTCAATACCTTCATTCAACAATTGAGAGAATATATGGACAGAAAATCAATAAAGATACAGATTTGAACAAAATTATCAATCCACTTGAATTAATTAACATTTACAGAACATGCCATCCAACGATAGCAGAATGCACATTCTTTTTAAGTGGCTACAAAAGAATTTACCAAGACAGACCATATTCTGGGCCTCTAAACAAGTCTCAATATATTTGAAAGGACTGAAGTCAGGCTATTCTCAGACTAAATTGTAATAAAGTTAAAAATGAATGACATAAATAGCTCCAGAAAAACAATACTCTGAAACTAAATAATATACTTCTAAATAAACCATAGGTCAAACAAGAAATAAACGTAAAATAAGAAAATATTCTGTACTGAATGTGAATACAAGTACAACCTATGGCCTTTTCCAAATGCCCCTGAAATCTGTGGGAAATTTACGTCATTAAATGCCTACATTAGAAAAGATGAAAGAGCTCAAATTAATAATACCAGTATCTACCTCAAGAAACAGAGGAAGAAGAGGGAATGTAATCCAAATTAAGTAGAAGGAAATAAATATAAAGATGGGAACAGAAATCAATGAAAGAGAAGACAGAAAATAGATAAAATGAAAATCAGAAAATAAAGCCAAAGCTACTTTTTGAGGTCAGTGAAATTGATAAGCCCTTAACCAGGCTGGTTAAGAAAGGAGAATTACAAATTACCAATATCGGGAATGAGAGAGGTGTCATCACCACATATGATATAGATAATGAGAGACAATAAAGAATGGGCAAGGACTTGAATGGATATTTCTTTGAAGATTCCATACAAATGTCCAAGAAGCATGTGAAAAATGCATGTCACTGATTATTAGAGAGGTGCAAATCAAAACCATAATTAGATTTCACCTCACACCCATTAGAACAGCTACTATCAAAAAAAAATAAAATAAAAATAACAGGCATTCGTCAAGATGTGGAGAGACTGAAATGCTTGTGCATTTTTGATGTGAAATGGTGCAGTTGCTATGAAAACCAGTATGGGAGTTTCTCAAAACATTAGAAACAGAATTACCATATGATCCAGCAATTCCACTGGATATATCCAATACAATGAAAGCAGGGTCTCAAAAAAGTATTTGTGTGCCCATGTTCATAGCACCATTATTCACCATAGTCAAGAAGCGGAAGCAACGCAAACGTCTATCAATGAATCAATGGATAAACAAAATACGGTATACGCATCAAATGGATATTAAAGGAAGAAAATTCTGACACATGCTACAACAGGATGAACCTTGAAGATAGCATGCCGAGTGAAACAAACCAGTCAGGAAAGATAAATATTGTATAATGCCAGTTACAGGAAGTATCTGGAGTAGTCAGATTCATAAAGACAGAAAGTAGAATGTTAGCCTCCATGGGCTGTGAAGACGGATAGACAATTATTTTTTAACTAGCAGAGTTTCAGTTTTACAAGATTAAAAGAGGTCTTGGAAGTAGTTGTACAACAATGTGGATATATTTAAAAATGGTTAAAACATACTTTAAGATGGTAAATTTTATGTTATGTGCATTTTACAATTAATTTGTTTAAAGATAATAAGGGAATATTATGAACAACTTTGTGCCAGCAAATTTGACAACACAATGAGATGGATGTCTCTTGACAGACAGGAACTACTAAGCTCAGTCAAGAAGGAGATGACCTGAATGAGCCCTATTACTGGATGGAATGTGTTGACTGTAAGTTGTCCACGTTCTTGGCATGTTGAACAAAGAATTGAACAAAACGTACAAACAAAGCAACAAAAGAATGAAGCAATGAAAGATAAACAAAACAAGAAAATAACAGAGTAACAAAAGCACAGATTTATTGAAGCAAAAGTTCATTCCACAGAGTGGGAACAGGCTCAAGTAAGAGCCTCAAGAACCCCCTGGATGACAATGTTCTTTAGGGTTTTTATTAAGATAAAAGAATTTGGTAACATCCCTAAGTGCCCTTTAGAGGTGTCCAGTTGGTTACACCCTAGGAAGGATTGGCCTGTGACCCATGAGAGGCTGAAGTGAATGAAGACTTGGCGCCCAGTCAATCACAGGCTGAAGTGGAATCCTCTGTCTTGTTATCACAGGAGGGAGGATGTGGCCTGGATGTTGCCCAATCTTGTCTGGAGCTGGCTACACCTGCTGTTCTCCTTCTCCTTAACCCTTGGTTCCCTTATTCCCTATTATCCTGCCTCTTACCTATTAAAGCAAGTGAATTTTTAGCTGATCACCTCCCTTCAATGATTATATCAGAGACAGATGGCTTCACTAGTAAATTCTACTAACATTAATAAAAGAAATTATTCTATTTATATAGAAACTCACTAGAAAACTGAAGAGGCTTCTCATTCTGTGAACTGACATTACCCTGACTTAAAAAAAAAAAAAAGTTAATGACATTACAAGAAGAGAAAACTACAGACTTCGGGAGCACGGAAGAACAAAAAGCTAAGCTAAATCCTAAGCTAAATCTTGCCAATTAAATTCAACATTTAAAAATACATCATGATCAAGTGAGCAAGTGAGGTTTACCCAGGAATACAAGGTGAGTTTCATACACCAAAATAAATGTGACAAACTGAAAGTGGAAAGTTATTTGAACATCTGAGTAAAAGTAGAAAAAGCCCTTCACAAAATCCAGCATCCATTTTCTCATAACAGCTTTCAGCAAACTAGGAATAGAAGGCTTCTTCCTCACCCTGATAATATGTGTTTGTAAACAAAAATATGCAACAGGTAATATCACAGTTATGGTGAAAGACAAAATGCTTTCCCATTGAAATCAGTAGTAAGAGATGGATGTCTGGCACTGTTAATTGAAGTATAAAATTGTGTAACCATTTTGGAAAACAATTTTTCTCTTTTTTAGAAAGTTAAACCTATACCTGCTGTTTGATCTAGTTGTTCTGCTCCTAGACACTCACTCAAGATAAATGAAAGTATACGTGCAATATAAATCCTTGTAAACAAACATTCATGGGTACTTAATTTGTGATAGCCAAAAAGTGGAAACATCCCAAATATCTGTCAATAGGTAAATGGATAAACAAGCTGAGTATAACTATACTGTGCAACACTACTCAGACATGAAAAGGAAGGAACAACTGATACATGCAACAACATTGACAGATCTCAAAATAATTATGCTGAGTGAATGAAGCAAGAAAAAAAAAGAGTACGTAGTGCATTATTCCATTTTTATAAATTCTAAAGAAAATAAACTAATCTATAGCGACAGGCAGAAAGCAGATCAGTGGTTCCCCGGGCTTGGGATGGTGGCTGAAGGATGCCATGGGCAATTCGTAGAGGTCAGATTTTTCAGTTAAAAATCCACCTTAGGTGGAGAAATGCAAAATAGAATTTATAAAAGGAGGTATTTTCTTTAATGTGCAAAGCCCAACTTATTCTTGAAAATGTCTTGGAAGCCATGGTGCCAATTTACATCCTCCTGTTTGGGAACTGAGACAGTTTCTGATAAGGAAATACAGAACAGTGGAGCTGAACAGCAGGTGCTTATTAGTTATATCCTTGGCCAGAAAAGGGGCTTGAGCTTCAAACGTAAGACTCTAAAATGAACAAGCAATTTGAAGCGTGTGACAGAATGGTGGAGTGTGAATTAGTATTTACTTCCCAGAACTAAATTCAGGATCTGGCAGCCCCCATAGAGTGCTCTGGGAAAGAGAACAATAATATTTTCTTGTGCACTTTAAAAGCAATAGACAGTTCTAAAATTGTCAAAGTTAGTGGGGAGGTAAACCTAGCTAGGGCCAATGATTCTCTCTTCAACTGTGAAAAACTGTGATTTGAGAGATCAAAGGGGGTAAAAAAGAAAGTGCACCCCCGGGTTGCAGAGGGTGTAGAATATATCACTATTGTAGCTATTTGCACCACAATAAAATATGAATGCAAATTCCTTAGACACAGTAAATAATGGATCACATATGCAACACTGGAATCAGACTAGCATCTGTAGTTGCTCTAAATATGATAAAATGTCAAAGCCCATTAATGATCACATTTAGGATCTCAGTTACTGCCCAGCTGGGATGATGAGAGCATTCCCCATGGAGGAGTATCATCTTCAGCTCTGCAACAAAGACGCTTTGCCTTTCTCAGAATGTCTGGTCATGTACTGAAACTTCTGGAGACAGGAGACTGAGATAAATTGACCGTGTTATCCGTGATTCGTTTCGATAAAACAGTGCCAGGATCTCAAAGAAACCTCCAAGTTATTAGATAAACTGATGCATCCATCATCGGAAAGATTAACTAAGCTTTGATAATAATGGCTGGACTTGTGTTCGCAGTTTTCTTCTATACAACCAAAAATAATTCTTGAGGCAAGAGTTGCTTTAATGCTTTCATGTGAGAAATATGATTATTTCTGTGTGGTTGGAAAGGGAGCAGCCTCTGCGTTCTCTGTTTCTGCATCTGTGTTTCACTCTGACCTGATCAGTCATTTCTCTCCTGGTGATAGATTCCATGGGGATGAACAGATAGCCCCAAGCTCAATCCCTTGGACAAGACTAAGGGATTTTGTGGCTAGGTACATTTTCTTTCATGGACAAAAGAACTTAAGGAAAAAATAGAATTTCCTTACATACACACACACATACATACACGCAACACACACACAAACACACACACACACACAAAACACACATGCATGCATGCACATGTACAGGTTAGAAATGTTAAGAAATATGAAAACACCCTTCTTGTTCTCTTTTATGCCTAGTGGCTTTGGATTGCTGTTCTATAGGAGGCAATATAATACACCATAATCAATAACCACAACACCTGAAATATTAACACTGGAGTTGCTTTTATTTACCTCTGAAAAATAGATCCCCCTCTCACAGAAGGAAGAACAGTCCAGGGACTCAGCTCTGACCTGCAAGTCCCATGACTGATTGTTTATGGGCTCTTGACAAAGCAGGAACCCTCCCACATCAACAGGCCCAGGACCCTGACCTTCATTCATTTTCTCAGCCTGCTGGTGCTGATTTAATAGAAACCTATACGTGCCAGGCAGGCACTATAGGCACTATATATGAGCAAGACTGATGAGGGTGGTCCCTCCTTGTATAGAATCACATTCTTGCAGGGAGAGAGATAGCAAATAAATAAACATATAAACACCACAGTAATGCAAATATAGACAAGCAGTGTACATTGTGCAGAGACTTTCTAAAGGGTGAGGCTACGTGGAGTGATTCAGCAACTGTCATCCACTGGGTAGTCAGGAGGTGCCAGCGGAGCTTAGATGTGAATGGTGTGATGGTGTCAATGTACAAGCCACAGGTGGACAGAGGAACATTTCTGGTGGGGAACAGGCACACAGCAATCCCCTCCCTTGAGTTTGGGTGGATCTGTGACTTGACTTCAGCCAAGAGAATGTGGCCAAGGTGACAGGATGCCAATTCATGATTATAGAAGAAGCCATCGTCTTAGCAGGCTGAAGCAAGTAGAAGCAAGTCACTCTTTCTGAAGACCTAGAGAGGACCTCATCCAAGAAGCTGTGGGGCTTTTAGATTCTCAGGGCAGCTCCTGGAAAACCACTGTCAGTGAAGCAGGGACCTCGGTTCTGTAACCGCAAAGACTGAGTTCTGCCAATAACCATACAAGCTTGGAAAAGGATCAATGTGAGACCCAGATACAGGCCTTGCCAGGGGATGGGCAGAAAACAGTGTGTGATGCTTGGTTCAACACTCACCGTGAGAGTATAAAACACTGAATCTCAAGCTGGACAGACAGAGGGAATTCCTTCGGGGAAAGTTGTTGGAGAAATATGGCTTTTTCCCTATGCATGCCTTCAACCTCCAGATGCTGGGTTCTTACCCACACCCAGAGTCCTGTAGAAAACACAGAGGTGAAGTCCTCAATGACCTCCTGGCCTTAGAGGAGAGAGAAGGCTGCACATAATACTGATAACTTAAGGTAGAAATGCAAAAGTACCATACAACAGTAACATATTAGGGAGGCTAAAGGACAGGGGTTGCCCTGCAGGAAGGGAGACCCCGCAGACTTGGCAAAGGAGATGCTCACCTGAAATGCATTTGCAAGGCAGGCAGAGAGGGCTCAGAAAACAAGGGCAGAGCACTTCTGAAACTGGGATTGCGGAGAGAAAAGTCACCAGGATGGAAGAATAAGCATAGTTCAGGCCGGGCGCGGTGGCTCAAGCCTGTAATCCCAGCACTTTGGGAGGCCGAGATGGGCGGATCACAAGGTTGGGAGATTGAGACCATCCTGGCTAACACGATGAAAACCTGTCTCTACTAAAAAATACAAAAAACTAGCCGGGCGAGGTGGCGGGCACCTGTAGTCCCAGCAACTCAGGAGGCTGAGGCAGGAGAATGGCATTAACCCGGGAGGTGGAGCTTGCAGTGAGCTGAGATCCAGCCACTGCACTCCAGCCTGGGAGACTGAGCAAGACTCCGTCTCAAAAAAAAAAAAAAAAAAAAAAAAAAAAAAAAAAAAAAATAGTTCAGCAGCGAGGTTCTGTGGTGGTTAATTTCATGTGTCAACTTTACTGGGTTGCGAGATGCCCAGATATTTGGCCAAACATTATTCTAGGTGTGTCTGTGAGGGTGTTTCCGGAGAAGATTGGCATTTGAATCTGTAAACTGAGTAAAGCAAATGTGGACGGGCCTCACCCAATCCACTGAGGGCATGAATAGAGCAAAAAGGCAAAGGAAGGGAGAATTCAGCATCTCTACCTGATTGTGTGAGTTGATTATCTGTCTTCTCCTGTCCTGGGACTCTCAGGCTGGTCCTCACACCATCAGCACTCCTCGACCTCTGTCCTTTGGATTAGGATTGGAATCATGCTATTTGCCTTCATGGATCTTAGCTTGCAGAAAACATATTGTGAGATTTCTGGCCCCTGTTGATTGTGTGTACCACTTTTTATGATCTCTCTCAATCTCTCTCTCTCCCTAAATCGATAGATAGGTAGACAGGTAGACACACACATACACTATTGGTTCTGTTCTGCTTCTCTGGTGATCCCTGGCTAACACAGGGCCCATGGATGGGATGGCAGGAGTGGAGGCTGAATGACAGATGGAGACAAGAGCTCAAGGCGTTGACCTCCAGGCTGAGTTAACTTGTGATCAGGGCAGTGACCTCCAAATCACAGCATGAAAGTGAGGCACAACAAGGACCATCCCTAGACGATGGCTCCGCTTCATTGAGAAGGATGGTTTTGGAATAGTGATGGGAAAGACGCGTAAAGGGAAGAGGGTTGGGGCTCACTCCTGTGCTCTGCACCCTGAACCCTGGTGGCTACAGGTATCCGGGTGGTGATCCACAGCAGCAGGGAGAAACAAAGAGAATCAGAGCTCCAAAGAGAAGCCACAACTGTAGGCACAGATTCCTGAGTCATCTCCACCAGACAGATAATTGGAACCATCCATTATTTAATGCATACCTCAACAGAGATATGATGTAAGCATCATTACTGTGGGAAGTACTGATAACAGTTTCCAGGCCCTTTTTGAGAAAAGCAGGAAAAGGAGCGTTCTGGAGCTCGAGAGCCGTGTGTGCACTGATGTGATGTGGCAACTTGGCTCAGCTCACCGTTTTGTTCTGGGGCAGCTTAGAGTTGAATTCAAGCAATAGGGTATCTTGATAATGATCGCTTGCTAATGGCAACATTTATGCTAAGAATTTCTTCTTCAATTCTAATGTACTTTTTTAAAAAAAAAAATCCAGAGTTTCAGGCCTGCAACAATTCCATCTTCATGATAAATGGTATGAGACTGTGACATCCTAAGTCACAGCCCTGTTCCCTGGGACGAGTATTGTCACTGATTACCCTTTCCCAGTAATTATGAGTGGACAGTGTCAGGTGTTAATTAGACTGCCTTTAGAGGTGAAGCTAGAACATTTGTTCTACTTACCAAGATGGGGTTGTTGTTTGTGTTTGGCACGGCAGACCATGACCATCTGAGCAAAGAAACCCATTGAGATTAACTTGTAACTGTTTAATAGGATATGTGTTTTTAAAGCCAGCCTACAAGAATGATTCGTTGCTCACTGAGGACAAGTGTATGGCCACTACAGCTACATCTGTGCACTTACTGGTCGGGGTCTGTTATTTCCTCATACTCCTCAGGTGATGTGGAAAGCAGAATAAACCCAGTGGTGAAAACCAATGATGCTATTAGGCAGAAAGTTTAAGATAACGTCACACTGCAGGAAAGCACACTGCCCTCTATAACGTGAGAAATCTTGATCAGCCAATCATGTGTCAGTCGCAGAGTCGAATGCTATAGATATGTACCTGGTGTACTGGTGTACACAATCATAAAATTACATTTTCTAAGCAACATTTCTGTTGTTACCATTAAATGTAATTAGTGTGAGAAACTTTCTGAGATATATTACAATAGGAAAGAAGATATTGAATGCTCCAATGACTTTTAGAAACTAATTTTTAGTGCATCTTCTATCAAGAACTGTTGCACTTTTGTTTTCCTGAGGTCTTGGCTTGAGTCAAAGGTTCAGACTTTTTAAGACCACCAAGCATCCTGCTTTTAGACGTTCCCAACAGCAGCCTTATCTGATGGGGAAAAGCTCTCAGCACTGAAAAGCTTTGCCACTCTTATAAGAGGGCTCTAGTGATAAATTCCTGCCCTGGAAGCCTGGACAGGTTGCCAAGAGCAGAGGACCCACACCAGTATGTCCTGGAGAAGGATATACCTTGCTTATGACACCTGCGTGGTGGCAGTCAGTATCTTGGCAAGGAGAAAAGTGTGAAAATGAAGAGAAAGCATGGCTGTGATGCAAGCTGGAAACATAGCTTTGTGCGGCCTCATGCCTTCAGCAGGCCTCCTGCTTTTCTCTCCTCCCTCTGTGATGTCACAGCAGTTGGTGTCTATGTGTCAATTTTACAGGTTGATGGGGTTGGGTTTTAAGATGATGTAACATTCCCCTAGAAAGCTGCCCAGGGACCAGGGTTTCTGTTGTGTTCCACGTTTCCCTTCTACTCCTCTGCTCTACAAGATTGCTTTATATGAGAACCACGTGGGTGCCAATGTGTAGCCATGATGTATTGGTGTGAGCCTTCACTTCTGAGGCAACCTGCTATTAGCTATGGTTTTACCAAGAATAATTCTTTCCAGTGTAATTTTATGGATCTTGCTGCATAAGACTAAGCCACTGGGGACGCAGACACAGTTTAGCAACAGGCTCTGCCTATGGCAATAGCCCAGAGGACCAGTGGCCAATTCTGTCATTTCAAATATCTTTCCAATCATTAACCTTGAGTGGTGAAAT
Source organism: Rhinopithecus roxellana (assembly GCF_007565055.1). Lineage (NCBI taxonomy): Eukaryota > Metazoa > Chordata > Mammalia > Primates > Cercopithecidae > Rhinopithecus > Rhinopithecus roxellana. The sequence goes on from NC_044551.1 coordinate 88,824,403, forward strand.
CAACTATAATTATGGAAATGATACTGGTGATGTATCTATGAACTTGACAAGCTTTTATTTTAGTGGAAAATCTTAATGCTTTGCTCATGCTCCTATGCATATGCTTTGTCCAACATAGAGTAGTGCCTGGAAAATGTAAGTTTCAAACATGCTCGGTACTGCTCATGGCTCAGAGGCACACATTGGGAAGATTTCGTGGTTATGATCTTTCCTATTGTAATATGTCACAAAAAAGTTTCTGGGAAGAGTCATGTTTTTACCATGGTATAGACGTTTGAGGCCTCTACAGAAAGTGTTTTGCATCCCTTTCTCTTCCCTAATACTCATGTCTCTATTGGACAATGAGGGAAGTCAGGCACGGTGTTAACAGCTGCACTTTTCCAGATTCATTAATAGGTAAGTAAGAAACTCAGAATTCCAGAGTCTCAGAGACCATAAAGAGACTATGTGTCCTCATTTACAGTAGGGATGAAAGAATGTTCCAAAGCCCACACCCTCTGAGACTGTTGGTTTCTCACACAGTTTTCCTTGTCCCTCCCATTACTCTCCATAGAGCAGGGTTTCTCAACCTTGGCACTACAGACATTCTGAATGGAATAATTCTTGGTTGTGGGACTGTTCCGTGTGCTGTAGGTTGTTTAGCAGAACCCTTGACTTGTACCTACTGGATGCCAATAACACCCTCACCCACTGTGACAAGCAAAAGTGTCTTTAGACATTGCCAGATATCCCTGGGAGGGCAAGACTGCCCCCGGTTGAGAACCAGTGCTCCAGGATAATAATGAAATAACTGGATAATAATGAAAAATAGGACCATGATGATAGCTATCATTCATGGGTACTTCAACTGCTTCAAGTACATTATCTTTTTGTAATTATTCAAATAACCCATAATACCTGGTGCCATTATTATTCTTACGTGACGCATGAAGTAACGGAAGTGCGGGGATCCTAAGTAACTTTCTTGAGTGAACCAATGGTGGAATCCAAACTTAGAATCACTGCCCTGGACATACCGTGCTGTGCTGTGATGGATCACAGACGGGCATAGGGACAAACTGAAGAGAGGAGACAGCACTGCCTGCTGCAGAGCACACCATGCTGTGAATAAGGTTGGTGCTTCAAAGATCCTCAAAATAAAACACTGAAATAAAACTATTAGAAGATATGGCTTGTATATTATATTTAAAACTGCACGGAGAGCTTCATTTGCTTTGTAAGCAAGGAAGATAGTGCCTTTCCTAAGGCAGAAGCCTTGTTACTCTAAAGGCTGCTCTCCTGAGCCTGGCTTGGGTGGGCTGTTATCAGCTGTGGGGGGCTCTAGCTCTTCCTACTTCATCAGTTCAGCAGTTAGTTATTTGGAAAACCACTACCCCTCCAAGTCCCAAATGTCCTGTCTCCTGCCCACCCAGTACTCAATAGCTCACAACATTCTCCTAATGGAATGTGTGTGTCTCTTCAGGGCCGAAAGAAACGTAGAACTCCATCAAACATGTCTTGTGCAGATCTGAGGATAAAATCATTGATTTGCATTCATGCGAGGCAGGCTCTACACAAGGAGGCATCTGGGACCTTGGCACACGCCGCTTGCCTGTGGGGGAAAGATCTTCATACAAAAAGTCATTTTTTCCTGTGAGCAGGGATGAGTGCAACACTGAGGAGGGAGAGGTATGAGTGCAAGCAAGAGCATCTGGGAAACATCGGGTCCAATCAAGGGCCAGCCCAGCAGTAAAAGCAAGCAGAGAGCAGAGGGTGAGTCGCTCTCTGACCAGGCTGTAATCCCTGTCTGAAGAGGGGAGTTTTTATTTTAGCCCTAGCAATGGAAATATGCTCTGATCTCACTCAGCCTTCAAGCCAGGAGCAAGCGATGCCCAACTCCAAGCCCAGCCCTCTCTGATGCACAGCTCCAGCTGTCATTAGGAGGCAGCATTCAGAGAGATCTATGGAAAGCAGAGGAGGCCACTCGTGGGTGGGATGACTTCAGAACAGCAGGGTCCAAGAGATGTGTGCTTCTGACTTCCCACCGATGCTCCAGTCCCATAGTTAGTTAGAGATTTATTACTTTAGCTCAAGGCTTTGTGTCTCCCTTTGAGAAACAGACATACAACGAGTCAATTAGTTGCATTAGCTATGTTAGGTAGAATTCTCCAGAGAGAACCAATAGGATATATACATAAATGAGGGAGTATATACTCTCCCTCTCTCTCTCTCTGTGTGTCTCTCTCTGTTGCTCTCTCTCTCTCTCTCTCTCTCTCTCTATATATATATATATATATTTTTTTTTTTTTTCTCATAATGGAATGTGTGTGTCTCTTCAGGACCTAAAGAAACGTAGAACTCCATCAAACATGTCTTGTGCAGATCTGAGGATAAAATCATTGATTTGCATTCATGCGAGGCAGGCTCCTCACAAGGAGGCATCCAGGACCTTGGCACACACCGCTTGCCTGTGGGGGAGAGATCTTCATACAAAAAGTCATTTTTTCCTGTGAGCAGGAATGGGTGCAACACTGAGGAGGGAGAGGTATGAGTGCAAGCAAGAGCATCTGGGAAACATCGGGTCCAATCTCTCTCTCTCTCTCTCTATATATATATCTCCTTATATATCCTTATATATATCCATATACATGGAGATATATATATATGGAGATATGTATCCTTATATATATCCATATACATGGAGATATATATATATGGAGATATGTATAAGGATATATAAGGAGATATATATATATATACACAGAGAGAGAGAGAGAGAGAGAGACAGAGAGAGAGAGAGAGAGAGAGAGAGAGAGAGAGAGAGAGAGAGAGGATCCTCACAAGGAGGCATCCAGGACCTTGACACAGGCCACTTGCATGTGGGGGAAAGATCATATCTATCTATCTATCTATCTATCTATCTATCTATCTATCTATCTATCTATCTATCTATAGAGAGAGGATATATAGAGGATATATAGAGGGATATATATGTGTGTGTGTGTGTGTGAGAGAGAGAGAGTGTGTGTATATGTAGAAAGAGAGAGAGAAAGAAAGAGAGGAATTATTTTAAAGAATAATCTCATGCAATTTCATCAAGTCTGAAATCCCATGGGCAGTCCAACAGCATGGGGATGCAGGTACGATTCGACGTGGACTTCTTGAGTCCAAAATCCTCAGGGCAGCAGGCTGGAAACTCAGGCAGGGTTCCTCTGTTGGAATCTTGAGGCCAAATTCCTTCTTATTTGGGAAACCTCTGTCTTGTAGGACCTTTGATGAATTAAATGAGTCTCACCCACATTATGATGGGTAAACTGCTTTAATGTGTTATAATTTTAATGTTATTCACTTCTGCAAAACATTAGTACCTCCCCAGTCATGTTTAGAATGAGGTTGGACCAATCAGCTGAGCACCACAGCTGAGCCAAGTTCACACATAAAATTACCCATCACACCAGTCACCACACCTGGACAGGTTCTCTCCTGAGAGCAAGTTTAAGGGGAGGAGGGTTCAGATAAGTGAGTACTCTGGCAGCCCCAGGAAAGAAGGGAGATAAGTTGAAAGGCATTGGAGGCTGGAACACTAATTGCATAGGAGGCATAACATCTCCTGCAAAGTAGTCTAGCAAAAGGACAGAAAAAATACGTATATGTCATAATACATGGATGCATACTTGTGTGTATGCATGTGTGTGTATGAGTATGATATGTATGTATGTGTGTATATATGCATGTGTATATGTCAACTGAGATAACAGACAAAAGCTGTCTAGAAGAAAAATGTGTTTATTTGGGAATAAAGCATTACAATGAGAATATGTACACCATAGCAGACTATGTGCCTATTCAGGGAGATAAAGTAAGATAGGGGTTTTTAAAGAGAAAAGATTACATAATTGTTTTGGAATAATTATCCTTGGCTACAAAGATCAATAACAAATGTGGTTCCAGTGCAAGGTTGGACAGGCAGTTGCTGGGCAGATGTTCTTGCAGAAGTATTTTTTTGTAAGGTTGAGATGACCTTTGCGCAAGTGTGTGGTTTTTGTAGTCTTTTTTGTTATCAGGCATACAGTGTGAGAACTCTCTCTCTTCATGGTGTCACTGTCTCTATTGGTCCAGGTTTTCTTAATGTTAGTGACTCAGACTAAATTTTGATCTTGAGAAATTTCACATATCTGTATATTCATATATCTATGTACATATACGTATGTGTGTCACCTAACAAATTTCAGGAAATGCAGAGGGCAGAGGACCATTGAAATTGCACCATAGAAATGCAATTAGCAAACTGGAAGCTATACAAATTCTGCAGGACAAATAACACATTTCTCCAATGACAAACTAGCTAAGAAAAAAGAGTTCAAAAAGAATTTGTAGGGGTATTAAAAGACATACCAATTAATCAAAATGTTGGAACTAAGTTGGATTCTGATACAGATAAACTCTAAAAAACAAGCAAGCACATTAATGAAAATATTGGAAATATGAGCACTGGCTATTCACTGGTATTAAGGAATTATTTATTTTAACGTAATTATGTAGTAATTTTTAAATCCATCTTCACAGACACACTCTGGAATATTTGCTTCAAATTAGTAAAAGAATGGGCAAGTGGAATGAAGGTTGCACAGGACAGGATTGGCCACAGTGTCCAAGTTGTTGTCACAGGACAATGGTATATTGAAGTTTAGTATACCAGTCTGCCTATTGTCATACATGTTTGAAATCTTCCACAACAAAAGTATGTTTATATATATACATACACATATATGTACTGTGTATATATATATATGTACTGTATATATATATATGTGTGCATGTGTGCGTGTATATACACACATACACACATAGTCACACATATAAACCAATCTATATTACATGCATTCTCTGTATATGGTATATTATACTTAATACTACTATATGTGATCTATGTGAACCATTATATAATGTATATGATGAACTAGGCAATACTGTGTGATGCTGTGGTTGTGTAACACCTGCACTGCTTATCTGTACTGATAGAGTAGAAATTCGTACAAAGACTTTGGTTAGCGATTCTTACAACAACCAAAAGGAATTTCACTCATAAAAGTTTGAATAAGAGATGCTAGACACAAGAGGACATGTTGTATCATCTAATTTATAAGAAATCCAAAAAGAGACCAAATGGGTAATGCAGATTGATGTAAGGAAGTTTCCAGGATGCTGCTGCTGATTTTTCTGACCCAGGTAGAAGTCACCAGGATATGCTCATTCTGTGAAACAGGAACATTGCATGTTGATCCTCATGTTATGCTTGAATAAATTACTTAAATATTATTTTCTTATTGATATACAAAGGAGAAACATTCAGAGGATACTATTATGTCTAACTAGAATTGCTCAAGTCCTCCGATTTGTAATTATGTAATTCAAAATGCTGACTCGTACCAATCTATGTTCCCATCAATAGTATACAAGCCTTGCACAGCTTTGCCAACACTTGCTATCCGTTGTCTTTTTGACAACCACCATCCTAACAGGTGTGAAGTGGTATTTTGCTGTGGGTTTGATTTGTATTTGTATTTCTTTATTAGTGATTTTGAGCATCTTTCCATATACCTGTTGGGCATTTGCATGTCTTCTTTGGAGACTGTTTTTAATCCAGTTATTATTCTTTTTGCTATTGAGTTGTGTGAGTTGCTTATATATTTTGGATATCAATCCTTCTTCAGATATATGATTTGCAAATATTTTCTCCAGTTTGTAAGCTGTCTTTTGATTATTGATTGTTTCTTTTGTAGTGCAGCAGCTTTTCAGCTTGATATAGTTCCACTTTATTTTTATGTTTGTTGCCTGAGCTTTTGGTGTAATTTTTAAAAATCATTATTGATGACTGCCAATGTCAAGGAGCTTCTCTCCTATGCTTTCTTTTAGGAGTTTTAGAGTTTCAGGCCTTAAAAGTAAGGTCTTTAATCCGTTTAGAGTTGATTTTGTCTGTAATGTAGAATAAAGGCCCAATTTATTTATTTATTTATTTATTTATTTTTGTAAGTGGACATTGTTTTCCCAGCATCATTTTTTGAAGAGACTATTATTTTCCCATTTGTCTTCTTGGTGGCATTGTCAAAAATTGGCTGGCCATATGGTTTATTTCTGGGCTTTCTATTCTGTTTCATTGGTCTATGTGTTTAAAACATTACCATACTCTTAGTACCACACTGTTTTGATTACTATAGCTTTGTAATATAATTTGAAATCAGCATGTGTAATGCATCCAACATTTTTTTCCCTCAAAATTGCCTTGGCTATTTGGGAATTTTTGGTTCCATATAAGTTTTAAGTATTTTTGTATTTCTGTGAAAAACACTATGGGAATTACCATAGGGATTGGTGCAGCCATTATGGAAAACAGTATGGAGATTCTTCAAAAAACTGAAAACAGAACTACCGTATGCCACAATGATTTATCTGCTGGGTATATACACAAAGGAAATTAAACCAACATCTTGGAGAGCTGTCTGCATTCTCATATTCCTTCCCCCATTATTCACAATAGCCAAGATACAGAAACAACCTAAGCATCTGTCAACAGATGAAGGGATAGAGAAATGGTGGTGTATGAATGAACACAATGGAATACTATGCAGCCTTACTAAAGAAGCAGATCCTGCCATTTGTGACAACATAGATTAACTTGGATGACATTATGCTAAGTGAAATAACCCAGATATAGAAAGAAAAGTGCCACATAACCTCACTTATATGAGACTCTTAAAAAAAAAAAAAGTTGAATACGTTAAACAGAGAATAGAACAGTGATAACCAGGGGCAGGGAGGAGGAGGAAACAGAGAGATGTAGGTCAGAAGGTACAGCACTTTTAGGCTCACACCTGTAATCCCAGCATTTTGGGAGGCTGAGGTGGGTGGATCACGAGGTCAGGAGTTCAAGACCAGCCTGGCCAAGATGATGAAACCCCATCTCTACTAAAAATACAAAAATTATCCGGACATGGTGGCCGGCACCTGTAGTCCCAGCTACTCGGGAGGCTGAGGCAGAGAATTGCTTGAACCCAGGAGGCGGAGGCTGCAGTGAGCCGAGATCGCACCACTACACTCTAGCCTGGGTGGCAGAGTGAGATTCTGTCAAAAAAAAAAAAAAAAAGGTACACTGCTTTCGCTTGTGGAGGATGAATAAATCTGAGATCTAATGCACAGCCTGAGGACTATGGTAAATAATGTGCTGTGTATTGGAAACTCGATAAGAGTATGATTTCAGGTGCTCGTACCACAAAAACAGGGATAATGCTGAAAGGTGACATATAGGTTAATTTGCTTAACTGTAGCAACCATTTCACTGTGGATCTTTAGACCTCAACAGCATGTTCTACTTAAATACATACCATTTTAAAATGCTTACTTGTAAATGAGTCACAAAGACTTTTCATAATATCGACGGAGTTAATATTTGTGTAGTTGTTTCTAAAATCATAAATTGCTGTACAAATTTAGGCTATTACTGTCATATTTATTAATTCAAAGTTTCTATAAATAATGTATTTATAAACGACTTCATTTCAGTTTCTTAAAAATGAACAAATCTCAATTTAGAAAAAGCAAATGGAATTAAAAGTTTCATGGAGAAGTTTTGCAGCATCTTGGTTTTGATGGCTTCCTCTTCAATGAATTAGTCTTTTCACCCCAGGGTGAAATCTTTTCACATCTAGATGCTTGCACTTTTAAATTGGTAATGTAAGAGCCATGGATTTATTCTAAGAATTAAATAAGATCATGGATGAGAAATCATCTGAATTCTGCTTGGCACAGCAATGGAAAACTATACATATTTTAAGACAAAACAAAAGTTTAGCTCACTCCCCCAAGGATGGTTTATGGGGAAGATGAAGCCGGGATGTATACAAGGGGTCTTTGGTCATTTTTATGACACTGGTCCACTTCAGAAGAAGCAGGACAGTGTTGACAAAACTCTAATGCATACCCTGTTGGTTTCAACATTATATCGTTCATGTCACTGTGCAATTTTGAAAGTCATTTTTTTTTGAGACAGAGTCTTGTCCTGTTGTCCAGGCTGGAGTGCAGTGGCTGATTATAGCTCACTGTTACCTTGAACTCCTGGGCTCAAATGATCCTCCCGCCTCAGCATCCCAAGAAAGTAATTTTTTTTAATACTATTTTTGATTGACAAATAAATAATTGCATGCATTCATGGGGGACAATGTGATATTCTGATATGTGTAAATAATGTAAATGATTAAATCAAGTGAAGTGACATATTCCTCACCTTGCTGACTTATTTTTTTTTTGTGGTGAGACCTTTGAAATTTACTCTCTCATTTATTCGAAATAACAAGACGTTATTGTTGACTATAGTCAACTTTCTGTGCAACAGATCTTAAAACTTACTTCTCTTGTCTAGCTAAAACTTTGTACCCTGTGACCTACATCTCCCAGTCTTTCTCCTTTCCCCCATCCCCACAGGATCTTCACTCTACTAGGAGTTCAACTGTTTTACATTCCACATGTAAGTGTGATTATGTGGTACTGTATTTGTCTTTCTGTGCTTGAGCTCAGAAAATAAAAAAATAGAACTACCATATTATCCGGCAAGCCCACGTCTGGGTATATATTCAAAGGAATTGAAATCAATCAGTCAAAGGAATACCTAAACTCCCATGCTCATTGCAACACCAGCCAAGTTCTTGGTCACTCGGCAAGATACGGATCAACCTAAGTGTGCATCATGAGAAAATGAGTAAAGAAAATGTGGTACATATACACAATGTTATACGACTCTGCCTTGAAAACAAAGAACATTCTGTCATTTGCAATAAGGTCAATGAACCTGGAGGAACTTATGCCAACTAGAAAGTCATTTCTGAGAAACAATAGTGTTTTGTTGTCGTTTCGACTTTGTCCTTGCAGGAAGGGGTCAGCTACTGGAAACAAGAGCGAGGAAAAAGAGGAGTGTGCACTGTGGACATTCTCTCCACATGGCTCAGCTCTTCCTCCAGGCGGGGCGTTAGGGTTGATGACCAGGAAAGGCTTGCATGCTCATAGAACCCCATGACCTCCATCAGCAGCTCTGGGGCTGGGAAGTGCTCCAGGAAGCTTTTGTGTCCTCGGATGAACATGGACTGCCCCAGGAACACCTTCCAGGGTTTTGTGGGACTCAGGGGAGAAGATGAAGCCCTCCCAGAAGGCCCTGTCACTACAACCTGAGGACCTCCTTGGGCAAAGACCAACCCTGACTCCAGCTCTGAATTCCACTGCAGCCAAATGGATTTTTCCCGTCCCTCGGCCCTTGGTTGTTCTTCTTAATTTTTTTTTTTTTATTTCCAACCTACCCCTAGGTTTCCAGTGGCTTCCTTCAAATTGGAAAGCACCCCTGCCAGTGCAGAGCACGTGCCTTTGCTTCTGCCCCAGTGCCTTCCTAACAGTCCAGACACAGCCATGCCCCACCAAGCCAAAGCCAGGACACCCTCTGGCTCCCTCATGCTCTGCCCAAGAAGAACACTGTGCCACAGCGAGTGCCAGCCTCACCAATTTCTCCATGTAAAGAGGCACTCCTAAAATTATTGGAAAATTGTACCTCTCACTTTTTATATTTTCAGTAAAAATGTAATAGAAAAATGTGTGGCTTTCATGCTGTATCCAAGGAAAAGACATATGACTTCCTTATTTTCCTTAACAGGTGCCTGAATTTTCTAACAACGCATATTTCAGGCAGGGGGTTGGTTGGCAGTCAAAATAGAACCCTGGCTAAAAGCAATTAACTACCTTGTAGACATTTTTCTTTAAGTAGGAAATTCAGAGAACAGATCTTCAAATTTTTATGAATATATGTAATAGTCTCACGTCATCTTATTTATTTTTATATGTTGATATTGTCAAAATAGTCCTCTATTTTTGTGATCTGTATGTAAAGGCCATGCATGGCAAGCCTGGTTCAGCAATGTCCTTGTGCAATAGAGGGCATGTCCCCAAACCAGCCCATAGCTGTGGGCAGCTCCCTGCAGCCGAGCCCCAGTCAGTGGGTGGTCAATGCTCTTCACCAATGGTGGGACTAATGAAAATCTCCCACAAGGTTCTTTGGACATTGTCCCTTTCTGTAATGACCTTGAAGGTTCTTTCCCTCTGATGATGGTGGACCCTCAAGACAGCTCCTGTCCATGAGTCACTGCAGAAAGGATGAGGCCTGTCCACCTGCATCCTTGTGAATAAAAAAGAAACTCTGATTCTTTAGAAGCCAGGGAGGTCTTAGGGTTTCTTAATTTATGTTTACCAGTACTGTGGGACTAAAATGCATTCTATTTCCAAATAAGTTCAGATTTTGTTTTGAAAACCTTCAGACAGGAACACCCAAAGAGTGGGAACCTCTCCAGATGTTGGCATGAGGTATGTGTGTGTGTGTTTGAATCCAGACAGGATGCCAACACAGAGCCAGACACTGTCCTGGGGAAGTGATTTGGCTCTGCGCTTCAGAACAGCCGTGACCACAGTGATTGTCATTGAGATGCGTCATGAGAACTCAGTGAGATGACGCCCATCACGTTTTTCTATAACCCTCTAGTTCAGTAGGTACAACATTAATCTTCTTTTCACTCTGTTATCTTTCACTTTCCCTGCCAGAAAAACAGTCCATTTCCTGAAACAGAGATCAAGGACGTCATCAGTGCAGCTTCTCTCTTTTAATTATTTGTCAGTATTTTAGAAACACGGAGAAGACATAGTACATCTATATGAGATCTTCTCCCTGGTGACTCGCTTTCTTGTCCTCTTTTCCAGCATAAGTACCACTTTCTTCAAATCTTAGTTTGGACGTCATCCTTCTTGGTCCGGGGCCTCGGTTAGCCATGCTCCACCTACTCCTTCAGCAGCCTCCGCCTCCTCTGGCTTTTACTCACTATCCTGCATCGAGGTCCTCCACAGCTTTGAGAATCCCTGCACTGAGCTTCAGCCCCAGAGGAGTGCCCTTTTTGTCAACATCATCGCTTCATCCAAGTGCCTGCCTCCTGGACAGGGTTTAAGACAAGATGAGTACAGGAGGGAATGAAAAAAGCAGCATCTGGTACAAATACACTATTCTTGAACACATGTGTCTGCAGTGTCATCTTCTAACATGCAAGTCACTGACACACTGTCTTCCAGTGTTGTTTAAATCATGATTCTGGGCTATTTTCTGCAACACTAAAGGATGCATTTGTTAAAACTGCTTAAGAGTAGCAGAAGGCTTTACTGGCTTTCTTTGTAAGCATAAAGCATGCTATTTCCATTTTAACCCATGTTACGAGTTGTCTGTGATGTTGTTGTTCCTGAAAGTCCAAACAGAACCCTCTAACTGGTTTCTTGTTCCTACTTTGTTCAAGCTGCAACTGCTTATTCACATATGTGCTAGTGATAGTCAGTGAAGTCATTGCTTTCAGAAGAATATACACAAATGCACAGATCAACGGCCAAATCCCTTATATCTGAGCACGTAACTTCCTGCAAAAAGAAGTTTCAGGATGGAATTTCAGAACACAATAAAGGAGAATCTCTCAATGCCTCTCTTTGAGAGTCATCTTCAAATTAAAAGATTTAAAGAGGTCTAAGTCACCTCCTAGGGAAGTGTTTCAAGCAATTGGTGCCACCCCAAGGCATAAAAGCATAAAGAAGAAGTTGCCTTTGTCATTGAGAACATTGTGCCGTCTGCTGGCATGTGCCACATTATATGCAAAGCGGTCTAGTCATGTGAGGCCACACTGGATCTTGCAAGACAAAGTTTTTCTCTGTATTATGGCAAGCTGCTAATGTAACAGCAATGAAAATCCGACAGGTTTCAGGACCTTCATTTGGGGACGTCACCACTATTGTGAAGTGTAGCATAAACATCTTGGAGAGGCACTTTGTCTACTTCAGCAAAGACAAAAGAACTCAGTGGTGACAGCACACACCTGAAGCTGACTCTTTCCAGAGCACTCAGCCCAACTCTGCTCCTTCCTCCTGACGGTCTAACGTAGGATTTCCTACTGTTGGGGAAAGTCAACTCAGTCAAATGACTCAGGTCCTAGATGTTGGATGGCCAGGATGTGGCATAATCCCTCCAGAGCTGGTGTTGCCCAGGGACGGTAGCCAGGGGACTGTGAGGTGATGCCACCAGTTGGGGCCAAAAATACTACGGGCATGCGTGCACGGGCACTCTCCAAGTGTTGCACACCAAACTTGTAAATGCCCCAAGGATAGATGCAGCCAGATGTCCGAACAGCTGACACACAGATGGATTTCTGTATTATATTCTCAGCCTGCAACTTGAACATGAGAAGGGCCGGAGACACAGAGCTCGTGTGCTTGCCTGTCAGGCCGCCATCACGAATCTCTGTCATCTCCAGCCTTGGATTCATTTACACACACATTCAAAAGTCCTAGCCAATGAGTTCTTCATGCCCATGACTCTGAGGCATTACACGTAGATACAGGGAGACCAGACCATTCTCCATCTGTCTCTTATGCTTCTGCACATCTTGCCAGGAGAGGCACTGACTTCTTTTTGTTCCAGACCATCTTTTCAAGGCTATCTGCGTAGCAAACCACCTTATAGCGTACAGAAATTGTCTCCCTGCCAAGCAGAGGGCGGGCCTACTTCCTGCCAGGATAATAAAGATAATGTTTTCCTTCCACGTGACACGGCAGGTGAATTGCATTTTTCGATATCTAAAAATTTTATGTAAATGAAATCTATTAACCACAAGCAGTAATCCCTGGTAAAAGTTTCTTAAGGGTAAAGATAACCAATTTTTTTCTCTTTTTTTGAGGTGGAGTCTCACTCTGTCACTCAGGCTGGAGTGCAGTGGCACTATCTCAGCTCACTGCAACTTCCGCTTCTTGGGTTAAAGCAATTCTTCTGCCTCAGCCTACTGAGTAGCTGGGACCACAGGTATGCCCACCATGCCTGGCTAATTTTTGTATTTTTAGTAGAGATGGGGTTTCACCACATTGGCCAGGCTGGTCTTGAACTCCTGACCTCAGGCAATCTGCCTGCCTCGGCCTCCCAAAGTGCTGGGATTACAGGTGTGAGCCACTGCGCCCAGCTACCAATTATTTTTTTTTACATCACTCCAGTCATGTTGGTGAGGCAAGACACCTAGGCAAGCCTTAGTGTTTATCAAACACGTCTAAATCAATGTGCTATGATTATGCAAATTGTAGTGTTGTAGACACAGTCAGTATATCCACTGAGTTCCTTGATTCCTTGAACAGGTCGTCACAAGCACTGTGTCATGACTTTTTACGTTTCTAAGTTTTATGTCATTGCTTCTGCCCTGCTTTCTAATTTGTATGTACAATCTTTATGGACAAAATGTGCTTAAACATCTTAGGGCAACAAAAGAATGAAAGCATTTATAATATAAAACAATATTTCTTCTCTTTCTTTCTTTCTTTATTTCTTTCTTTCTCTTTTTTTTTTTTTTTTGGAGATAGAGTCTCACTCTGTCACCCAGGCTGGAGTGCAGTGGCACAACCTTGGCTCACTGAAACCTCTGCCTCCTCGGTTCAAGCGATTCTCCTGCCTCAGCCTCCCAAGTAGCTGGGACTACAAGCATGCACCACCATGCCCAGCTAACTTTTGTATTTTTAGTAGAGACAGGGTTTCACCCTGTTGGCCAGGATGGTCTGGATCTCCTGACCTCGTGATCCGCCCACCTCGGCCTCCCAAAGTGCTGGGATTACAGGCATGAACCACCACGACCAGCCTAAAACAATCTTTTCATCAATAAAAAGCTCAATTATTTTTCAAATACCCACTGCAACAATTAATCCAAAGCCTCACTGCTGAGCTCTGCTCACTGGTCCCAGCTCTGGGCACAGCTGGGAAGCAGGGAAATCCTTCTAAGGGTATGGAATTAAATGGGAGCTGGACTGAGTTTGGGAAGGACAGGAATTTTCCACAGGAGCATAGTCATTACCCAGTGTGGTGAATCGGCAAGGCCATGGGGCACAGAAAACGTGGTTTTTGTGTCAGAACTGTTTTGCACAGTTCAGGGGTGCTGCCTAGAACTAAGCAGTTATTTTCCTCATCTCTTTTGTGCATCTCTTGAGTTCGGGGATGAAGGGTGTAATTTGAGTAAGAAACAATGTAGTTATAAGTAAGTCTCAGACTAGAGACACACCCCATTTGGGGTAGAAGCTTGAACAGAATATAATGGGGAAACTGAGACAGGCCTCATTAACAGAAGAGCTGACACATAAAACACGTTTTCTGTGCCTCACGGCTTTGCCACTTCACCTTACCGGTAACAATCATGCTGGTGTGGAAAATTCCTGTCCTTCCCAAACTCACTCCAGCTCCTGTTTAATTCCACAGCATCAGGATTTCCCTGCTTGCTAGCTGCACACAGAGCTGGGACCAGTGAGCAGAGCTCAGCAGTGCGGCTTTGGATTAATTGTTGCAGTGGGTATTTGAAAAGTAATTGATTTCCGTACTCAATTTGAACTCAATTGAAGAATCTTTTATAGACTTCACTTTAGGGGTCAGATGCAGAGCCAAGTACAATGGGTTCCAGGCCACAACAGCTGAACGGAGGAGGAAGCGGGGCCCCTGCCCAATTGCTAACTATGTCAAATAATAATAATAATAATAAGTATTTTTCTCTGAGTCGTATTACTAACAAAACAAATGCCACAGTGCCTTATTGAGTTGGCACACGATAGCAATAATACGTTTTCTCTCACTTCTCTGTAAAAATCAGTCCCTGTTTTTGTAAGATCCTTAAAAGTAATGCTAACCGGCACTCACATCTCAGTGCTAGGCTGAGATTTCTAACAGTTTTCTTAAAACGGATCACTGAGTAGAACCGATGAGCTATTTGGGAACACATCGCTGCAACCTCACAGTCCCCCTGCAAAGGCAGAGGCGCGCCTCCGATGAGGCAGGGCGCGGGGTGCGGAGAACCCGAGTCTTCAGCGAGTCCTCGCTCTTTCTCTGCGCTAAGTTCTACGAGCCGTGGCGGCCGGTGCGTCTCCGGAGATTCCCCTGCCATGGACCAGCCGTCCAGTGACCACAGCGGACGCCCCGGCCTCTCCCTGCCTCTCCCAAGCCAGTGGCCTCTCCCTGACTTGGCTTCCCCATGGAGATGCTCTGACCTCCGGCCTGCGGCAGCTTCTTCTTCTCCATCTTCAGTTGCTGGTGCTCCTGGGTGGACTCTTCCAAGGGCTCGTTGAAGGCCACCCAGGAGAACCTTTCTCTCGCCCACCAGGCATCCCTGAGTCCCATCGCAGCACCCCCTTCCTTGGCTGGGAATCCTTCTCAGGAAAAGCTCGGTGTTTCTTTTGTTTGTTTTTCCAGCTTCGGTCCACTCCTGAGGCGTTGGGTCCCCTCCCCTCTGGAGACAGCGCCCGCACAGCTGCCCAGGCTGCAGGGCCTGGGGACACTGGGGGACCCTCCTGCTCTGAGGACCCTGGACCCAGGAGAGCCGCCACTTGTACCCTCCAGGCGACCGGTGCTGTGCTGCCACCTAGGGGCTGCTGTATGCACTGCAGGTCAGCCGGGCCCACAGTCCTCAGGTGCTAACAATCTGAGCACCTGAGTGGTGCCTCTTCTTACAGCCATTTGTAAATGCTGGCCTTGAGCCACACCAAGCATCCAGGTCGAGCTGGGAGCATCACCCATGGGCTGGGAGCACCGTGATGGGGACCTGCAGTCCAGGACAGCCACGGTGGTGCAGGGAGGCCCCGCACTGCAGGAGGAGCTGGTCATGACTCAGGGCCAGCACTGGAGTGGCTGCCCAGGGTGCCAGGCACCCATAGGACTGGGAATGCCAGGAGAGGCCAGAGAGGGGACGGGAATTGGCAACTTCTAAAAGAAATGCGAGAAAGAGCCTGGGAAGTACCAGAAGGAAGAAGGTCTTACCTTGGGCTTGAGGCATAGAGAGAACTATGCCTCAAGTAAGCCAAAGGCATTTTCATGGTACCTGGAATTTTTTAAGTTAGGGATGATGGGACTCACAGACACAGAAAAGACGTCATGAAGAAAGAAGTTTATCCTCGCAGATCCCTGGACAGAGGAGTCACGCCTGGCCACACAGAGACGCACAGCCAACCAGGTGGCCAAGGGAGAGAAGGGAGCGCGGGCCAGAGCAGGCTCAGATCAGCTAATCTGAACTATCTTTGCAGGCTCAGGGCCGGGGGGCTGCCCCTTCTTGTCTGGTTCCTGGCCTGGGGTGATTTGGGCAGGTGCATGGTGGCCTGGAGTGTTAGGGCCACAGAGAAGGTGGCTGGAGCACGGACTCCAGGTGGTAGGTTTAATTTGGAAAGCACGGCCCTGGATTCCAAGAACCAGCTCATTCTGGCAAGGGCAGTCCCTCCAGGGTCAGCAAGACCCCAAATGTCCAAGCACCAGAATTCAGAAAATAAAATAATTCATTAATACAAAAGACAACATGCAGGGATTGGTTAGGAGCCCTGCCTGGGGCCCAGGCTGCCGGCCACTTGTCGCCCAGGTCTCTGTGCTCATTGTTCAGCAGCAGGCACTTGTGGAATCAGCTTTTGGGAAGCAAGGGGCTGGGCTTAGAGCACTGAAGAATGAATGCCAAAGGGTGAATCCCAAGGCAAGACATACTGCCCCCCAGACAGGAGGAGATGCCCGCATCCTCTCAGAAGTTCACACCTAAGGAGGGTTTCAAGCCTTCCAAGATAACAAAAAGTGCTCCCCAAAATAAGACTTACCATAAATAACAGATGAGCAAAATAATCAGTCAAACAGTCTGTCCCATGTCCAACAGTCGTCCGGGCTCTGGGGTAGGGAATCCAAAAGAAGGGGGAGGATGGCACTGCCTGCCACCTGCATTCAACTGCTCAGGTTAGAGGTAAGTTAACACAAACACAGAAATGTAAGAGTAACAGAGACTGAATCCGGAATATTTGTGTCTCTTTTTCCACATGGCAACTCAAACCATTTTATACAATAATATTTATGTATAGATCCAAACCTTCATGGCAGCATGTGCAGGCTGGACCCTGGAAATAGTTTTACAAGGAGTCAAAATTCCCAGCCATTGTCCAAGGTCCAAGATCCCTGCATTTTCCTCATTCTAGTGTTTCAGAGAGTGGACAAAGAGACCAACGTTTACTTAACCTTCCCCTTTTATTTGGCATTGGATTATTTCCTGTTTTCATGATTACAAAAACTTCTGCATACATTGTGTCCTTATGTATATTTTGTACTCAAATATATACACAAACATACAAGTATTACATAGGTACTACAGGTATTATGTATTCTAACAGTATTTACAATCATGAATGTGTGTATATATTAGAGATATTAGCTTATGGGAATGAGCATCTATGAGAAAATTTTCCTGAAATGAAATTGTTCTCTCCAGCAGCAGTTACTCATGAATCCTTCCTCCTTGCAGAGTCCTCTCCAGCACTGGGTACTCACGGGTCCATCCTCCCTCCAGAGTCCTCTCCAGCACTGGGTACTCATGAGTCCATCCTCTCTCCAGAGTCCTCTCCAGCACTGGGTACTCACGGGTCCATCCCCTCTCCAGAGTCCTCTCCAGCACTGGGTACTCATGGGTCCATCCTCTCTCCAGAGTCCTCTCCAGCACTGGGTACTCACGAGTCCATCCTCTCTCCAGAGTCCTCTCCAGCACTGGGTACTCATGAGTCCATCCTCTCTCCAGAGTCCTCTCCAGCACTGGGTACTCATGAGTCCATCCTCTCTCCAGAGTCCTCTCCAGCACTGGGTACTCACGAGTCCATCCTCTCTCCAGAGTCCTCTCCAGCACTGGGTACTCATGAGTCCATCCTCTCTCCAGAGTCCTCTCCAGCACTGGGTACTCACGGGTCCATCCTCCCTCCAGAGTCCTCTCCAGCACTGGGTACTCATGAGTCCATCCTCTCTCCAGAGTCCTCTCCAGCACTGGGTACTCACGGGTCCATCCCCTCTCCAGAGTCCTCTCCAGCACTGGGTACTCATGAGTCCATCCTCTCTCCAGAGTCCTCTCCAGCACTGGGTACTCACGGGTCCATCCCCTCTCCAGAGTCCTCTCCAGCACTGGGTACTCATGAGTCCATCCTCTCTCCAGAGTCCTCTCCAGCACTGGGTACTCATGGGTCCATCTTTCCTGCAGAATCCTCTCCGGTACTGGTTATTCATGAGTCCATCCTCCCTCCAGACTCCTCTCCAGCACTTGTTACTCACGAGTCCATCTTCTCTCCGGAGTCGTCTCCAGCACTGGATACTCATGAGTCCATTCTCCCTGCAGAATCCTCTCCAGCACTGGATACTCATGAGTTCGTCCTTCCTGTAGAGTCCCCTCCATCACTTGTTACTCACAAGTCCATCCTCTCTCCAGAGCCTTCTCCAGCACTGGTTACTTGCTAGTCCATCCTTCCTGCAGAGTCCTCTCTAGCACTGCTTACTCACAAGCCCATCCTTGCTGTACAGTCTTCTTCAGCATTGGTTACTCACGAGTCCATCCTTCCTGCAGAGTCCTTCCCAGCACTGGTGGTTACTCAAGAGACCATCTTTCCTGTGGAGTCCAACTCCAGCACTGGTTACTCAAGAGTCCATTCTTCCTCCAAAGTCTTCTCCAGCACTGGTTACTCAGAATTCCTTCCTCCCTCCAGAGTCCTCCCCAGCACTAGGTACTCAGGCGTCCACCCTCCACCCAGAGTCCTCTCCAGCACTGAGTACTCAGGAGTCCACATTTCCTGCAGAGTCCTCTCCAGCACTAGATACTCAGGAGTCCATCCTCCCTCCAGAGTCCTCCCCAGCACTAGGTACTCATGAGTGCACCCTCCATCCAGAGTCCTCCCCAACACTAGATACTCACAAGTCCACGCTCCATCCAGAGTCCTCTCCAGCACTGAGTACTCATGAGTCCACTTTTCCTGCTGAGTCCTCTCCAGCACTAGGTACTCGGGAGTCCATCTGTCCATCCTCCCTCCAGAGTCTTTGCCAGCACTGGTTATTCAGGAGTCTCTCCTTCCTACATTTTCCTAGATCACCACCTGGCCCTGTCCTAGCTGTCAGGACACATGCAGGCCTCTGAGAGGATCCTGTCACGTTGATTATTTGCTATTTTATAAAATTACTAGACTTATTAATTACTATTTCTAAAAGTATGTGCCTGTTATTTTTATAATGTTAAGTGTTCAATCTGTGAGTGTGCAGTACTTGGCATATAATATTTGCTGTGCTGTCTGTGCTGGTGAGTACTGGTCCAAGTGGTTGTAATTTGTTAACTCTTTTCTTCTCCTCAGAAATCCATGTGATGGGTTCTCTTGTCTTGTTTTACAAATAAGAGAGAAAGCAGAAGCACAGAGTAATCAGGTAGTTTGCCCAAGGCCTGCCGTTAGCATTGGGCCACCTGCTGCCAAGCCCGCATGCTTTACCACTGACCTGTGCTTTATAAATTCCTGGTAAGACACACTGCAGCCCTCAGTTACTGGGGAGGTTTTGATTCACTGAAATGTGTGGAGATGTTCCTAAGTTAATTGGCTTATAAAAGTTATTTAACAGAAAGATAAAGCTGTTGGCACCCCTACAGAAAATAGTTCTAGAATTTGTTATCCTATTAAATGGATGCGACTCCATTTTTTGTTGATGAGCTGAGGATCTTAGCTCTTTTACATATTGAGTTACTTCAGGAAAGTTACTTTACTTCTCTGTGCCTAATTTTCCTCTTCTCTAAAACAGAAAAAACAAAGAAAGAAAAAAACAAAACAAAATAAAATGTTGAGGCAGGAGAATCGCTTGAACCCACTGAATCCAGGAGGCGGAAATTGCAGTGAGCCAAGATTGCACCACTACACTCCAGCCTGGGTGACAGAGCTAGATTCCATCTAAAAATAAAAAATAAATACATAAAATAAAAGAACCTACTCCATGAGTTTTTTGTGAAAATTAAATGAGTAAGTACCTTTAAAAGTTTAGCAAAATACATGGCATATAGTAAATGCTCATTAAGCATTAGTGTGTTTAATGGACTTCAGATTCCACTGTACAGTATCACAGTCATGATAATTAGCTGTATAGCTCACACATGACCTTTAATATCCATGTGAACCATCATTTTTTCCAATCAGCTGTGAAGGAAATTGGCTCAAGGGAGTTAATAGTCCAGCTAATATCACAAACCTATTATTATCCAAAGGGAATAGAAAGCACGTATAGACTTTTTCCCTCTAGTTTTGTGGCCTAAGAGATTGGGCGTGCAGAAAGTTTTACCTGTGACTTTTTCAGGGACATGTTTAGGTGTTCACTAGAGAGATGAAAACCAGTCTCTTTTTGTGTATTCATTTGGTTGGTTTCCATTTTTTGGGGGGGGGGTGGGGGGAATTGGCGTTCCCGTCTTACTGAATGTTTACGGTCTAGCTGCCCTTACGGATTTCCATAACCAGCCCTCAGGCCTGAAATACAGCGACCCCGCTGTCAGCAGCGAGCCCAGAGCAAGATCCGGGCATGGAGCCTGGTGTTTCTTCAGCCGGGCAGCCCAAGCATAGCCTCTCCCTGGAGCAGGAAGGAGAAGCTCCTTCTGTACCTTTACCAGGAGCACATCCATGCTGTTCTGAAAGCAAACCTGTGCGGGACACCTGCAGGTTCCAGAAGGTACAGCGTCCCAGGCTTCCTGCCCTTCTGGGATCAGGCCTCATGGCTCAGACCTTTGCAAGGTTGTCCTGTGAGGCTCCCAGATCTTTGTGGAGCAGTGCACATGGCTGAGCTCTCCATTCCTGTTTCTTGTTCCTCTTCATCAATATCTTCCTTCCTAGGCCTTTTCCAGATTTCCTGTCTCTGCCCCTACCATTTCTTCTTTCGAAGCTACTGAGATATAGCTTGGAACCTCTTCTGCAATGTGAGTGCAGAACCTCTTCTGCAATGTGAATGTCCCAGACCCCACCCCAGCTGCCAATGCCAGGGAGGAATTTTCTGTGGCAGGTGGAGGCTTGGTGTGTGTGACGGTCTCAGAGGCGGCTGGCCAAGGCCTGGGAGAAAGGAGAGGGTAGGCCAGAAAGGAAGCTGGGGTGGGTGGACAGGGACCCTCCCTTCCACAGTGCAGCTTTTTATCTCATACAATATCTACAATAAAGCCCATCCCTTCTCAAGAATTCCCTTTTGAGTGTGTAGAAAACATGAGCGGTTCATCTTCTCTTTAAAGGTGACCACATTGACCCAATGCTCTGCCTTTGTTATGCTGAAGACACTCCCACACCGTCCACCATGACAGAAGTCACAGCACAAGCATCGTCATGACTCAGCCAAGGGACCAAGGTGGTTCCCTGTATTGCCCAAGCAGCATAAAACCTCAGTGAGGCCCCTCCCTCAATAACAGCTTGAGTCCCCAAACTTCTAGAACACTACTGTACTAACAAGAGTATTTCTTATTATCAACAGGACTAACTTATTTTAGCTCTCCATAATCTGATTTAAAATATACTTTTTCCCCTCTTTTCCAAGGAACGAATCGATTCTATTTCACTGTCTTTCCTCTGACTTCTGAAAGGCCAGGAGCCAAAATAGAACGTTCAATATCATATGTCCAGGTCTGCAACTGCACACTCATCGCAGTGAACTCCCTGAAGAGGAATAACACTGTTTAATTCCAAAACACATTGTATTTTTATATTTTTCATCTACTAATGAAGAAATGACAAGTGCATTTAGCATCATGAGCTCCAACATGATGAGATGAACTGGAATGCCCAGAATGGTCAGCACCTTACCTCTGTCCATGGGGACACCAGGCTCTTCTGCTCTGGAAAACACACAACGTTTGGCAATGAGAGTAATGTGTTTGGCATAAAGAGGTGCTGCTTTGTAAAACATTTTAATTTGCCAGGAATGAGTCAAAGATTTCATTTAGTCACTTGTCACGAATTCAACACAGACTCGTGATAAAATGCTGAGCCGTCTTTCCCGCATTACTCAGAGGCCTCTGCTGTGTGAGTCTTCTGGGGCAGTCACGATTGGTTTCTCAACCCCACCTGCATGTGGTTCACGCCCCCTCCAGCCTCCTCTTAGTGAATGTTTTGGGAATCCCAGGTGGGTGGCTCAATTAGAGGCCGGGAGAGGAAACTCCCCACGGGAGAAATAAATAGCCTTAATGAATGAAATCAAAGTTCCCTTGACACAGAATCCATAGGCCTGGATAGTCTCTCAATAAGTTAAACAATTATATAGTAACTGTGTTATCAAGATCCTGAATGATGCTTGGATTATTACCTCCACCGGCTCACACATGTCCAGAAATGATGGTGATGTCATCCTTAAATTGTGTTAGTATAAAGGAAGTAGCAATAGTATCTCAGTGTTCTGTAACTCCACTACAAATTTTTGCTTCTTATAAAAGAGTAGAAATCGGTGCAGTTGGCAGTTGGTCTGTCTGTTGGGCAGGGTGGACTGTGAGATTTTATATTAATTATTTGCTTATTTGTTAGGTGTAGGTTGCAAGTAATGTAAGTCCAACTCAAACAGCTTTTGGTCAAAAGTTAAGAGAATCTCTGCACCATTGTACACCCAGACCCTGGGAGGGGCAGAGGCATGAGTGGGCATCCCGGCCGGTCTGGGACTTGGCTTTGAATTTTACAGAACACGGCTGCCCAGAGTGCTTACCAACTGATAGAGTGATCTGGCATCCTTTTTCCGCCATATCCAAACATCCCAGAGAAACTCATCCTTGGAAGTGAAGCCTGGATGGATGGAACAGGCCGAGGAGGGACTGAAGGGCAGAGAAGCAGGGTATGACAGCTGACTTAGGTGAGCCCACTTAACTCATTCCTGGGCCAGGCCACAGCGGCCAGGTGGGGTTGGAGCAGGCAAAAACTGGGCAGGTTCTGTAGCACTTCCTAAGACAGAAATTCTGGAGAAAAAATTACCAAGATGCACAACAGAAAAAAGGTTTCGGGCAACGTCTTATGGATCCTGCAGTTTATAAAGCTCTCTCTCATACTTTTCCATTGGATTGCCACTCTGTAAAATGCAGGATTTACACTGTCCTCCTCTTAGAAATGGAAAGACGAAGTCTTCGTTAAAAATCTAGCTCTTTGGATTTCACATTTCAGAAAATTTTAGTTTATTAAATAGGGCAAGAAGTGAAATCATGATTCGTAATGTAAAAAATGCAGAGGAGGAGGGAGTGTTTTCCAATGTGTCTGAGCCCACTAGAGTAAGGGTTATGAGAGTTCGCAGGGCAAGGACCACACGCTATGAACACATAATGGGTCTTTCAGAGAGTAACAGCTTCCCTGAGACGCAGCGTAACATTCTTTTTTTTTTTTTTTTTTTTTTTGAGACGGAGTCTCGCTCTGCCCCCCAGGCTGGAGTGCAGTGGCCGGATCTCGGCTCACTGTAAGCTCCGCCTCCCGGGTTCACGCCATTCTCCTGCCTCAGCCTCCCGAGGAGCTGGGACTACAGGCGCCCGCCACCTCGCCCGGCTAGTTTTTTTGTATTTTTTAGTAGAGACGGGGGTTTCACTGTGTTAGCCAGGATGGTCTCGATCTCCTGACCTCGTGATCCGCCCGTCTCGGCCTCCCAAAGTGCTGGGATTACAGGCTTGAGCCACCGCGCCCGGCCCTCAGCGTAATATTCTTGATGAGGCCAGGCCAGTGTAAAGTAAGCCATATCATCTTGCATAGCATGGTACACATTTTATGAAAGAAGTCAAGCGTCTTGTTTACCGGATAACAATGTGAAGCATACTGTCATGGCTAAATAAAGAAAATGCACCCAACAATGGAAGGGCGGCACCATCTGTGAGGCTAATTGTTTTACAACGTGGAAGGTGGACTAGGTGCCAGCTGGCTCAGCAGGAACTGAAATGCGGTCCACTTTAGAGGCATCACCTGAAAGTACGGGTGCAAGTCTCCTGTGTGCCGCCAGGAGGCAGCATCCACAGGCGCAGCACTTTTCCAGTGCATGTCCAATGCTGGAAGGAAAGGTTCCATCTTCACCACTCCTTCCCGGCTGTAGGAACATGAGAAGGTTAATTCTAACCCCATCATGCCAGAACTGCAGCAAGGACCACAGAGACTGGGAATGTCCAAGTTTACAAAAGAACTCAAATTGAAAGCTGGGTGAAAGAAGCCTCACTCAATGATCCCATGCTAAGGGTTCACACATGTTTTTGTGGTTGTTCTAGGAACAGAGGACTAGAAAGGCATTCAAAGATTCTAAAACAATACATACACTAAATTATCTCAAGTCAGGTCATTAATATCTATTGTTGGGTATGATTTTAAGCTCCTTGGAGGCAAACATTGTCATCTTTTTCTTTCTATATAGTGCTTAACATGCAAACAGCTGGAAGAGGTTGATAGATGCCCCTGGGGTCCAAAACATCTTTGCAAACATCCTATAGCTGACTAGCAGGCTGGGACGAGTGCTTAAGCCAGAGATTAGGTTCTTCATCAGATGGATGATGAACCATTCTGGGGCATTTTCTCTGAGGAAGCATGGTGCAGCTCCAAATCTAGGTAAGAAGAGATCACAAGATTAGCACTCATGCATCATCAAAAATGTTTAAAAGAGAAGGAGTACATTTGTCCACTAGGGCTGCCATAACATTTCATGAACTCAAAGGCTTAAACAGCAGGTGTTTATTTCTCACAGTTCTGGAGTCTGGGAATCCAAGATGAAGTTGTCAGCAACTTGCTTTCCCCAAGGCCTCTCTTCTCGGCTTGCAGATGGCTGCCTTCTTCTGTGTCCTTTCTTCCGTGCCTGTACATCCTTGGTGTCTCTCTTTCTTTTTAGGAGAACACCAGTCCTACTGGATTAGCACCCCACTGCTACGAGCTCATTAACATCAGTTACTTTTTCAAAAGCTATCTACAAAATCCAGTTGCATTGAAGGTTAGAGTTTCAACCACATGAAGATGAATTTCGAGGGGACATCATTCAGTTCAACCTGAACCTGGCCATGCTGGCACCCTGGTCTCAGACTTCTAGCCTCCAAAAGTAGAATAAATAAATTTCCGTTGCTTCACCCATAGTCTACGGCAGACTAAGACACATAGTTCTAGTGTTTCCTCTTCTAGGGCTCATTTTTCCTGAATGTACAAAACAGGAAAACAAACTCTTTGTAGCTAGAATTACTTTGTTATCACCAATTTATGTATTAAGAAATGTCACCCACAATACCTCCAGAGATGTTAAGTAAATCAACAGTGACATTCTTGACAGGGATGAGATCACCACCAGCTTCCAGTTCAAGAATTTCTGAAAGATCTTTGGCACAAGGAGCTAATGAGATGAAATGATCCCGGAACTCTTGCTGATCCCAGAAACGTGCTGCTGTTTTGCCTCATCTGGGATAAAATTGAAACAGCTTTTAGACATAAAGCTCTTCTTTCAAATAGCTAGGTGGTTTCATGCAAATCAAAAACATTGAGGGTGAAAGTCTTCTAAATAATGCAAAGGCTGAAATTAACAGTTACATGGATTTATAATTTTTTAAATCTCTAATTAGAATGCATCTGACTTTGTATTCTGTGTTTAAGAACTATTAAAGATTTTTTGAAATTTGAAAGCTTATTATTAAGATGACAAAGTTCTCCTTTGTTTTTGTAATCCTTTTCTCACAACGATTCTGGTGACAGTGTCAGACCATTTAACCACAGTAATTCATTCATAAAATTCTTAAACTCAGTGCAAAATGTATCACTTTCTAAAATGTTGTAAAACTAACACAGTTTTACTTGAAGTTAACAAGTATGAAAAAAAAGATCAACACTTTTGCATGGATCCTTTGGCCAAAAATGTTTGGAAACCCCTAACTTAAATAAGTCTCTGCTTCTCACTCCCCACCCTCCTTTATTTCAAGTTCAGTTTCTAGAGCCCTTTAGTATAGGAATATCCCTTGCACGCCTCCAGGGGAATAGAGCATCCGATATTTTCCAAACTTTCTCTCGACCAAAGATTAAGACATTAATTATAATCAAAGGCTGCAGGTGATTTTTCCTGGCTCTGGACTTCAATATCAATGACAGAAGTGTGGGACGCTGGTCCATATGTCAAAATTTACTTAGAAGGAAAGATTTAAAATGGTGCCCCAAGTGGGAAATAGAAATAGGTGGAGAAAAGAAAAACAAGATTATTTAGGTTTAGTTAAAAATAATAAGCATATTGGGAATAAGCCAAGGTAAACACTTTGACTTAGGGGGGAAAAAAAATTCAACACTGAGTTCTATGCCTGAATCGTGGGCAGAGAACATCCCACTACCACCATGGCAGCAATGGCCACTGGACTTAGGAAGAAAAATTAGGCAACTTGAAAATTTGGTGATTCCGGCCAGGCTCAGTGGCTCACGCCTGTAATCCCAGCACTTTGGGAGGCCGAGGTGGGTGGATCACCTGAGGTCAGGAGTTGGAGACCAGCCTGGCCAACATGGTGAAACCCCATCTCTACTAAAAATACAAAAATTAGCCAGGCATGGTGACGGGCACCTGTAATCCCAACTTCTCAGGAGGCTGAGGCAGGAGACTCGCTTGAACCCGGGAGGAGGAGGTTGCAGTGAGCCGAGATCACGCCACTGTACTCCATCCTGGGGAATAAGAGCGAGACTTCGTCTCAAAAAAAAAAAAAAAAAAAAAAAAAAAAGGAAATTGGATGATTCACAAGGAGCAGAGTCAACAAAGAAGGCTAATTGGCACACACAGGGGTCACTGACTATAGTAATATTGGTACCAATTTTAAAAACTTCCACTTAAGCTATTTTATGTACCAATTGTGTAATTCCAAGTGAATTTTTACATTTAAAAGTTCAGAAAACAAGGAAGGAAAACTCAATGCAGGATTCATGAGAATTTCTGGAAAACTCTCCTATTTTGTTGTATTCCAGTTGATATTGTTATTGAATATGCACATGTATAAATATTTTTAGTATTTACCTAAAAGGCTTTATAATTTTATTTTATTAGAATAAAATAATTGTGTTTCCACATTATTTTGTCCATATATCTCATTACAACTAATGGAATCATAAAACAAATACATTTCTTTTTTTTTTTTTTTTGGACAGGGTCTCACTTTGTTGCCTAGGCTAGAATACAGTCTTGTGATCCTGGCTGCTCACTGCAGCCTCAACCTCCTGAGCAGGTGATCCTCCTACCTCAGCCTCCAAAGTAGCTAGGACTACAGGCATGTGCCACCATGCCTGGCTTTTTTTTTTTTTTTTTTTTTTTGTATTTTTTTTTTTTAGAGACCGGGCTTCACCATGTTGCCCAGTTGACTCCTGGGTTGAAGCAATCTACCTGGTTTGGCCTCTCAAAGTGCTAGGCTTACAGGTGAGAGCCCCTGCACCTGGCCACAGATACATTTCTAATACTCTGCAATGCCCACTTGATTGCAACACAATAATTAAAAAGGCATTCTTGTGAGTGTTGTTTTCTGATTTCAGCTGAGTTATAGACACCATCTATAGGCTGTGTACTAACAACCCGCACAGACCAACATCCTTCCCAATGTGTAGCTGCCAAAAACAGATTAAACACAGGCACAAGAAATTCTTCTAAACCTTTTGTTTAGTTGCTGTTATTTTTGTGTGTTGGATTTAAATTTTTCTCAATAGATGAATATTCTGTTGAGGGCAAGCTATACAATAATTCTGTTCGTGCCACCTGGATGGAGTTAATGAAGTTAGCCATGCATCATTGCCTCCTAATAGGATACTCGATCATCTCCCTCCCATTCTTCAGTGATACATTTTGAACCCTCCACGCTGTCTATGTGTGCAAATGGGAATGTGTCCAGATATATAATCGTGAAGACCAAGATCCATTTTGTTCTGCATCAGAAATAAATTCACACAA
The DNA here is from genome assembly GCF_007565055.1 of Rhinopithecus roxellana. Classification (NCBI taxonomy): domain Eukaryota; kingdom Metazoa; phylum Chordata; class Mammalia; order Primates; family Cercopithecidae; genus Rhinopithecus; species Rhinopithecus roxellana. The sequence continues at coordinate 88,852,172 of NC_044551.1, forward strand.
CACACACACCTACCACTCAATTTCAGATGTCATTTTTTACTGGCAATCACATTTTTGTTAAAATGCCTTTGTTGATCTGAACTTAAAGAATAGAATGTACAAAACGGGTCCAAAAAGTGTGGCCTGTCTGAAACTGAAAAGAAAGTCAGGTAAAAAAGGCAAATGGAAGCAGTAATCAGAATTAAAAATGTTTTAGATATGGACTTTTTTTTCTTTTGAAGGCTAATGAACTTTTATTTTTTTTTTCAGGGAAAACAAAAAGCGGGGGGTTGGGGAAGAGAGAGAGAGAGAGAGAGAGAGAGAGAGAGAGAGAGAGAGAAAGAGATGGCCTGGTTTGTATGCTAACCTGAATATGTACATTACTATGGGTGGGGAAGCTTTCCCAGAGCAATCTGCTGCCCCTTCAGATGGAGGCACTTGCTTTTAGTGTTTAAAACTGATCCCAACAGTCATCTGAAATACTGTGCTACTTTAAGCATAAATCACTGATAACACTAATGGCCCTGATGGATCCATTTTGTTCGATGAATCAAGCTGCTTGATGTAGTTCCAATTGCTCAGATTCACCAGGGACATTCGATTGTATGATGCACACTTTTTCACGCTGATTCTTCTAATTACCAAAGTCTAATACAGTTGCTAGTCAAAAATCACAAATGTATTTGATTTACCAAATGCTCCTTTCACCACGAACAAAGCCCTTGAGGTACGCCTTTCGAGGTGGGGATGCTTTTCTTCCTAGGCATGACCTAATCTGATAAAGCACAGACAGATGATTCCAAGGGAAAATCCAGATGCAGAAAAATACTTCAAAAATTTTGGAGTACTTTTAAAAATTCTTCCTGGCTACCCAATCATGCTGTGTCATGGCAAGTTGCCATATGCAATTTAACATCAGTTAGTGGTGGAGATAAACAGCTAGCTATAGTTTGCAAGGATGCAAGTTATATTTACTGAAAATCTAGGATATTTGATGTCAGAATTTGCTCTAGAGGAGTCCGTGAAACACAGGTTTAATCTAGCTGAGTAGAACACGCGTTACAGAGACAGGTCGTTTGGAAGTCAGGTGGAAGGAGGTACACAAGAAAAGCTCTAAAGTAGCTCTTTTTGGTGGAGAACATGAAAAGAGAACACACTGGTAGTTAAAGAAGGACAGTCAGCAGTGTCCATCATTTACATGGGTGCCCATGAGTGGCACAAGTAACCACATGGACCCTGTATCCGTCAAGGTTCCCTAGAGGGACAGAGCTAATAGGGTAGATGTATATAAAAAATGGAGTTTATTAAGGAGTATTGACTCACACGATCACAAGGTGAAGTCCCACAATAGTCTGTCTGCAAACTGAGGATCAAGGAAGCCAGCCCCAACACCTCAAAAGTAGGGAAGCTGACAGTGCATCCTTCAGTCTGTGGCTAAAGGCCCACAAACCCCTTGCAAATCACTGATGTGAGTCCAAGAGACCAAAAGCTCAAGAACATGGAGTCTGATGTTTGAGGGCAGGAAGCATCAGGCACAGGAGAAGGATGAAGGTTGGAAGACTCAGCCAGTCTAGTCTTTCCATGTTCCTTCCTCTGCCTGCTTTTATCCTAGTCGCGCTGGCAGCTGATCAGATGGTGCCCACCCAGATTGAGGGTGGGTCTGCCTCTCCCAGCCCACTCACTCAAATGTCAATCTTTGGCAACACTCCCACACCCAGGAACAATCCTTTGCACCCTTCGATCCAATCAAGTTGACACTCAGTATTAACCATCACAGAATGTGAGTTCCCAAGGGAAACAGAAAGGTCTCTTCCTTGGGGGCAAACAAGAGATGCTTGTTATACTTGCCCAGAGTACAGAGAGGCATCTTCTCCAAGGAGAAGGACTCTGCCATGGGAGTGAGGGGTAGAGAAAGTCTGTACGAACTCCAGTGCCCTGAGCAACATGGGCATCTGGACACAGAAGGGAGTGAACCCCAAGTCCTCTTACGTCAGTTGAGAACAGAAGAAAACTTCACAGCGGACTCGTGTTTTTGAGTGTTGCTGTGCATTTTCATTGTTTCCATGAAGCCTGCATAGTTAACAGTGGGGTGTGCTTGGACTCCATCATTTTCTGTTAATCAGATTGTCTCCTGTAATTTTATGGGGACGTTATTGACCTGATGTAGCTGGAAAGAGAATGCCACTTAGTTCAAATAATCTATCAAAGCAAAAGCTGTACCAGACAAGATTAAACAGTCAAGGAAGAATTCATTCAACACGATTGCAATAAGGAGAGAGATCATAACTCAGTCACAACTCATCAGGCACAGAAAAATAATTTTTAAAGAAAATGCTCAAAGGAAAGGGAGGTCAGCTGGGAACTTGAGTCCGGAAGAAGCCTGTCTGAAGTTAGCCAAGCTGAGGGCAATGTGAAGGCCATCTTGGGCAAGCCCACAAAATTTGGTAAATTAGTTAAAATTTCATGAAGGAAAGAGCTGTATTTAAAAGGGTTACACAGGAGAAAACAAAAGCGCAATCACAAGATAAGAGAATAGAATTCAAGATCCTACCTAAGGGCACTTCCCTGAAGAGTCTGACACAGCGGTGTACGTTCACCACAAACTACAGAAGAGCGCCAGGGCTTAGCAAGCTGCATCAAAGCTTATAACTGACCTCGTTTAGTCCTTTTCCCAGTCTATCAAAATTCGCAAGTGGAACTCTTCAGTAAATTTCAACAGGTAAGCTTCCAATCCCGTGAGGGATTGTCAGCTGGATAGGGTTAGGTTTCAGGCATGGCACAGAGCAAAGCGGTCCACCCGTCACAGGAGAAGCCCCTGACCTGTGGCGACACACATGCAGAGGTTGTTGAGTCAGCTTTGTGAGCTCTACAGTGAGGGTATCTTCAAAGGTGGCAACCGCGGCTTACCAAGCAGCTGCAAGGACATTGGCCCCACCACCTGCGGCAGAGTGGGCTGTGTAAAGAAGGACACGGAGAAGCAGAATGCAAGTGCTACTCTGGGAGTCTGATGACCCACACACACAGCCTTTTCTCTCCAAAAGGAAACATAGCAGACAGCAGTGCCCTGTCCACAAAAGGTCCATCATGTCATGTAAAAGGGTGTGTTCAATCAGTGCCCAGCCTGAAGATATCCTGGCAGACATGCCTAGTAGCTAATTAGGTACATACATTTAGAGATTGGAAGACTGAATACAGACAAAGAAAAATAAAATAAAGCAGAATTGAGGGAGATGAGACTAGATGGGGCAGATTGAGCAACACAGGTTAAATTGTCCCAGGAGAGGGTGAGACATGAGAAGAGCATTTAGGAAAGGGACTGAAACGCCAACATTTAAGACATAAGGTGGTTAAGAGAAATTTGGGAATAGAATTGAGAAGATAGTAGAGAAGTAGCTTAAACCTAGAGAGAAACACATGTGCGCACACACACACATATAAGAGGTTGACTCTTCTATCTTTGGTCGTTGGCTCACTGTACTCACTGTGGACCTTGTTGGGTGGTGTCTCGGTAGAGTGTGTGGTATAAAACAGTCAGCTACTGGTGAGTTGAACCAAAGTCAAGGACTCATGGACAACTAATATAGCCCTGTAGTTCTGAAAAAGCAACTATGAAAAGAGGGAGAACTCTCAAATCATATCTGAAAAATAGCTATCACCCAAGAGACGGTTTGGGGTGTTTTTGTAAGTTAGTTACTTTGAATAGAGATGTGTGTTTCCATTGGGAAGAAAGCAATGGAGAAGAACTATTTGAAGAAATGAGAAAGAAGCAAATTCATGAACAGGAAGGGCAGGGCTCCGCGGGACTGCTAGAGTAAATGGGGGGAAGGCAGCGGGGCAAGTCCAAAGGACAGTCAGTCACAGGAAGGCCCAGCACCCCAAAAGCTTTTTGCCTGGGCACCCCTGCATTTTCCATGGAATAAGATGGGTCACTTCTGAAGGTCAGCAGGGGCTAACAGACTTGCAATTCTTGGGAACAGTTGCTGGACTGATAGGAGAGGGCAGTGATAAAGGAGGTACAATGAAGAAGCCGTTTTGAAGATGTAACAGACTAAATCCAGAATTACACACTGGCCCAAGGGTGTGGCTGTATGTGATTTCTCAGCAATGCTCACCCACTCTGATGTCGATGTGTGGAGAAGCAAAATAGCCAAAACTGTTAAAATAGCCAAAACAGCAGGCGTGTGGGAAGGACTGCACGTCAGGCAGCTGAAGCTGCACTACCAGGGGCCTGTGGAGCTGTTGAATCCTGAGGTCAAAGCTAGAGCATGAGAGACGGATAGGGCTGAGTGATAAAATGGGATGTTGGCATCCACAAAAGAACAGTCAGCATCCGTTCCCTACTCCTCTGGTGGGGAGCCTTCCTCTACATGCCCCAGTCCCACTAGACTGTTTCTATCTCCTCTCACCTCTTCTTCCTCACTGGCTCTTTCCTAGGAGAAAGAGAAAGTATTCTAACTTGAGTTTGGGGTGAAAGTCACCATGATGAAGCTGGATATGGACTCCTTTGCTTTTCTGGGGTCTCTCTCAGATCGTCCAGTCCTCAAGGAAGACTTTTTCCTCCCTGCCTCATCCTTCAAGTTGTCAGCTGGGTAGAGCAGGGCTTTTCCTGGCACCCAGGAGCGCTTCATGAGGGACAGACATGGTGCTCTGCCTGGCAGCCTTTCACATGCTGGGGAAGTTGGTTCAGAATGGAAAAAATGGCCAGGCGCGGTGGCTCAAGCCTGTAATCCCAGCACTTTGGGAGGCCGAGACGGGTGGATCACGAGGTCAGGAGATTGAGACCATCCAGGCTAACACCGTGAAACCCCGTCTCTACTAAAAAATACAAAAAGAACTAGCCGGGCGAGGTGGTGGGCGCCTGTAGTCCCAGCTACTCGGGAGGCTGAGGCAGGAGAATGGCGTAAACCCTGGAGGTGGAGCTTGCAGTGAGCTGAGATCCGGCCACTGCACTCCAGCCTAGGCGATAGAGTGAGACTCCGTCTCAAAAAAAAAAAAAAAAAAAGAATGGAAAAAATAAGAATCTGCTTTTTGGTCTCAGGTCCAGACGTCCTTCTAATGTAGTTATTATTAAACAGCTGATATTTTAACCCTCCTTTATGCTCATCAAGGCATTTCATACTACTCCATTGCCTATAATCCTGTCGGCGAAAGATGAAATAGGGCATTGATGCCAAAGCCTGCCAGCACTTTCCAAACTGGCTGATCCCCAGAACTTCCAGGTTAACTAGAGCTGAAGATGAACCTGGTGATCTTCACTGGCCAGTGTTGCTCTGATCACTGCTATAGTGAGAAAAGGGCAAGTGGCTTGTCCTGCTCACACGTTATCAAGTCCAAGCAAACATAAGAACGCAGGAAATTTGAGGACAGTATTTGTGGGTTCTTCCTGGGCCTGTACCATAGGAGGTCATTCCTATAGGAGTGCCCACCATAACATCAGAAACAACTCCATTCTAGAGTATCCAGTGACTTCCTGGCAAAGCGTTAGTCAGACCTTCAATACAGAAGACAATGCTATTTCAACTTTTGTTTCAAGAATCAACTTTTAAACTATCTACATTTATACAATTAGCATTTCAACTCTTGTTTTGGTCTTTGTAAATGCAGCTTGCTGTCTGAAATATTAGATGTAGCCCAGTGCTTTTGCTTGGATTATTTCATTTATGTGAGCACTGATGCTTTCAGTGTCTGCACTTTGTGGTGAAAGTTGCGTGAACAGGAGGCAGTCGTTGTGCGATAGGTCCAATCACAGAGGCAGAGAGTGTGAACATGGCCACAGGCAGCCTCCAGTCACTCCAAGCTCACCCTACAGCCTCCAAGCCTGGAATATGTAAGTGAGGTGAAACAATGTCAAAGCCAGTGCCCTGTCAAATGGGGAGGGGAACCAAAGGGAAGCATCATCTCACATTTTCTACCATCTGACTGGTGACGAGCAAGTGATTCTGGGATCAAACTCTCACTGGCACCTTCCCACCCAGGCCCCCAGGTCTGTGAAATGGAAGGGAGAAGGGAGAAACAGCTTCCTTTCTATTCTCGATTACAACAGGCTGCCTGTTTCCTCCTGCAGAGATGCTTCTATTGAGTCCAGTATTCATGTTGAATCTGAATTCTTCCCACCCACTTGACAACTCACTCAGGCAAGCAAAGTCACAGGGTGACCCTGGGTGGGAATACCAGCCTGCAGGGATCAACGGAATGAGACCACAGACACCCTCTGCTTCTCCAGGGAGCCGGGCTCACAGACGCTGGCTCAGGCACTGAGAGGAGGCTTATTGCCTGGGAATTGGAGCATTTCCACGCTCCTACAAAACCACTTCTAGGAAGGAGTGTAAATGCTATCAGTATAGGCAGTGTTCCTCATTGAGCTCCTGTGCCATGCTGTTCTTTTAGTAATGGACAGGCGCAGACACAGGAGAAAATTAGACCTAATGGAATCTCCTGGATTAACAATCTGCCCACATAACCTCTGGACTCCTTGACTTGCCTCTGTCCACCCTCCTTCCCTGCTCCAGCCACCCTTGAAGTCTTCTGCCTCCTTGAGCACACTAGACTCTGCCTTTTCTCAGTCTTTGCTCATCCTTACTCCTGCTTATTGCACAGAGGCTCCCTCTTGCCTTCCAGGGCTCAGAAACGTCCCCTTGACCACTCCTATTCAGGTCCTGCCATTCTCATCTATTGCAAACTCTCCCGGCTTTTCTTTGTAGTATTTGCCACAATTGCAATGACTTAGCTTCTGTTTTTTGGAAGAGCCGGGAGCTGATTTTTCTGCCCTAGGTCTCAGAAGACAGAGCTCCTGGTGTTGAACTGACTGTGTTATTTTCTGGAGGCTCTGGAGAAGAATCAGTTTATAAGCTGACTCAGGTTGTTGGTGGAATTCAGTTCTGCTAAAGGAAAACAATCGTGACATTGTTAAAGATGATAAAGCAGACATTATCTAAGGGGAGCCATGGAGATGGGTATAGGGACCACTGCAACAGGGTCTTGAAGTAAAAGAGAGCGATTGGAGCCAACTTCCACAAGGACTAGTTGGGAGTTATGGCCAAGGAACAGGGTGAGCTCAGTAAATGGAAAATTACTAAGAGAAGCTGGATGCTTCTCTTATGCTTCCAGCCTAAGGGGGTCTTGGCTAAACTGACTTGGTAGGATTATTGCTGAAGGCAATGTTGTAAGATAGATAGGGAGGGTGGTCAGATACCAAGGGTTGGGGGTGTCCTTGAAGGATTCTTATTCAAACTGCATTCTACAAGGACAGAGAAAGAAGCTCAAGTTTGGACCTCTTCAACAAAGACTTACGAGATTGAGTAAAGTTTTGATCAAAGGAGAGAGTCTTTGTCAGTTCCATGTTGCAGGAACCCTTCCCTTGTTAGCGGTCAGAGGAGATTGTTCTTGCCATCCAGGGGCAGCCCACATTCATGCTCATGGCACCTGTTACATAAGAGCTAGCATGGGTCCATCAAAAACGTGTGCTGGAATCTCTCCAACGGCCACTTCTGCCACATTTCTCTTCTGCTTCCAGCCAGAGAAAGTTCTCTGCATTTTAGGACTCAAGTGTTAAGCTTAGGCGTGCTGGAAAATTTATGATAATCTTTCTATTTTAAAGGATGTAACCCCAATTACATCTGCAAAGATCTGTCTCATGGTACCTAGATGAATGTTTGACTAAATAACCAGGAGTGAGAATCTTGCAGGGAAATCTTTAGAATTCCTGCCATACCCAGAATGTTGTCCTCCCTAAAGAATATATTAACACAACAACTCTAAATGACTATGCACCTAACCTGAAGTGCAAAAATACTTGAGGCAAAACCTGATGGTACGGGTAGGAGAAATCAACAAATAAATGATCATGGTTTGAGACGCCAACCATCTGTTAGAAATTGAGAGCTCTAGCAGGCTTAGGGAGACTGTTGGCCTGAACATAATAGACAGTTATAGACTACTTCAGACAACAATGGCAGAAAACATTCTTCTTCTTCTTCTTCTTTTTTTTGAGACAGGGTCTCACTCTGTCACCCAGGGAGTCTGGAGCGCAATGGTGCAATCTCGGCTCACTACAACCTCTGCCTTCCGGTTTCAAGTGATTCTCATGCCTCAGCCGCCTGAGTAGCTGGGACTACAGGCATGTGCCACCATGCCTGGCTACTTTTTTGTATTTTCAGTAGAGATGTGGGTTTCACCATATTGGTCAGGCTGGTCTCGAACTTCTGACCGCAGGAGATCCACTCGCTTTGGCCTCCCAAAGTGTTGGGATTACAGGCATGAACCACCACACCCAGCCCGAAAATATTCTTCTTAAGCTCACATGTAATATTCACCAAGATAGGGCATATTTGGGGTCCTAAAACGTATCTTGACAATTTAAAAAGTAGAAATCATACAAAGTATGTTCTCAGGCAACAATGGGGTTAAACCACAAATCGATGACAGAGAGATAGCTAGGAAGTTCTCTAATATTTTGAAATTTAAAAACATTCCTGTAATAGCATATGGGTCAAAATGAAGTCTCTTGGTAAATTAAAAATTATTTTGAACCAAGTTCAAATGACAGTAGAACTAAACCATAATTGTAGATATAGCAAAATTACTGCTAAGGAAGCAATTTATAGCATCAAATATACATGTTAGTAAAGAAAAAAGACATAAAATAAAATTGACAATATAAACCTCCACCATAGGAAAAGAGATAAGAAAGATTCAGTCTAGAGTAAGCAAAAGACATAAATAATGGAAATTAGAAAAAAAAAAAAATGATGGTGGGACTGTAAACTAGTCCAACCATTGTGGAAGACAGTGTGGCAATTCCTCAAGGATCTAGAACTAGAAATACTATTTGACCCAGCCATCCCATTACTGGATATATACTCAAAGGATTATAAATCATGCTGCTATAAAGACACATGCTTTATTGCGGCACTATTCACAATAGCAAAGACTTGGAACCAACCCAAATGTCCATCAATGGTAGACTGGATTAAGAAAATGTGACACATATACACCATGGAATACTATGCAGCCATAAAAAAGGATTAGCTCATGTCCTTTGTAGGGACATGGATGAAGATGGAAACCATCATTCTTAGCAAACTATCACAAGGACAAAAAATCAAACACTGCATGTTCTCACTCATAGGTGGGAATTGAACAATGAGAACACTTGAACACAGGAAGGGGAACATCACACGCTGGGGCCTGTTGTGGGGTGGGGGGAGGGGGGAGGGATAGCATTTGGAGATATACATAATGTAAATGATGAGTTAATAGGTACAGCACACCAACATAGTGCATGTGTACATACGTAACAAACTTGCACATTGTACACATGTACCCTAGAACTTAAAGTGTAAAAAAGAAAGAATAAAGGAAATCAAATTTGCAGGAAAATAAAAAAAAAAAAGAAAAACTAAATAAAAATGAACAAGGAAACAATAGAGAAAAATCGATGAGACCAAATTTGCTTCTTTAAAAATGTCAATAAATTCATAAACTATAGACAGACTAACAAAGAAGTAAAGAGAGAAGACACAACAAATTGCCAGTATCAGTAGTGAAAGAGACATTATCACTACTGGGGTTACAGACATTAAGAAGGCAATTAAAGCTAACTATGACGAATTCAATGCCCACAAATTTGATAACCAAGATTAAACAGACCAATGACTTGAAGGACAAAAATATCAAATCTTACACAAAGAGAAGCAGATGTTAGGTTGCACCTAAAGAAAGCACCCAAATGTTTTATAGGCAAATTCTACCAAAAATTTAGGGAAAAACTAGAACTACTTTTCCACAATTTCTTCTAGAAAATGGAAGCCGATGGAATACTTTCCAACATCATTCTCTGAGGCCAAGATAATCCTAACAAACCAAATAAGTGTTACAGGAAAGAAGAACTACAGACAATATCTTTCCTGAACATAGGCATTAAAATTCTCAACAAAGACTAGCAAATCAAATCCAACATTGTATTAAAAAATCATACAACACAGTGGGATTTGTTCTAGTTACGCAAGGCTAATTTAACATTAAAATACTAATCAATTTAATCAACCACAGAAACAAACAAAAAAAGTGTTCTAACCATATTAGTTGTAAAGAAAAATCACTGGACGAAAGACAACACTCATTTATGATAAATACTCTCCATAAAGCAGGAATAAAGTGGAATTTGCCTAAGGTGATAAAGAATTTCTGGCCGGGCGCGGTGGCTCAAGCCTGTAATCCCAGCACTTTGGGAGGCCGAGACGGGCGGATCACGAGGTCAGGAGATCGAGTCCATTCTGGCTAACACGGTGAAACCCCGTCTCTACTAAAAAATACAAAAAACTAGCCGGGCGAGGTGGCGGGCGCCTGTAGTCCCAGCTACTCCGGAGGCTGAGGCAGGAGAATGGCGTGAACCCAGGAGGCGGAGCTTGCAGTGAGCTGAGATCCGGCCACTGCACTCCAGCCTGGGTGACAGAGTGAGACTCCGTCTCAAAAAAAAAACAAACAAACAAAAAAAGAATTTCTACAGACAACCTATAGCTAACATCATATTTTGTGAGAAACTGGATGCTGTCTCCATAAGATTGTAAATAAGGCACAGATGCAATCTCTCATTCCTCCTCTACAGCTCACTGGAAGTCCTGACTAATGCATTAAAACAAGAAAAGAAAATCAGGCATAGAAATTGGAAAGAAAAAAGTAAATTTGCCATTATTTTCAGATTATGTGATTTTTTTCTGCATGGAAAATCTCAAATAATTGGTGAAGAAAACCTTTTGGAACTAATAAGTGAACAAATAGCAAGATTTCAGGATAAACAGCTAATATATAAAACTCAATTGTTCATTTCCAAAAAACAATTGGAATTTAAATTTTTTAGAAATAGTAGCATTTTCCATAACACCAAAAAATTTAAAAAACTATACATTTTACAAAGCATATATAGGATCTTTAGGTGAAATACAAAATCTCTGATGAGAGAAATCAAAGATGTCAAGAAATGGGAAGATATTCTATGTTCATGAGTTGGAGACTTAATATTATCAAATTTTTAATTCTTCTCAACTTATTCCACAGTTTCAGCATAATTCCAGCCAAAATTCCGGGAAGGCAATTTGTAGACAATGACAAATAGATTCTCAATTTGCATGGAAAGGCAAAAGACCTAGAATAGTTAACACAATACCAAAAAAGAAGAAGAAAGTTGGAAGGCTCGCATGACCTGATTTCAACTCTGACTATAAAATTAGTCAATGAGATAGTGTAGCAATGGTGAAAATAGACACATAGATCAAGGGAACAGAATAAAGAAGCATGAAATAGGCTTATATAAATATGGTAAACTGATTTATGTAAAGAAACACAATTAATATCATGAAAAAGAGTAGTCTTTTCAACAAAAGGCACTGGGATAGTTGGAGATATATATTTTTTAAAAATGAGCCTAGACAAAGATCTCTCATTTTTCCCCAGAATTAACTAAAATGCATTTTTGCCCTAAATGTATATCAAAATTCTAACACTTGTAGACAGAAACATAGAAGAAATTTTACATTATTTTTGGTTTGGTGATGGGCTTTCAGATAAAATGCTAAAAGCATAATCCATGAAAGGTAAACATTAAAGTGGAAAACATTCAAAGGAAAAATGTGTACTCTGTGAACGACAGTGATAAGATAATGAAAATTAAAGCCACAGAGTGGAAAAAGTATTCATAAATCACAGAAGTTTTGGGACTCAATGATAAGACAAATAATCCAACTAAAAATGTGCAAATGACCTAAACAGACACCTCATCAAAAACATACGCACATGGCAAACAAGCAAAGGAAAAGATGTTCAACATCATTTGTCATTAGGGAAGTAGATACTATTCACAACTATTAGAATGGTCAAAACAAAACAAAACTGTCAATACTAATTGCTGGTGAGGATGCACAGAAGAGAATTCTCCTTTCCTATTATGGGGAATGGTAATGACACAACCACTTTGGAAAACAGTATAGCAATTTCTTACAAAGCTGAATATAGTCTTAACATGCAAACTAGCAATCTTACTCTTAGGTATTGATCCAGCTGACTTTAAAATTTATGCACACAAAAACGTACACATGGATGCAGTAGCTTTATTCAAAATCACTAAAAACTAGAAGCAGCAAAACTGTCCTTCCATAGATAAATGGATAACAAACTAGTACATCCATATGATGGAATATTATTCATCAATAAAAGAAAGAGAAGACAAAGATGAGTCTTGCCAACTGAACAAGAAACACACTGTACGAATCTAGTTACATGACATTCTAGAAAAAGCCAAATTAGAGAAAGTGAAGAGATCAGTGGTTGCCAGGTGCTTGAAGGAATAAGAGAAAAGTTGAAAAAATTATGTACAGGGTATATTTTAGGGTGTGGAACTATTGTGTATGATGCAATAATGGTGGATAAAAGATATTACTCCTTTGTCAAAACCCACAGAAATTTACAGCACAAACAATGAAGCTCAATGCTTGCAAATTATTTTTAAAAACTTTAGGCAGTCAAAAAAAAAAAAAATCCTTGGATGGACTGCATGATGTGTTAAAGCAATTTAACTGTATTATGAATGTATGAGACAATCTCCCTGAAACAGATAAGGAAAAAATTTCCATCCTAAGCATCTTTGGATATTAGAGTTTGTAAGAAAAAGGCACAATAAATTGGACATAGCTCCACACTGCACAGTTGATAAAATTATTTTACAGGAGGCCACAGGTTAACAAACCTGTTATTGCCATACACAAATACTGGAATTGAAAAATTAGGTAAGTGGATGGCAGGGGTTGGCAGTTAGGTTTCTCATGATTGGAGTGGAAAATTGCAGATGAGCAAGGGGAGGATATGGGAATTATTCATGAGATAATGGGGTAGAGTTGAAGATACCAGTACAAACATTCAGTATAAATAGAAGCAGATGGCTATGTCTAAAAATACCTACAAATACTTGATGTTTCATGTGGGGGTTAAAATACACTATAGTTTTTACTATGTCAACTGAGAGGGCCAAGAAGCAACGATACCCCAAATCTTGGTTTCTAAGTTAAGTCTCTATAAAGGAAACTTTGGAGAAAGGGCTAATTCTATGACTGGAACTAGAGTTATGCAAGATGTGCTTAGAGTATCCTATAGAGTCAGAAAAAAAAAAAAGAATTTCTCAAAAACAAGCAAGCAAATGAGCAAACAAACAAAAAACACAATGATAGGATATGTCAGAGAGGTATAGAAACCAACCAAAAGAACTCCCTGTGCACTAACCTGGAAGAAGCTAAGCAACAAACATAGTACTATCAGATTCTAATCCAGAGTATAAAGTAAGCATCAGTGAGTCCATACCAGTGACTGATGAATAAGTAAATGGGGCAGAGTGGAGAAGTCTTCCATGCAGAGGAATTCCAAATAATCTATGTAAATGCTCCACCTCTAAGGTATGACACCTCACTCTGTAAGTGTGGGCTTTATGTAGTGACTTCCTTCTAGAGAGTGCAGTAAGAAAAAAGGGGGAAAAGAGTAACTTCACAGTGGAGAAACCTAAGAAACATTTCCTCAGCCAGAAGATCAAGGTCAACACCAGCAGTGACAGGTCACATGGGTAGTATGGCCCCTGCATGAGATATGATAAAAATAGAACTTTATCTCCATGGCCTTTCTTCCAAAGTTCCATAACCTCGATCTAATTGTGAAAAAAAAAAAAAAAATCAAATACATTTCACTTGTAAAGGAAATTCAACCAAATACCAGACTAAAACTTCTCAAAACTCATCAGGTTATTGAAAACAAGATATGCCTGAGAAACTGCCACAGCCAAGAGGCAACTAAAGAGACAAGATTATTAGATGTAATGTATTCAAGACACAATACTGGAATATAAAAAGGAAATTAAGCAAACAACAAAGGCATTCTTGATAAGGTATGCACTGTACTTAATAATGATGTATCAGTAGTGGTTCATTAATTTTAATGTAAGATGTTAATAATAGAGAACACTGGTTTGGGAACTCTGTGTACTACCATCACAATTTTTCTGTAAATCTGAAACATGCCTTATTTTTGAATGAAGAGGAAGTCACTGAAGGATGGATGCTTACCCTAAAAATATAGAGGTAACATGGAAGAGATAAGCAAGACAAAAGCAATTCTACTTTAAATATTTAATCCCCTGAGTAGAAAAAGATTCATGGGGCTGGGCACGGTGGCTCACGCCGGTAATGCCAGCACTTTCGGAGGCTGAGGTGGGGGATCACCTGAGGTCAGGAGTTCGAGACCAGTCTGGTCAACATGGAAAAACCCTGTCTCTACTAAAAATGCAAAAATTAGCTGGGCATGGTAGTGGGCGCCTGTAATCCCAGCTACTTGGGAGGCTGAGGCAGGAGAATCGCTTGAACCCAGGAGGCGAACGTTGCAGTGAGCAGAGATCGCACAATTGCACTCCAGCCTGGGCAACAGGGCAAGACTCAGTGTCAAAAACAAACAAACAAACAAAAGAAAAAACTTTATCACTTTGTGTTCGCTGGGCTAGAACAATCATTAATGTATCTCTAATTTTTCTTTGTCTTAAGGGTTCCTACATAATCCGATTATCGCTATCATGAGGGCCATCATGAGGGTCACCTTTGTTATGAGGGTGTTGATGATGGCCCTCCTATAATGCTGATGTGGGTCAGGCACTAGTCTCAAGGATTTATCCAATTGATTCCAGGTATCCCTTCAAACACCCTAAGAGGTATATTCCATGATGAAATTGAGACACAGAAAGACTAAGTTACTTTCCATAGATTACAGTCAGGTAGTGATGGAACCAGGCTTCAACTGTCTAGTTCTAGAAGGCAAGCATATATCCACCATGCAATTCTGCTTTTGATGGGCAGCCTGACCCCAAAATAACAATATTCTGACCTTTAGGGAAGCAACGGATCTGCCAGTTGTTGAGTATATTATGGGACTGTCTGGGAAAGCTGTATTTCATTTTTGTGCTGTAGCAATGAACAAACAATAATTTTTTGAACTGGATCGATTACTAGAACACAAGAGGGCTTTTGTTACACATGGACCACTTCTAAACGTCATCTCATCTACTTAGCACTAAAGCATTGGGCATGGAAATGGTAGAGAATCGTGCTGGGCCTACTCCTTACAATGACTCTGTCACCCGAAAAACATATGTTTGGCAGCTGAGGGAATACATTAGTTCAAAGGAAATAGTAAAAGGCAAAGGAAAAAAAGGCAAACGTGTGTTCTCCAATTATTTACTTGTAACACATGTTAAATGATTGTAATATGTTTGTTTGCATGTTTCGTTACTAGGAACTTTTACCTTATCTCCAAAGAAGAGAAGACAGCCAAGTCACAACATGTCTTGACTCTTTCTAAGTAAGTCATTTATGAGCAGTGGGTGTAATGCTGACTCTGACTCTATTAGCAGCAAATCCTGGCTACTTAATACTGGGAAATAGCTTCCAGACACTTAATAACTAGCAGACTGGTTCTACTTAAAATGACTTTGTGAGCAGTATTTGTTAACTCTGCTTGTCAGGGTTCTTCAGAATGGGCAGGCCATCGTCCTAGACCAGCAATTAGTCACTCTAGAGAAAGTTTGTCTCATCACTCTAATCTCAAAAAGATATTCGCCAATTTTGAATGAACCAATGTTCTACACTGACCCAAGAAACTGCTGAAAAACGATTTTATGCTATTATGAGAGTTAGGACAGTACAAAAGACAGAATTTGAATTTTGAAGCAAGGATGTAAAATGTGACTCTGACACTTGCTAATTGAGTGACTAATTATTTCTTTTCCATGCATTTCAGTTGTCTTATCAAAAAATTTGAGAAGATAACCCATACTCTTCAGGATGATGTGAGAGTTGAAGTAAACATGTGTTGGAATATTCAGCCATTATAACAACGTACTCAGTAGAGCAGAATCCAGTTGTATTTATTCATTTACTGCTTTTTGCACCATACCTCCATGACAATGAGATGGAATTAGATCTAGTTGAATCTCAATAGTAGGATTTCACAGTAGTCCTTAGAACCAGCATTTGAGGAAGTAAGGCTTGTTGTCATGTGACAGAGAAACCTAACCAATTCATTAGCCATCTGGAAACCGTTTTCTCTTATTCTAAGTAGATGCACAACCCCCTTCCTTTGGTTGAAATGTGAAAGAAAGTAAGCAGTTAGATTGGAGTGGCTACCTGAAGTAGGAATGAGACTTGTTGGAAGAGTCACAAAAAGTTGGCAAGATAATCAAAAGCCAGAACAAACAATGTCCTAAGTGAAATGAGAGGTCATCTGGATATATACAGAATCATGAGCACTGCTGATATCTCCTGAACTCTTGGTAGCTTGTTCCTTGTTTGACTTCTTACATGTAATCCTTACAACTACTCTATGGTAGGCAACCACAACTTTTATTTTTCAGATGAGGAAAATGGAGCACGCAAGATGCAACCGCGTGTCCAAGTTCGTATCTCCAGTGAGGACCACAGCTCAGTTCTGCCCAGAGAAGTTTAGGAGCATCTGGGTCCTAAACCACGATGCTCCCCTGCCCCTCACATCTGGTTAGACTCTGAGCATCCTGAGGACAATGCATACGGCTGATTCAGATTTGCTTTGCTGTAGCTCAGCAGCCCAGACTGCCAAATCATAAATATTTCTTAGATGAATGCTGTCTAGGTTGTAACTGTTTGACCCAGGAAATGTCATGATGAAATGGGTGCTTGGGGAGCATTAGTCTGATAGAATGCAGGTTGGTTGGACCAGAAGCATGAGAGTTGAGATGAGAACTAGAAGGATGTCTTAGGAAACTATTACAGTGCACTGATGTGAGGATAGCTGAGGCAGCCTGAGAGCTTAACTCTCATTTTCCATTGCATATAACACAACTTGACGAAGTCATAGAAACAACTGTATTGCACCAGTTTTCATAATCATTGTCCACTTTCCATACCTTACCTTTTTCTCTGTGGCGATGGAGACTTCTGCCTCACCAGCAAGGTTCCTCAGTGGTAGAAGTTTATTCCAGGAGCCATCCAAATTGTCACAGAAAGATGCCTTTAGTGACCAAAGAAGACCACATCCATATTAAATATCCTACAACTTCAAGGTACATCTTCATAAGTTACCAAGTTTAGGTTCATTCTTACATAATTAAGAGTTTCACTGTGGCTCTCCAAATGCGATTAGTAGCGTTGTTTTCCAGAATCAACAAAAGGATGTGACTATGGTGGTTCTTTCTACCTGAGGCCTTAAAAAAAATGCATGTCCATTCATTTGTTCAGCTTCTATTTCTCATGTACCTACTACATACCTGGCATTCTTCTTGATTCTAGAAGCAAAACGAGGTCCTTGCTCTTTAGAAACTTACATGGTAGAGGGATAAATAAACAATCAAGGAATAATCTATCCATATCGGTCCTTGTTATAAGTCTTCCAGTTGTTTGTCATTTTACGTAGGAAGAAATCTAAATTCATCAGCATGGCATAGAAGGTGCACCAAGATCTCACGCCTGCCTCCCTTTGCAGTCCCCTAGTCTATCTCCTCCTCTGGAATTCAATTCTCAAGTCATGCTGAAAGACACATGTTTCCCCAAATGTTTCATATCTCTTCTGAAATGTTCTGTGTTTTTGTCACTCCCAGGACATGGAGCAGATTCCTCCCCCTTCATTGTTCACCAGCTGCTCATCTTCTGACACGCAGCCTAAATGGCCAACTCTTCTCTGGGAAGACTCTGTAAAGGCCCCAGCACCCATTCCATGTGACTGCTTCCCCTTTCTCTGCCATAACAGTGTGACAGTGTCTTATAATCACCTCATTTCAGAATGAGGATTTTATTGTTTATTTCTGTGAACTCCCAATGACTTGAACATAATGGTATCTCCTCAATATATTTCTACTGAAGGAAAGAAGGAGGGGAAGGATGAAGAGAGGGAGGAAAGAATGGGGGGAGAGATAGAGAAAGGGAGTAGGTCAGGTCTTTGTCATTATACTATGATTAAATCCTCCTCTTCCCTGTGGGGCAGTTCTGTCCTTATTCCAGGGACAACCAAACAGGAGGTAATGAGCACCTGACCTCAGTTTATGGTGGTAGTAGCAGAGAGAGACAATATGGAAGAAATCAGAATGGGATAATCAACAATAGTTGGTGACAGGTTCAACAATTAAATAAAAGGAAACAGTAGTTTCCTTGTCTTGTGACTAGAAAAGACAGAGACAAAAGAGTAGAAGCCATATCTTTTCATGTCTATTAGTGAGAGTTGGGTGCTTGGATTTTCTCATTTAAATCAAAGTATTCAGGAAAACATAAAACATGCATTATTTTAGAGCCACACATGAAAGCGTTAACATACATACATAAGAATAATCACTGTGTTAAATTAAATTACAAATGTATAGACCATCCAAAAGCTTCCCTGCCAAGATTCAACTGAGAGTGTATTTAATAGAAATCACATCTGGTCTGATGCGGTAAACTCCTTGCCTGTGATTCACTCCTCTTGACGAACAACTCTTGAAGCCTATCTTCAGATTCAGGGATAACCTCCAGCTCAAAGCCTGAATTTTCTTTGGAAGTATGTTCAAGGTTTGGAGCAATCCATCATGTTGTTATCAGATTAGAAATGAAACAAAAGGAAACAAATATGCAAGAAAAATAGTCAGGATCTGTTCCGTGAGAGTCAAGTCAGGGTTCATGAAGCCACTGTGATCACACTCTAGGGCAAGCTTGTCCAACATGCAGTCCACGGGCCATACGTGGTCCCAAATGACTTTGAATGCTGCTCAACACAAATTTCTAAACCTTCTTTAAACATGAGATTTGGGGGGGATTTTTTTTCAATTCGTCGGCCATCACTAGTGTTAATGTATTTTATATGTGGCCCGAGACGATTATTCTTCCAATGTGGCCCGGGAAAGCCAAAAGATTGGACACCCCTACCTAGAGATGTAAGATAAGAGACCTGGGAAATATGAAAGCATTGGTGGGTGGCAGACTTGCTGGAGACTTACTTGAGGAAAAGCTAGTGCCTGATCAAGAAGCTGCAATTCACAAAGAAACTGGAGCATGCGTTTGTTTTCATGGAACTGGACACGATGGGAATGACTGCTTAAGTAACTGAGACATTTCAAAAATGGGACAGTTTCACCCTGAGGGAAATCTTTTAGATTATGTATTGCCAATACTAAGGGATTCCAAATAGAATAATTCTAGGATCTCAGAGGGTTCCAATTTTGTTTGAGGATTGCTGTTAAAATTACAGTCCCAGAACACTCCTGAGGACTTCCTACGTTAAGAAAATGGACGTCTATTCCAAGAGTCTCCTCTTTATCGGTGGATGATTCTCACTAACTTCTGCCACTCTGTAATATCCCCAACCCATTATTAAGTTGGCATATATTTCCTCATCTTATATTGATTTGCAACTGGGCCTATAACCCTCAAAACACTTGGGAGTCTCTGAGCCCCCCTCCCCCTTCTCTCACTGTTTTGTCTGGCTTTGTTCCGTTTGCTTCCTCTATTTGTAATAACTTGTATTATTAGAGCACTTTTGAGTTTACAATGCTTTCAAATACATTATCTCATCTGGCCTAAGGATTTGGCACTGTTGCTAGGCACAAGCAACCATCTGGGATCTCTGATTTACAAGTCTATCATTAACTCATCAACAAACAGCACCGAACAGCTACTGTAGGTCAACCACTACATTGGGTTTGGTGTGACCTGTGGGAAGTTGGAGAAAAAAAAAAAAAAAAAAAAAAAAAAATGGTATTATGATAATATTAGCTTCAACAAATTTTAAATTAAAGAAGTAAAACAGCTATGAAAACTCAAGTTTCAAAAAATACTAGTGTTGTCTGAAATTTCACCCCGACTGTCTTCTGTCATTTCTCTACACAGAAAATACATAATTTTCTCATAATACCTGCTCATTTAGTGGTAGTCAAATGCAAATCAGGCTGGGGACATGGGCTTATGCCTGTAATTCTAGTACTTTGGGAGGTCAAGGTGGGTGGATACTTGAGGTCAGGAGTTTAAGACCAGCCTTGCCAACATGATGAAACCCCATCTCTACTAAAAATACAAAAAAAAAAAAAAAGCCGGGCATGGTGGCATGCAACTCTAGTCCCAGCTACTCGGGAAGCTGAGGCAGGAGAATCTCTTGAACCCAGGAAGTAGAGGCTGCAGTGAGCTGAGGTTGCACCACTGCACTCCAGCCTGGCAGACAGAGCAAGACTCTGTCATAAAATAAAATAAAATAAAATAAAATAAAATAAAATAAAATAAAATAAAATAAAATAAAATAAAATAAAATAAAGCAAATCAATCTTTCTAAAAGAGTTTAAATGAAATCTAGATCTCCAAAATTGTACTCACTCAAAAAAGGAATCCATAGATCATTTGACCATAATACTCACTTTAATAATAGTTCTTCAGGAAAAATGATAAATATGAAATGCATGGATTGAGTATAACTTGGGCTCACCAGCTTCAGAAGTGTAAAAAATGTAGACATGGGCCTTAGAATTAAATGCAGGTCACATATACCTAATCTTCCAGTTCCTCAGGAGGGATGTCCTACATGGCTGCAAATGACACTTTGAGATACTAAAAATTAATATTATTAAGAGTCATTTAGAAATGTTAAATTATAAGTCGTCAAAATTCTAAATATTTCTATTAGAAACAACATTTGCTGTTCAATTAGAAGTTTTAAGCTGGATATTTTGTGAAATTTTTAGTTTGGGGCACCCATATAGCCCAGAACAGAAGTAATTTTTCATTCTGAACACAAAGTTATTCATGAGTCTTCAGACAAAGTTGGCTTCAAAATCATATAAGATATTTTAGCCAATTAACTTTCACTATAAAATTTATGAGGAGCTTGTCCAACACTAGTATTTATACCAATAGTTACAAGTCAAAAAGAAATAACTTCTCTAGCATTTTCTTCCAGGAGCCAGCTAAAACGCATGAAATAGTTTAATAATAGACTATTTCAACCTCTATTATATTAAACTACTTGACTATTTAACCTACAGCTTTCATAAATTGCCAACAAATAAAAAGAGAACAACAAAAACAAATGTAAAGGAACAATGTCAGGTGATACTAGAAAATATCCCAGGAACCAGCAACTAGAATAGGATCTGGTAGTTAATTTTCAGCTACTCAGAGTATATTGGTTACTTATAAGAACTAATTTGTAACCACTGTTGAAGTGTGCTTTTTATGCTAATGAGGGAAATTATGTTTTTGCAATGAACTTAGACCATTTGCGTGGGAAAATACACTTACTTCCATCTTACACTAATGGGAGTTTCTCATTCATCCTGGGTTCCTCATCAAAGTAGGTTTTCCTGAGTTGGAGATAATGCCTCTAGTAGAAAGTCTGTGGGTCACACCCGAGTGCATTCTTGTGGATGCTACTTACGAGAGTTGTAAATCCAGACAGGTATTTTAACTCTCTGAGAACACTTCAAATGGGCTTCCTGCTGGTACCTACACCCATACCTATCCCTATCCTATATGGAATCCGATGCCTACATCTATTCTTATATCTACACCTGTACCTATATCTCTACCTATACTACACCTATAACTATATTTATATTTACACCTACACTTATCCCAAATACACCTGTTTCTACACGTATACCTACACTTATGATGACATCTACACATACTTCTACACCTATACCTATACCTACATCCATACTTATACCTCCAACTACACTTATATCTATACCTATACCTACACCTATACATCTACT
This sequence comes from Rhinopithecus roxellana, assembly GCF_007565055.1. NCBI lineage: Eukaryota > Metazoa > Chordata > Mammalia > Primates > Cercopithecidae > Rhinopithecus > Rhinopithecus roxellana. The sequence goes on from NC_044551.1 coordinate 88,873,932, forward strand.
TCCAACTATACTATGTCTATACCTATACCTACATGTATACATACACCTATATCTATACTTACACCTATACCTATACCTCCAACTACACTTATGTCTATACCTATACCTACACCTATACATATACGTATATATATACCTACACTATATGTAAACCTATTTCTATACCTTTACCTGCACCAATATGTATACCTATGCCTATACACATGCCTATGCGTGTATCTCTGCCTAAGCCTATCTATACCTATCTGTACTCCTACACCTTTCCCTATGTCTATACTTACACCAACACCCGTACCTACACCTATGCTATACCTATACAAATCCTATAGCTACTCCTAGACCTATACTTACACCTACATCTACACCTATACCTACACCTACAATGATACTTCTACCTATTCCTGTACCTATATCTACACCAATACTGACACCAATATGTATACCTGCTGTGCCTGTACCTCCAAGTATACATTTGTTTACACCTACACTTATACCTAAATGTACACCAATATCTATACCTACACTTATCTTACTTATTTTTATACTTTTACCTATACCTGCACCTATGCTTATACGTACACCTACACCTATACTTATACCAATCTTATACCTACTTTTGTACCTATCTATACCTACATCTACACCTATACCTAAACCTGTACCTACAGGCATGCCTATGCTTGTGTCTCTGACTAAGCTTATGTATGCTTATGTGTACTCCTACATCTACACCTATACTTACACCTACAACAATGCCTGTATCTATAGGTATGCTTATATGCCTGTGCTTATGCCTAAGCCTGTCTATGCCTATGCCTACTCCTGCATCTATACCTACAACTATATTTCTCTCAAAGGGTTGTTCTGAGGATTGAAAGGAGATTTCAAGGTTAGGATATCTAACGTCTCATAGTCATTGCCTGAATGTTGGCCTCAAAATGATTTCCTTGCTAGACTTAAAATCGATGGATTTCAATCCCTACTAAGTGGTCATTGCTGGACTTTGTGAAGAATGGGCCATCCAAATGAAGTTTGCAGTGGCTGCCAGTGGCACAAAACATCCAAGTTCTTGAAAACATGTATTTAAACCAGCTTTGATTTACTTAAGTGAATAATGTGAATCTGTAATACAATATTCTTGTTTACTTTTTTACTTGGCATTGAGTGGCCTGGCCTCACCCTTATCAGGAACAGGTCCCATTCCCCCTCCCGGCCCGTGGGTCAGCTTTAATGGCCAGAGTGAAAAGCAACAAATTGCTATGAAAAAGGTGTATAACCAGAGGCCTGGAGTTCAAAAGGAGCATTTCAACCATGTGCAGCTGGAGAACCCCAACAGGATGGCAAGCAGGGTCAGAGTCCCAGCCCCTGGGCACAGGAAGGAGTGAAAGAGAGGTTCCTAGATGTGGAGGAAGTCTCAGTCACTGAGAGCAGGCCTGTGAATGTGTCCCTTGGGTGGACAGTGAATCTGCTGCAGAAATTACAGCAGTCAAACCTTCTCAGGAGCTTGTATATCCACGGAGACTTTTCCAACAATTACTGTGTGCTGAGCTTGGGGTGGGATTCTAAAGATACAAAGATAAGTAGAAAATAGTCCAGCCTCTGAACACTTTAGCTCCTCCATGGAGAAATATAGGATGTCCCTATAATATCAGCTGTAGGAGAAGGCCAGATAACGCTTCTTTCTTAACACCCAGAGATATTGCTTCATCTCAGGGTTGGGCTGAAAAGTTTATAGAAGAAGTGACATTTGAATTAGAACCTGAGACCAGGGAGACTTTCTCCAGATGCAGGTGAACAACACTCCTGGAGAAGCACAGCAGAGGCAAAGGTGTGAGGGGCAGGGCTGCAGGCATAGCACACTGACCACTGATGGAGAAGACAGGAAGGTTAGCGTAAAAGTAACAACAGGCCAGGCGTGGTGGCTCATACCTGTAATCCCTGCACTTTGGGAGGCCAAGGCAGGTGGATCACCTGAGGTCAGGAGTTCAAGACCAGCCTGGCCCACATGGTGAAACCCTGTCTCTGCTAAAAATACAAAAAATTAGCCTGGCGTGGTGGTGGGCACCTGTAATCCCAGCTACTAGGGAGGCTGAGGCAGGAGAATCACTTGAACCTGGGAGGCAGAAGTTGCAGTGAGCCGAGATTGTGCCATTGCACTCTAGCCTAGGTAAGAAGAGTGAAACTCCATCTAAAAAAAAAAAAAGAAAGAAAGAAAAGTAGCAAGGCAACCTGAGGCATCTAGAGTTTAGACTACCCTAAATCTGATCCCTCCCAGTATTGACACACATTAGTAAATGTGCATCTTTTCTAATGAATTTCACTTTTATAAGTTCTGAGGTTTACTGAAATGAAGTTACTTTCACAGCTGCATTGTGCAGAGAACCTCAGAATTGCTTATTTAATTGCTCACAATTGCCCATTTAAAATAAAGCAAAAGTGTAGTCAAAAATTGTCAGAAATAAAGAAAAAAGCTGCATATAACAAAACATGTAAGATTAACAAAGTGCAAGAGGATGTTTGAGAACTTCTCCGGCTCTGTGCTATAAGGAGGTTCTCCTGAGTCTGTCTAATAATGCATCAATAAGAAGAGTTATTTTCTTTACAAAATATCTTTTTTCTGTGCTCTGGTCCCCAGGAACTCCAGTTGTATCACCATTATGTACCCTTTGCATAAATGGATCTATTAAAATGTGCTCAACTCCGCTGCTTTCTATTGTTTTACACATTTGCTCAAATGAGGTTTGAATGAAGAGCACATTTTCTGATATTCATTAAGGATGTTTCCATCTTCTTACATTTCCTTGGCTTAGGCCCATTCCACACCACTAGGTTTGGTTTAGGATTTAGTTATGCTCCCTCAGTACCAATAAATCCGTGCAAAAGACATGCATCTAATTGGAATCTTCTTTGGGATGTTTCCTTGACATTTTAAGAGAGTACAGCTTTCATCCCCAGTAGTGAACATGCTCTCAAAAGCACTGAAGCACATTTCCCTTCACAGAACAACAAAGGCCCAATTTTCCTTCTGTCTTCAGCTCTATAGGCAGAGGAAAGAGTGTGAAGAGCAAAGGCGTGGAACTGTGATCTGTGGCACTCTTCACACAAGCGTTCACCCTCCTCACCACAGCTTCGGATATCTCGCCCTGCACCCTCAGCCCTGGTGTCTGAGCCGCCATTTTGTTTTTGTCCGTCTGAAAATGAGGAGCTCGCTGTTATTTTCCTTGAATGCTTCTCTGTGAGGTTTAAAGATCAATTGCCCCAAGATGTGTGGACTGTCATCCACACCATTGAAACTAGAAATGCCAACAAGAAATGCACATCTTAGGAGTAACATAAAAGGTGAAAAGTAGATTAATGAATGGATGTATGGATGACTGAATGATTCAGTCAAGTAACTGCAGAGACTTGGGCCCAGGCCACACTTTGAAATTCTAAGTAGATGAGAACACCAACAAATCATTCAGCTATTTGTTCTGGCTAATCATTTCCCCTTCTGAAAAAGGATAAACATAGACTGAGAATTCTGATGTGGTTTGCAAATTTATTCCTCAGAGGTAAAATGTGGGATGATGACTATTTTATTATCTCTAATTACTACATTATACCATGTTTAATAAAACAGAGTGTTATCACTTCATGCTTTTCAAAATGTTTCACAACTGTTATCTCACACTATTAAAAAAAAGAGGAGAATGAGTTTTGTGTCTTCTTCAATTAATCTTCAAATTTTCAAGTGTTATATTTTCCTTTATTGTATTTTTCTGTTTTATCCAAAAAAATTGGTGTTCCTTTCTTGTGGAAGCAATTAAAAAAATCACCAATTACAATATAAAGTTCCTTTGTTAATTGTCCATAGACATTTTCATCAGGTTTTCAGAACCCATGCTATCCTAATTCAGAAGCTGGACATGGGACAAGCATTACTTCAGCATGCAGAGCACTGCCATAGGAAACAAATAGAAGCAAAGGGGAAAAGCCATAGTGAAACCAAAGTCTCCTCATTAAAACATGACAGAGAGCTCGTTATACCCAACCAGCTTTTACTGCTGTGGCAGCAGCAAATGTGAATGGAAAACACCCAAGACAAGAAGCTGTGTTGCTGGATGTTCTCTGGGAAGAGTTAGACATTGATTAAAGAACCCGCAGGAGCAGGCTAGGAACTAGTCTTAGACATCTTTCCTCTCCTCCAAGTCAGTCCCTCTTCTGAGCAGAAGTGTGTGTGTGTGTGTGTGTGTGTGTGTGTGTGTGTGTGTATGCTGGTAAGAACCTTGAGCACTCAGCCAACTCCAGCCATGGAAGGAGGAAAACTTAAAGTTGGAAGGATCTGGAAGATCATCTGGTGAAATCCTCTCCCATCTCATGCATGAGTCACACTACAGTGTCTGACACAGGGCACTTCAGCCTTGGCTTGCATCTACCTCATGACGAGTGGCTCATCACCTGAAGGGGTGGTTTGTAGATGCACAATTCTTATAGCAAAGTCGTGATCTGATTCTATTGAAGTGCACCTACTTGTGGCATCATAGACTTGTTCAAGTCGTATCTGTGGAGGTTACCTGTATCCAGGGCTCCTCCGAGGGGGCCTCCAGTCCATCCTTACATCCTCCACTGAGTGCTTTCTCTGTGGGCATGCAGAAGGCAGAAGCCACACTGCTTAAGATGTGAGTAGCCAGCCCTGCCCAGCACTGACAGACACTGTCCCATACCCTACCAACCCACTAACGCTTCCGTAAATGCACTCTCAGGTTTCCTGAGTTTAGTCTAGAAAAAGTATGTGATACAGTTTGGGTATTTGTCCCCAGCCAAGTCTCTGGTTGAACTGTAAAACTCAAGCTGGAGGTGGTGCCTGGTGGGAGGTGACTGGATCTTAAGAGTGGATACCTCAAGGCTTGGTGCTGTCTTCATGAGAGTGAGTTCTTGAGAGATCTGGTCATTTAAAAGTTTTGTGGCACCGCCCCCCACAATATCTGTCTCCTGTTCCTGTTTTTGCCATGTGACATGCTGCTTCCCCTTTGCCTTCCACCATGATTGTAAGCTTTCTGAGGTCTCCCTGAACGCTGAGGAGATGCCAGCACGGGGCTCCCTGTAAAGCAAATTGTGTAAAACTGTGAGCCAATTAAACATTTTTTCTTTATAAATAACCTAGTCTCAGGTATTTCTTTATAGCAATGCAAGAATGGCCTAATACAGCACGGAACTCTGATTGCTGGCAATTGTGTGGACAACTATGCCTAAATACCCAGAAACTCCTAACTTTACATCACCCATTTAAATTGAATCCTGTGTATCTTGTTGCAGTTCTCTTCCTTTTTGAAACATTCTAAAGGTCAGTTCTGTCATCTATATCAGCTATCCCTCTGAGTTTGTTTCATGTACAAATCTTTTTAATTTCTAATTATAACTTTTATTTTAAATTCAAGGGTACATGTGCAGGCTTGTTATATAGGTAAACTGCATGTCACAGGGGTTTGGTGTACAGATTATGCTATCACTCAGGTAATAAGTATAATATTCCAAAGGTATTTTTTTTTATCCTCTCCCTCCTCCCAACCTCCAGTAGGCCCAGTGTATATTGTTCCCCTCTTTCTGTCCATTTGTTCTCCTTGTTTAGATCCCACTCAGAATGGAGAATGTGAAGTATTTGCTTTTCTCTTCCTGCATTAGTTTGCCTAGGATAATGGTCTCTTCCTTCATCCATGTTTTTGTAAAGACATGACCTCATGCTTTTTTGTGGCTCTGTAGTTTCCATAGTGTATAAGTACCAGATTTTCTTTATATCATCTTGTTGATGGGCATTTAGGTTGATTCCATGTCTTTGCTATTGTAAATAACGCTGCAATGAACATATGCATGCATGTGTCTTTATGGTAGAGTAATTTATAATCTTTTGGACATATACCCAATAATGCAATTGCTGGGTCAGATGGTAATTCTGTTTCAAGTTCTCTGAGGGATAACGACACAGCTTTCCACTGGCTGAACTAATTTAGTTTCACCAGCAGTGTATATGTGTTCTCTTTTCTCCACAATCTCATCAGCATCTCTTATTTTTTGACTTTTTACAATAGTCATTCTGAATGGTGTGAGATGGCACTTCATTGTAGTTTTGATTTGCATTTCTCTAATAATGAGTAATGCTGAGCATTTTTTCATATGCTTGTTGGATGCATGCATATCTTCTTTTGAAAATTATCTGTTCATGCCCTTTGCCCACCTTTTAATGGGACTGCTTGTTTGTTTCTTGTAAATTTGTTTAAGTTCCTTATAGATGCTGGATATTAGACCTTACTCAGATGAAAAGTTTGCAAACATTCTCTCCCATTCTGTAGGTTTTCTGTTTACTCTGTTGAGAGTTTCTGTTGCTGTGCAGAAGCTCTTTAGTTTAATTAGATCTGATTTGTCAAATTTTGGTTTCATTGCAATTGCTTTTGGAGGCTTCATCATAAAATTTTTGCCAGGTCCTATGTCCAGAATGGTATTTCCTAGGTTATCTTCCACGGTTTTTATAGTTTTAGGTTTTACAATTAACTCTTTAATCCATCCTGAGTTTATTTTTGTATATGGTGGAAGAAAGGGGTCCAGTGTCAATCTTCTGCATATGGCCACATGTGCAGATCTTATAAGCATGTTTTTTGTGCCTTCATCCAAACCACTGAATAGAAGTTTGATAAAGATCAAGACCCAACAGCATGCCATTAAGGGTTTCCTCTTGATTGACCCCAATTAATTAGTAGCAGTCTTTGAACAGATTGTTAAGGCAGCTCTGATCTGTTTAACTGTGGCTTCATCTAGTACACAGGAATATCAAAAGGACAGCTACTTGCCAGGTGAAGTGGGAAGCCAGAAACTCACCACTCTATTTGGTACACCAATTGAGAATGCTCCTTAAATCCAAGGATCACTCTTCATTAATCTTTATTTAACTAGCACCCAGCAAAGAAAGTTGACTAAATACAAAAACATGTTGCTTGTTGTCAAACTAACTGGACTGGACCTGGAGATCACTGTTCCTTTTCAATTGCTCATTTGCCTGTTAATAATTCCTTCTGAATTACTGTCAGTGATCAATGCTGAACTGACCGGCCCAGCATCTCTGGAATTCATCCTTTTGCCAATTTTGAAATTGGAAAAATATTAGCCTTTTCCACTCATCTGACCCCTCTCTCACAATTCAACATTTTCTCATGGAAAATAACTCCTCTTTCCTATCTGCAAATACTCAAAGGCCCTGTGTTGTGACTCTGGTGGACCTGAAGCATTGAAGCTTCCTGGAACATCTGATCTCCTTCTTTCTTGCTGCCCCCGCCCTGCAGTGGAGCAGAGTACTCTTACTAACACGTCTCTGCTGTCAGCCTGAATGTTGTCTTCTGGTCGAAGATGATGGGAACACAATGGTCATCTAGAGGTGCTGCCCTCACTCTGTCCTCTCTGAGTGTAATAAATTTTCCCAAGGGTGGGCCTGTCCGTTTCTTTCTGTACTTGCTTTGCATGTATCAAGTAGTTTCATCTGATGGCTGATAATAAAGTGGTGGGTTTCTCAGAAATTGAAAAAGTGGAAAGAAGCTTAGGGTGTTGCCTTCCTCACTTTAATTTTCTGGAGAACAAAAGTAAAGTAATAAGTACTAAAGCATTCAGTGCTATGGTCTGTCAGTAATTTGTAAAATAAATAATAGAACCTGAAACACACAGATGATGAGTATATAAATTACATGTTCAAAATTTGAACTTTACAAAAGAATCTAGCAGAAATTAAATGCAAAATTTGTGAGTGTTAAATGTTCTGTTTGTTCTCATGGATTTCATTAACTATAGAAAATAACCAACTAATTTAAATATTAATTACAATGATCATTATTAATTGAACTGTAAGTAATAGTTATTTGAAAGTTTTGCTATAATGTTATAAAAGAAAAGTGTCAAAATACACAAGAAGAACAATATGTGCATGTTATTTCTGTCTGTGGACATGCATCTCTCAGAGGGACCAAAGCTGGAATAATTCTCTGTGCCAGCTATTTTTCCAAGATCCTGACTTATTTCGAATATCTTTTGGTAATTGGTTCCTATTCTTCTGGCAAGCCACCTGTAAGCTAAGGCAGAAGCTAAGAAGGAGTAAAATGGGTGGAGTTGATATGATTTTAGCATTACTTCACGATACTGTAATGCAAGCTCTTAGCTCCTGAGTCCGCGCATTTTTTCACAGGGTGTGTGGTTGATTTATTAAGGCTATTCAGGTCAAGGAATATGAGCTTTTATTTCATTTAAAATTTAAAAAGAGATTTGTTCAGAGAAATATTGAATTTGGGATATTTATCTATGATTTAAAATAATAATATAAGTCAATGTAAAGTCAGCAATTCTAGTGCAAGACTTATTTGGTTATGAGAATTATTGGTGCCTGTAAGTGAATGCTACTTTTGCTTCTATTATATCAATGTAATTTAATTGAACCCAAATAAAGCTAAACCCAAGGCAGATATTTTATGTCAATTAAAAATTTGAAATTTAATTATATAAAAAAGAATTGGCCTTTTTTTTTTTTTTTTTTTTTTTAATGCTTTGGTGCTCCTCTACACCTATGTTATGTGTTAAGATTGGGCTATGAGAAAATTCTGTTGGAGAGAATCAGCATGGTACCATGCCGTGGCAGCTGCTGGATGGTGGTGTGGACAGTCCTCACCAGTCCTTGCTGCTGATGCTATCCAAATCCAGTGTGTGTTGGGGGGGGGCGGGGGGGGCGGTTTGCTCTTCCATGTGTAATCCCACACCAGTGACATCAGCACCACCTGAAAACTGGAAGACACCCCGGGATCCCTGAGTCGGAAACTCTAGGAATGGAACGCAGCAATCTTGTCTTAAGAATCCCTCCAGATGGTTCTACTCTATGCTAAAGTTCAGAAACCACTGATCTAGGTCACACTCCCTAGAGACTGAACAATTTAGCTGGAAGCAGCTTAATTCAAGATCAACACAGGACACATGCCTGTGAAGCACTAAGAAAAATAGAAATGGTGGAATCTGGTTTTTATATACCAAAGACAGGACCAAGTCCAACAGTTTCAATATTCCTTCAAGGCCAGAAAATTACGTCTTACAAATCACAGTTCTGGGTAGGAAAGAACTAAGCACAGCACTGGAGAGATGACGATGTCCTTCAGCAGTTTACGGTCTCGGGGGATCCTCTAGTACAAACAGCTTCAGGTGATTTTCAAGGTTATCTGTGTTATGAAGAGTCTGCTGAACAAGTTAAGTGTCTTATTGTATGTATTCTAATTGTCCAATGAAGACTTTTTTTTGAGGTTATCTAAATTATCATCAAAATCTGCTAATCTTCAAATAGAGTAAGTATTTTACTTATCCCTCATTTTCAAGTCATTGATTAACAACTAGCTATAACTAACATTGCTTCCAAATGTTTGAAATTAATGAGTCCACAGCAGGGCAGTGCAACCAGAAAGAGGACTCCAGTCAGGCGCACGTTGGCTCAAGAACGGTGAGACGATGAGTTAGGAAACCAGAGATACAGCCCTTCTCGTGTGCTCACCTCTCCCATGCCTGTGTTCAGACTCACGCAGAAGTTTCCTGTGGTAACTTCGCATGTCTGCAGACAAAAAGGACAAGTAAAGGCAGACATGTCTATTTAAACATTTAGCAGTTTTAACAGGCATTTAAAACATATACCAAGTCACACGTGGCCACGTTAACTGATGGCTGCTCTATGTGCTGGAGAGTTTATTCATACAGGCTTCAAGACACAATCTTCCTTCCACCAAGAGTTTATTAGGGATACTTTGTAATATAACACTAAAGACTACTCAAAGAGACTCATGCACTCCCTTCCACATGCCTGAGAGTTTGAGAAATAGACATGTCGCTAGTGAATGAAAAGTCAGTGCTGGAAAGACTCAGAACATGCACAGCCTACCTTCACAATTTGGTCCAAAATAACCATCCTGGTTCAAAGCAGTTGGTGACTGACAAACAGTTTTTACTAGAGGATACCCCGAGACCATAAACTGCTGAGAGACATTGTTACCCCTCAGTGCCGTGCTTAGTTCTTTCCTACCCAGAACTACAATTTGTAAGATGTTATTTTCTGGCCTTGAAGGAATATTGAAGCTGTTGGACTTGGTCCTATCTTTTGCATATATGAAAAACAGATTCCACCATTTCTATTTTTCTTACAGTGTTTCACTTGCATGTGTTCTGCATTGACCTTGAATTAAGCCGCTTCCAGTTGCATTTAAGTGGCTCGCCATCTGTACTTCAGCTTCTTTCAGAAAAGGTTACTGGAGCCAAGAAGAAAGTAGTACTAACACTAATGCTGTGGTTCCAGCATCAACACTAGCAAAATCCCTCGTGTTCCCCCAGCTGGGGGATCTCCGGCAAATGCTCTCACAGTGCCCTGTGCTGCTTGTCCACCACATTTGTGATACTGTCATTGAGTATCTGTGTTTCAACGTGTCTTTTCCACCAGAATGCAAGTTTCAGGAAGGCAAACAGCACATATTTTATATTCTGCACTCTATTTTTCACATCCAGTAGCACATCTAGCATATTGTAGGTACTCAATACATTTTTGTATAATTAGTAAGCAAATACATAATAATGTATATATATATACATATAATATATACATCATATATTGATATTACAGCACATATCACATGGTAGTTTTTCACATTCATTTTCTTGCCTGGGTTTCTTGCTGAGCTGAATAGAATCATTCTTCAACCCACATCTAGTGCAATGCCTGTTATCTAGGGGATAGCAAATTGTTTTATTATTAAGGGATAACTCTTGAGATCTAGGAGTGAGTAAATATGGCCTGAATTCTCATTCTCACTGCTGATGAAGGACTGTTAAATTAACCATTCTATGTTCCAGTGTTCTCATCCATTATACAGACATAATCATATTTATTTTTATTTCCCTAACACATTCTAAGGCTATAGGGAAAAAATGATGGGACAACAGAGGGAGCCTTGAAAACAAAGGTATTATGTGATTCTTTAAAACAATGAAGCTGTTATTTCTAGTCTACTTTCCTCCTTTTGACATATCTGTCCTAATTCTAGTAACTCAGGCAGAATCTGAATAAAATATTCTTCCCATTTTACTGATTATATTCTCTAAGTAGCATTTTCCTTCTTAGCACAAGACTAAAAACTATGCAGTGAAAGATAGAGATCTGCCATATAGACCTATCCTGTTTCAATTTCCTCTGCAGATGTTTCAATACTACTTAGAGTGTCCCAAATCCAGAGGACTTATCCTCAGTCACCCATGATTCCTTTTGCAGCCAAAATGAGAATTAGTCTCCCTAGAAGCCCAAAAAGGAGGTGGCCGAGGGGCCATGAGAAATGCAGCATGTGATGGTTAATTTTATGTGACAACTTGGCTGGGCCATGAGATTAAACATTACTGTGGATAGGTCTGTGAGGGTGTTTCTGGATGAAGTTAATATTTGAGTTGTTGTAGTGAACAGAGCAGACTGCACTCCCCAGCATGGGTGGGCCTCATCCAATCCACGGAGGGACTGAATGGAACAAAAGGGCTGAGTAAGAAAGAATTTACTGTTTTCCTGCCTGAATGTCTTTGAGCTGGGACATTGGTCCTTTACTGCCTTTGGACTCAGACCTGGACTGAAACTTACACCATCAGCACTTCTGGGTCTGCAGTTTGCTGGATGCAGATCTTGTTACTTCTCAACATCTTTAATTAAATGACACAATTCCTCTGGGGAACCCTGACTAATACACGGTGTGTGCAGAACCTCAACATCACTAAAACCCTCATGGTGACCACAACTTCCCACCCTGATGTCCAACTCCAGGAGCAGGGAATATCCTACAGTAGCTGCAAATTAATAAGAATTAAAAGGCCTTTTTTACCCATAACCTGATTGCCGGGCCACATATTGATGATTGAAAACACCCACCCTGTTATGTATCTTCTCACCAAGGTGATGAAGACCAGGATGACAGAAAAATTGTAATCATAGAGGTGGAAACAGAGGACATATTTGAAAACAAAAAAAATCATACATTAAACAATGTGGGATGAGTCTGAGCAGGGTTGAGGTAGGGAAGTGTAAACCCATATAAGCCATTTAGAAAAGCAATGCTAGGCACTACCTTCTTGCCATGGCCTTAACCACATTCAGGCACCTCTTCTTTCAGAAGCATTGCTGGAGTGTGACCGGCCCTCCAGTCCACAGCCTCTTCTGGGTTGGAATGGTGAGAACATATACCAGGTCTAAAGCCAAGCTTGCAATAGGAATTAGACAAATTCAAAGAACTAAGAACGTCAACATGATCTTTTCATGACACTTTGGAATATAGAGTAAGTCATGCCCAGACATATTATGCTCTGCAGTGGTGGCACCATGGGGAAGGTGCTCCCTTCCCCTTGGGAGGAGATGGGTCATCCTCCACCTCCAGTCTATGGCACTGCTGAGCCTCGAAGCATCCATTTGCAATGTCTATGCTGTCAGGGGTATTCTCCCACCTAGTGCATGATACTTATAAATGGAAAGGTACAGAGAGTTGTGTAGCCAAATTGTAAGCATAGGAATATTGGTGTAAAACAGAAGGTATAAAGAAATAAAGCCTCTTTCTATCTCCAGTAATTGTGATTTAACTACTTTCTTTTTTGAGACAGGATCTTGCTCTGTCACCCAGGCTGGAGTGCAATGATGCAATTGCAGCCTCAACCTCCTGAGCTCAAGTGATCCTCCTACCTCAGCCTCTTGAGTAGCTGGGACTATAGGTGCATGCCACCATGCTTGGCTATATTTTTTTGTAGAGACAGGATCTTGCTATGTTGCCCAGGCTGCTCTTGAACTCATAGCCTCAACCAATCCTCCTGCCTCGGCCTCCCAAAGTGATGGAATTACAAGTGTGAGCCACTGCACCTCACCTAACTATTAATACTTCCTTGATAGAAAGAAGTTGAAAAGATAGCTCTTGCTAAAAGAATGAGGGAAAGGGTCTGCAGCTTTAAAATCTAACTCTAACAGCAAACTTCATGAGATGAAACCAGGCTTCTCATGAGTCTGAGAATGACAGTAGCTGAAGTCAGCCCAGAACTGTGATTTCCTGTTGAATGTGGCAGCTCAGATCATTGTGTGCCAAAAGATTGCTTGGCGTCAGAGGTATTCAGGGTGGGTTCCATACAAGCACCATAAAATAATAATAATAATAAACATCAGTTATTTTAAACCTGACAGTGGTACTCAGCCTGGGATCAGAACAATCCTGATGAGTGTCCCAACTATGTGAAGAGAACCTCAGGGCATAGCTGGACAAAGTACACAAGTCAAGAGAAAGCCGAGCTGCTCTGCAGTCCAGAGCATGGGGAGTGCGGGAGCAAGTCTGGGGATGAAGAGGGGCAGGAAAATGGAGACGTGGCCAATTAGAGGAGGCTCCTCAGAGGCTGCTGGGATGAGGAGTGACAAAAGACCAGCAGCAGTGGCCAGCTAACTGAGAAGGGGTAAATGTCCCATGGAAGTCACTTGGTATGGTAATGGCAGAAGATCTCTCAATGAAACAAGGTTTAGTGCTCATTCTTAAGGAGTTTCGTGTATTGTCCTAGATATTGAACATTGCTGCTGCTCCCAAAACGTTCCTACTAACAAACATCTTACATATGGACTGTGTGAGGTATTGAGATCAAAGAGAATGACTTCTGTTTCGTGGACTGTGAGAGGAGTAAAGAAGAGACCAGGTGCCTTGAGAAATACAGAAGGGAGATGAGAAGGAAGGAGGCCTGAGTTTCTCAAACCCCGCACATTCCCAGAAATGACTATTTTCAGAACTGACCCTTCGTTAGTTCTTGGGAAGCAAACTCTTGAGTTCTGGAATGTTCTGCCTGGGAAGAATGTTTTTGTATGTCTGAGGCCTTGTGTCACATGGCACCAGTTGAACAGGTTGTTAATGCTAGCAGTGTGATTTATGCTGAGTGCCTAATTCTGCCCTGGAAAACTGGAATCTGAGTATCTGAGTTCAGTCATATAAATGCTTCAGGTCTGCAAGACTGGCTCGCAATAAGAACCCTGGACACAAAGGCTCAGGTGAACTTCCTAGACACCAACACTCAGGTGAGCTGTATGGAAACCAATGCTCAGGTGAGCTTCCTGGACGCCAAGAGCCAGGTGATGTTCCTGGACACTCAGGCTCAGGTAAGCTTCTGTGGTTGGTAACAGTTTGCATACGCTGTTGCACAATATTGGGAGAGTTAAGCATGTCCATGGGACTCCACTGTAAGAGGATGCCTGGAAGCTCTATTCCTCTGCTGGAATAATTCCCATTCCTTTGCTGTAATAAACTGCAACTGTAAGTATAACAGCTTTTCTGAATCCTGTAGGTCTTTCCAATGGATCGTAGAAGCTGAGGATGGTCTTGGGACCCCCCAACACAGAGAGGGAGAAGTCAACAGGTGTAGGATAACAGCTTAAGGAAAAAAAACAAAAACAAAAACAAAAAAACAGGAAAAGGCCGCTTGTGCAAATCCTATGGCGTAACTATAAAGAGAAATTTCCACTGTCTGGAAGTTTCAGGCTTTATTTTCCAAAATAAAAAATGGACAATCTTATACAAAAGATAATTGAAGCAGAAATAATTGTATGTGTTCTTTCCTCCTTTTCTGGTCTAGATTTGTCTTCATTTATCAACTTTAAGTGTTATTTTATCATGTTATGTTGAATCCATTTTTGTTAGCTACGTGACGTTATTTTTGTAAAAAGGTTGGGGGTGCAATCATTAGTCAGTCTTTCAAATTAATATCTTGCCAATGGCTCTTGTGACCCAAATCAGGTAAATACGACCTAAGAACATGTCACTCAACTTTGTCATGTTTGCCCGCCACCACAGCATGCTTCCAAGGATCCCGAAAATCCCACTGTCACAGAAAGAGAGCAACGTCAGCTCTCTCCGGCATCTTATTTTTCTTTCCAGCTTAAAAGTGAATTGAGTTTACTACCTACATGACTGGATTACCCACTTCTTAGACCCTGATTCTGTAGTCACACTTGAACTGTTCTGCTCAGTCTCTTCATATCTAAATAAGGGGAGACATGTGGATTCTGGAGTGGGCTGCACTGATCGACCCACTGCAGGCTGAACGAACTTCTCTGTGGATCCATGGCCTCTCTTTGACTGACAGACAAATAGAGAACAAATGTACCACCAGCAGTTCTTAAGAGGCTTTTTTCCAATTATAGCATATTTTTAATATGTCTGTGCTTTATGAAGCATTCCTTTGAAGTCATCCTAGTGTTTTGTTTTGTTGGGTGTTTTTTATAAATTGATGACTATAAGCTAGTATTTATATTATTTAACAAATCTATTTTGTATGTGTCTATTTGCTGTGTCGTTCAGCACACTGTTTAGTCCAAGAATCCACAAGCACAAACTGTTACATCAGGATAAAAGTTCCTTACAACCTGGCCTGGGATTGGGAAGTGCCTCGTAATGCCTGACTCATTAATGCAGTCTATAAATGATTGTCGAGAGTTTTACAGATGGTGCATATTTTTGCCAGCCTCCCCTTTCTAGGTACACTAACTAATGTGGACTTATTATTTTCTGCCAGCTAAGCACGCAGCCTTGGTTGGTTCCAGGTGGGAAAGGAGTTGGTGATTCAGTGGAGCCTCATTGTAGATCAAAGGCAGACTCTCTACTGGGAAAATATGTGTTGTTTGCAAAAGCTCCAGAAAAATCAAGACAATTCTCACAGAAACAGAGCACTGTTTACAAATACATTCCAGAAATATATGAGCTAGGTCGGACTTTTTAAAAATATTTTTTTCAATAGAATACTTTTAAAACTTCAGTGGGCCTCTCAGACATCTATCCTGCTTTGCCAAGCCAAATATGAGGCTTTCCATGCAATCCTGCAGCCCTGCAGGGGCTTTTCCATGCATCCCTGCAGTAAAAGTTAAATTTGGTCTCTTTTTGTTCTCTCTTTTAATTGCAAGAATAAAATTACTCAAGAATAAGTTATGCAAATTGGTGACAGTTACTTCTGTCAGGGACTAAGCGCTACATTCTCTTACAGTAGGAATTTATTGAACTTGGTTGATTTAGCAGATGACCTCATGGATGAAAGAGACTCTAAGTGTCATTCAGCCCACATTTCTGAACACACAACTAAAGAAACCAGAACAAAAGCTGACTGAGGCTTTTGCACAAGAGTATGCTGTTTGTGAGGATGAGGGATGAGGTTCAAATTAAAACTAGGTGTGTCAGGCTGGCTAGCTGTTCACCGATCCGGCCGTTTTCTTCCTGAGCACACAGTGACACGGCATTTTATGGGTCCCTGGAGGTGAGATGTGGCCTGTAAGGTAGGTGCATGGATGTGCTTTGGTCAGGAATAGGCCGAGGCCAACATCCAGGCCAGAGTGACTCAGCAGGTTCAAGATGCAGGCGCATACTCCACTTGTTACATAACCTGTTTGTGTAAGTCCATACTTGCCTCTGAGCCACTATTGTCTGAAAAAGGTATAACTGCCTTGCTGACACTGTAGGGGCTCGGCTTGCACTTGTGGGTCTTGAAAGAAGAGAGTCTGGGTTCAGGCGCATCTGGTTCACTCCAGTACCCGCTCCACGCACATGCTTCGGCTGGTGGTAAACGTTGCTGAGGTGAGTAGAAAGAGAATTCCAAAGTGGGTATAGCATTTATAAAAATTGACTCGCTCTCATTGGACAGATGACTCTCTCTGTACGGCGCCCGGAAAGAGAGTAATGCTACTGACCCCTGTAAGGGAGATCAAGTTGCCTTGAAGACAGGTGGGGGGAGCCAGGAACTGGCGTGTGCCGAGAGAGAAAAAGAGTTAAGCTGCTGACCCTGAAGGCAAGAAAGAGCCGGCTATGCAGCTGTGTGTAGGAGCAGCTGGAGCAAGCAGTCAAGAGAGCAGACAGTGAGAGAAAGCTGCTGATGGGAGAGCTGCTGCTAAGAAAGCTGGTGAATAAAACCATATTCACCTTCCTACAGCCCCCTGAGTGTTCTCTCAGCTATCTGCCCCATCCACTCACTCCCCTTCAGACCTCAGTTGAAGCACGCCACCTTGGAAGTCATGAGCTGTTACAAGACGAAGAAGCGCGTATCTCCAGTCACTGCGTGGGGAAAAGCTACCCACACACCAGGAACATTGTTTGTATTTTACATGAGAGAACAAGTAATCAACATCTACAGAAAAATAAGATGCAACCTATGAATTCAAAAGACGACAACTACAATAAACAGAGTATAATAAATGAGCTGCACTGAACAAGCAAAACCAAATAAGCCAGCATTGACTTTAGATGTTACTGTGTAGTCGTAAGAAGGTTTTAGTGTTGTTGTAGTTGTTACTTGAAGGGTGGTGTTAGGATTTCTTGCTTTCACACCTAATGGGTGACTCAAAACAGCCAACTGGCTGTCATACACAAATGCAGACTTTTTTTTTACATTTAAAAATCCGTGTTTCCAACAGTTGTGCAAAGTGGATCCGATATAGTTGGAAGCAAAAGGGTTTTAGCACAGTCAGCTTCCAACGAATGTCTGTGGTGAATATGCACAGTGGTGATTCCTGCTAAAGCAGGATGGGCTCATAAGGAGTTTGTAGATGCAGGTATGTTTGGGCCACAGAGATACCTTCAATCTCTCTTGGTTTTCAACACTTTTACAGAAAAATTGTGTCTGTTTGTTGAATGCTCAAGGCTGTTTCCTTTGATAAAAAGTTTTGTTTTTATTATTATTACATAAAATAAGTAAGCAAATCATCTCAAAACAGAGTATGTTGTGTTTCCAATAATAACAAGGTAACCTGCCATGCCTAGTTATTTCTAAGGTTCTCAAGACGTTTGAGAATTGCGTGCACTAAATAATAAAATAACATCTAAACTGTAAGGGTTCTGAGATACATCCCTGACTCTTTTACTTGTTTTTTGTTGGAAGGCAGTTTGTGGAAGGCAGTTGAAAGACTAATTTTCTTCATCCGTCCAATGAGAGGGAGGCAATTTTTACCAATGCTATACCCACTTTGGACTTCTCTTTCTACTCATCTTAGAAACATCTACCACCAGCTGAAGCATGTTCAAGTGGCAGGAGCTGGAGTGAACCAGATGCTGCCTGAACCCAGACCCTCTTCTTTCAAGACCCACATCAAGAGGCCATTTCTCATGGTCCCTACAAGTAGACACTGCCAGTGACCTAGTGACACTCAGCACTTCCAGGCCCATACAGGGAGATTTCCACATGCTTTAATCTTTCCCTATCCCCTCCCAGGATTGAATGCAGAATTCTCTGAGTAATCAAAAAAGGGCACAGTCCTTACTGGAGGGGGCTGGGAACCTGAGTGAGCACATGGAAGGTGCTCCAATAAAAACACCTGGTATTGGACTAGAGTGTGAAGGAGAAATAAACTTCTGTTGTGTTAGGCCAGTGAGAATTGAGAGTTTATGTGTTAAATGACCTTATGTTACCTTTGTGCAAGCAGACATCTCTTTTAAGTTTTTCAAACTAAAATATATATGAGGCATTCAAGGGTAAAACTTCAGTTCTCTCTCCTTAACCTAAAACTTATACATGGCTCACTTCATGAGCCCACATTGACAATGGCTGCTGACTGCTTTATAGAAGCTTAGGCTATGGGTTCAAAGTCAGGGCTTCTTAGCCTTGGCACTACTAATATTTTAGGTCAGATAATCCTTTGTTGTATGTGTGTATGTGTGTGTGTGTATGTGTGTGTGTGTGTCTGTTTGTCAGGGGAGCTGCCCGTTCAGTGTAGGATGTTTAGCAGCATCCCTGGCCTCTACCCATTAGATGCCAGTAACGTCTCTCTAGTTGTGACAGCCAAACATATCTCATTGTCAAATAGCTCCTCAGGGGCAAAATTGCCCCCACTTTGAGAGTTATTAAAGACCATCAAACCTGGATAATAGTTAAAGAGGCAAAAATCACATTGTGTTCAGGAGCTGCTGCAATAAGAGTAAGGGGCCTCAGTATAGTACTGAGCTCAAGTGGAGATTTAGAGTCAAGGACCAGAGTGGGGATCAGTAGACAGAAACTCACTAAGGGGAAACATCAGGGACAGAGGGGATTCTGGTTAAACCGTCTTCCCAGGATTCCTGTGGAAGGCAGGCCAGGATGATCTGACAGCACCTGTGGGTTGTGAGCGTGAGTGTGATCAAATACTGAGGGAGAACAGTCTGGCTAAATGTATTTAACAAAACTCTTACTAAATCTAGGGAGTGCAATCCCACGAAGGACAGACACTGAAGCCCAAGGTTGAAGTCTAGGTGAGAAGCAGACTTAGGCAAGCCTGACAAAAATTTCGTCAAGAATAAGGTCTTTGTTGAATCAATGATCAAACTCAGAAGAACAGCAAGTTAAGAGAAAGACATAACTATTTAGTCACTTTACAAAACATTAGAATCACACAACCTTAAAGACTGATGGGAACTTAGAAATTCTCTAACACCAGCTGCTGTTCAGCCCACACATTTCTACATTCGGTCTTTCCTGGCGTCCGGAGTTACGGAGTGCCAGGGAGCTAACACCCATTTACCTGTGGATGGCAGGACTTTCCAGAAACAAACCAAGTCACAAGGGCACATTAAATTCTAAAAGAGAAGTGAGGGACATCTTGTGCATGCCACAGATGGCATTGGCTCAAATTGTTGCTTGTGTTAGCTTTTACTAAACACTCATAAACCACTTTCTTAATTTCTAATGCATTCGTGTTGCTGTTTTTACTAAGGCATCATAAGATTATAATCAACATGTAATTTAACAGAAAATCAGTTATCTAGGTGACAGATAAGTTGGGCGTTAAGTAGATACTTTATTTCCTACAGTGTATTGTGCTGTATGTAATATTTTATACAGAGAATACAGTTTAATTTTAAATTCAAAGTTTATTCATTTTTGACTGAATGCCCACATTACACTTTCTCATATTCCTACTCTTTATACTCTAGGGTAAAATAATAGCTTTTATCTCATCTACTCCAAACATGCCTCTTCCCACACACTATTGAACATATGTACCTGATGAAAGACATGTGGTTGCTTCAAATATTGAAAAACACGCATAATTTATTTTCAGTGCTTTCTTTTTTGATATTTTTCAACTGCCAATATGTCAAGAAAAACAGAAATATCAAAATAGGTAAATTTCCTTTTGCATTGTATGCACATGCACAGTATGTATGTATATACCACACACACACTCTCTATATATATATATTTGCATATATATGCATAGTCAGCAGTTAGCATCCAAGTGGGATTATGCTAGAAATCTTTAAGCTCACAATCTGCATTAGACAGCATATCAAAGGCTGGACTTCGACTCTCAGCAGATTTTGATAGTCTACAAAAGAGTAGGGGTCATTGCTGTAGGGGCAGGTGGTGATTTGTGAAAGGCGATTTGATCTAAGAAATGCTTTACTCATTTTCCCTAGGAAACCTAAGGAGATGTTTGCAACCATGTCTTGTCTTAAAATGGTCTTAACACATGAACCTGTACAGTTTACAGTATAATTTATCCAAAGTGTAAGTCTTGAAATGCTTGAATGGAGGATACACCCATCAACCACGTTAATCCAGGAGCTGCTTGCACCATGTGGCACCTCTATAATCAAGTATGTTCTTTGAAATGTTAATTCACTAAAAAGATTCAGTTTATAGATGACCCCGAATTCGTGTTGATCCTTGCAGCTATCATTGAAGCAATGAGAAGTGTTCAAGCTCATTCATTGAGCTTTCCTTCTGCCTCACTTTCTCCATCTTTTTATTAGTTTCTTTCTTTGCAACCCTAGAGCTTACTCCTTGGACCTCTTTTTTCATCTATAATCACTCTGTTGATAAGCTCATCACAGCTCACAGTTTGAACATTTCTTGTATACAGATTACTTCCACATTTTAATTCCCAGCCTGGTACTTTTTTCTACAATGTAGATTCCTATATAGAAAGTATTTATTCACCACTAGATGTATTTGAGCATCTCAAACCTTAAAGGGACCTAAGATTCGTTCTTTATATATTTCCCCAAATCTGCTTCTTCCTCATTCTTCCCCATTTTTGTAAATAATAACTCCACTCTTTCACTTAATTAAGCCAAAGACAGGTGAATTCCCCCTGACTTCTTTCTTGTCATACTCCATGAGATATGTGACAGCAGTTCCTGGTGGATCTAGCATCAGCATACACCTTGAATCTCACAACACCCATGACCATCACTATAATCTAAGCCACAGTTATCTTTTTCCTTTAATTGAAGTAAAAGTATACATAGAGCGAAACGCAGATGTTAACCGTGTAATCCAATGAGTTTTACAAACGCATATGATATGATTTGGCTCTCTGTCCCCACCCAAATCTCATCTCAAATTGTAATCCCCACATGTCGAGGGAGAAACCTGTAGTCTCCACATGTTAAGGGAGGGAAGTGATTGGATTTATGTGGAAGGTTTCATGCTGTTCTCGTGATAGTGAGTGGGTCTCACGAGATCTGATGGTTTTCAAAGTGGCATGTGCTCACTCTCATTCTCTCCAGCCACCTTGTGAAGAAGGTGTTTGCTTCCCTTTCACTTTTCTCCATGATTTGAAGTTTCCTGAGGCCTCCCTAGCCATATGGAACTGTGAGTCAATTAAACATTTTTCCTTTATAAATTACCTAGGCTCTGGAAAGTTATTTATAGAAGTGTGAAAATGGACTAAGACAAGATACATCCATGTAACCAACACCCAATCAAGATACAGATGTTTGAAAATATTTTCAAAATATTTTTAGAAAAGTTTTCAGTATTTACTTTGCGCCCCTGACAACTTAGTATGGAGTGAAAGAACCAAACTAGTTTGCTTTATCTTCAGAGAAAAAGTGAGTTTTGTTTGAAATTATGCTTTCAAGATACATATGGACGGAATTCAAATTTGAAGAACTTGGTTTTTGTTGTATTAATTTGGTTTTGTTTGTGGAGTCAGCAGATGTCTCTGCAGGCACCCGTTGCTTAACAGCTTTATTGGAATACAATTCATGCACCATGAAGCTCGCCATTTCAAAGAGTACAATTCAGTAGTGATGAGTATATTCACAGAGTTGCGCAACCATCCCTGTATCTAATTCCAGAATGCTTTCATCATCTCACAGAGAAACTCCATTCTCACTAACAATCATTCCCCATTCCTCGCTTTCTCTAGCCCCTGGGAACCACTAATGTACAATACTTTCTGCCTCTGAGGATTTGCCTAAGCTGGCTATTTCAAATAAATGGAACCATGTAATATGTGATCTTTTGTGTCTGGCCTCTTTCACTTAGCATAATGTTTTCAAGGTTCAGCTGCATTATATCATGTATCAGCACTTCATTTTTTAATGGCCAATTATTATTCCATTATACAGACATCCCACATTATGCTCATCCATTCATCACATGGTAGAAATTTTTTATGTTTCCACTTTCTGGCTATTATGAGTAACGCTGCAAAGAACATTCACGTTAAGTTTTTGTATGATTACATATTTTCAATTGTCTTGAGCGTGTAAGTAGAAGCGGTACTTCTGTAGCACAGGGTAATGACATAATTAACTTTCTGAAGCATCATCACACAATTTACCTGCTTCACTACTTGACCATCTTACATTCATATCAGCAATATTTGAGAGTTCAAATATCCCATATGTTCCAACACTTCCTTGTGTTCCCATCTTCTGATTGTCATCATATCACTGTGGCTTTCATTTGCATTTCCTAGTGTCTAATGATGTTGAGCACATTTTTAAATGCTTATTCACCCTTTTATATCTTTTTGCTGAAGTATCTATTCAGATCCTTTGAATGATTTTAAATTGGCTATTTTTTAGTATCAAATTGTAAAAACATAAATACAAAATAAAATGTTTATTAGAGATATGATTTGCAGATATTTTCTCCCTTACTGTGGCGTATCTTCTCACTTTCTTGGTGATTTCCACTGAGGCACAAAAGTTTTAAATTTTGATGAAGTTTAAGTTACCTATTTTTCATTTCGTTGCTTGGGATTTGGAGCATATCCAGAAAATCATTGCCTAAGCCAAAATCACAAAGATTTATGCCTGTATATTCTTCTAAGAGTTTTATACTTCTAGCTTGTACTTTAGTTCTGTTATCCATTTGAGTTTTTTTAATGATACAAGATGATGGGAGTCCAAATTCATTCTTTTTCATGTGAATATGTAGTTTTCTAAGCACCATTTGCTGAAAAGTTTATTCCTTCCACTGAATAGTTTTAGCACCATCATGGAAAATTAATTGACCATAAACGTTTGGGTTTATTTCTGTAATTTTAATTCTATTAAAATTTAATAGACTTAAAATTAAATTTTCTCTCTCAAAATTGTAGAAATTAAAATAGAATATACATATATATATATATGGAGGACTTTATCACCTTATGCCAGTATCACACATTCCTGAATACTGTAAACTGTACTAAGTTTTGCAATTAAGAAGTGTGAATTTTCCATCTTTGTTCTTTTCGAGATTGTTTGGGCTATTCTGGGTCCCTTAAATTTCTCTAAGAATCTTAAGATCAATTTATTTATTTCCTCATATAACCATCTGGAATTTTGATGAGGTGTGTTAAATTCTTAGATGAATTTAGGAAGTGTCATTTTTTAAAAAAATATTTTAAATATTTTTGTTTTTAATTGACAAATAATAATTGTATATATTTATGAGGTTTAATGTAATGTTTTGATATCTTTATACATTGTAGAATAATTAAATCAAGTGAATTAATAATTCTATCACCACACATATCATTTTTTGTGATGAAAACATTTGAAGTCTATCTCTTAGTAATTTTGAAACATACAGTACATTGTTATTACCTATAGTCACTATGTTGTGTGATAGATTTTGCAAACTTGAAATATATTTCCTGTCTAATTGAAACTTTGTACACTTTGACCAACATGTCACCATTCTCCCCCAATAACCCCTACCACCAATTCTGGTGCCACCATCCTACTATCTGCATGACTTTCACTTCTTAAAATTCCACATATAAGTGAGATTATGTAGTATTTGTCTTCCTGTGCCTGGCTTATTTCCCTTAGCATAATGTCTTCCAAGTTTGTCCATGTTGTTATAAATAACAGCATTTTCTTCTTTTTGAAGGTAGAATAGTATTCAGCATATATGTACCACATTTTCTTTATTCTTTTATCCATGTATGAATACTGAGTTTGCTCTGTGTCTTGGCCATTGTGAATAACGGTGCAATGAATATCTGAGGGCAGAAATATCTTCAACATACTAATTTTAATTAATGTGACTATATACTCACAAGTGGGATTGCTGGGTCATATGATAGTTCTATTTTTATTTTATCGAGGAATCTCCATATAGTTTTCCATAATGACTAAAACAATTTACACTCTCACCAATAGTGCATAAGGATTTCCTTTTCTCCACAGTATCACCAACACTTTCATTTTTTGACAGTAGCCATTGCAACAGGTTTGAGCTGGTATCTCCTTGTGCTTTTAATTTGCATTTCCCTAACGATTAATGATGTTGAGCTTTTTTTTTTTTTTTTTTTTTTTTTCCTATAACTCTTGGCCACTTGTATGTCATCTTTTGAGAAATATATTTTCAGGTCCTTTTAATTAGCTTCTTTATTTTCTATTCTTATTGGGTTGTTTGAGTAGCATATATTTTGGGTATTGACCCTTTATCGGGTGTATGAATTGCAAATGTTTTCTTCCAATCTACAGTCTCTTCATTCTGTTTATTGTTTCCTTGTCTGTGTGGGAGTTTTTAGTTGTCTCTCAATTCAGAAACATATGGTATCTCTCCATACAGAGACATGCTCCATACAAAGCATGTAGTTCTCTAATGGTTATTCACCCATTCTGCTAATCTCTGCTTTTTAATATTCTTTATCTGATAAGTTTGTTCAAATATTTTGTTTAATTTCTGATTTTGTATTATTTACATATATTTTAGGTAGAAGTGTATATCAGATACATATATTGCAAAATTTCCTTTAAAACTGGTTTGACTCTACTTTTCACATTTTCTTAATGATATCTTTTATGAATAGAATATTGTAATTGGGATCAATTTTAATGAATTCATTAAATTTAATTTACATTTCATATTTTTCATCCTCTCCAAAAATACTTTTGCCTAACCTAAAATTGGAAATCATTTATGTTTAGTATCTGCTTTAGACCATTTTCAGGTTGCTAATAAAGACACACTCAAGACTGGGCAATTTATATAAGAAAGAGGTTTAATGGACTCATAGTTCCATGTGGCTGGGGGAGGCCTCATGATCATAGTGGAAGGTGAAAAGCTGAAAAGCACATCTCACATGGCGGCAGATAAGAGAAGAATGAGAACCAAATGAAAGGGGTCTCCGCTTATAAAACTATCAGATCTCATGAGACTTACTGACTACCATGAGAACAGTATGGGGGAAACCACCACCATGATTAAATTATCTCACACTGGTTGTCCCTCCCATGACATGAGAGTTATGGGAGCTACAATTCAAGATGTAATTTGAGTGGGGACACAGTCAAACCATATCATTTTGCCCCAGCCCCTCCCAAATCTCATGTTCTTACCATTTCAACACCAATCATGACTTCCCAGCAGTCCCCAAAGTCTTAACTCATTCCAGCGTTAACTTAAAAATCCACAGTCCAAAGTCTTATTTGGGACAAGGCAAGTCTCTTCCGCCTATGAGCCTGTAAAATCAAAAGCAAGTTAGCTACTTCCTAGATGCAGTGGGGGTACAGGCATTGGATAAATGTAGCCATTCCAAATGGGAGAAATTGGCCAAATCAAAGGGGCTACAGGCTCCATGCAAGTCCAAAATCCAGCAGGACAGCCAAATCTTAAAGTTCCAAAATAATCTCCTTTGACTCTATGTCTCACATCCAGGTCACACTGATGCAAGAGGTGGATTCCCATGGTCTTGGACAGCCCTGCTCCTGTGGCTTTGCAGGATACAGCCTCTGTCTCTCTGTTATCATGGACTGGCACTGAGTACAGCTTTTTCAGGCACATGGTGCAAGCTGTTAGGGGATCTACCATCCTGGAGTCTGGAGGACAGTGGCCCTCTTCTCATAGCTCCACTAGGCAGCATCCCAGTGGGGACTCTGGGTCGGGGGTACCCACCCTACGTTTCCCTCCTGCACTTCCCTAGTAGAGGTTCTCCATAAGCGTCCTGCCCCTGCAGCAAACTTATGCCTGGACACCCAGGCATTTCCATACATCCTCTGAAATCTAGGTGGAGATTCCCAAACCTCAGTTCCTGACTTCTGTGTACCCACAGTCTCAACACCACGTGGAAGCCACCAAGGCTCAGGGCTTGCCCCTCTGAAGTCATGGCCTGAGCTGTACCTTGGCCTCTTTTAGTCACCGCTGGACTTCACATAGCAGAGGGACCGTAGGCCCGGCCCAGGAAACCATTATTCCCCCTAGGCCTCTGGACCTGTAATGGGAGGGGCTGGTGCAAGGGTCTCTGAACTACCCTGGAGACATCTTCCTCATTGTCTTACTGATTAACATTTGGCTTCCCATTATTTATGCAAATTTCTACAGCTGGCTTGAATTTCTCCTCAGAAAACGGAATTTTCTTTTCTAAATAATTTTTATGAATTACATATATTTATTTTCTTCTTTAAAAAAAGGGATACATGTGTAGAATGTGCAGGTGTGTTACATAGGTATACGTGTGCTATGGTGGTTTGCTGAACCTATTGACCCATTCTCTAAGTTCCCTCCCCTCACCCCCCAGCCCCCAACAGCCCCTGGTGTGTGTTGTTCCCCTCTCTGTGTCCACGTGTTCTCAACATTCAACTCCCACTTATGAGTGAGAACATGTGCTGTTTGGTTTTCTGTTCCTGTGTTAGTTTGCTGAGGATGATGGCTTCCAGCTTCACTGATGTTCCTGCAAAATACATGATCTTATTCCCTTTTATGGCTGCATGGTATTCCATGGTGTATATGTACCACACAGAAAATGGGATTCTCTTTTCTATCACATTGTCAGACTGAAATTTTTCTGAACCTTTGTGCTCCATCTTCCCTTTTAAAACTGAATGCCTTTAACAGCATCCACATCACATCTTGAATGTTCTGCTGCTTACAAATTTTTTCCACCATATACCCTAAACCATCTCTCTCAAGTTCAAAGTTTCATAGATCTCTAAGTCAGGGGCAAAATGCAACCAGTCTCTGCTAAAACATAGCAAGAGTCACCTTTGTTCCTGTTCCCAATAAGTTCCTCATCTTCATCTGAGACCACCTCAGCCTGGATTTCATTGTCTATATTATCAGCATTTTGGTCAAAGCCATTCAGTAAGTCTCTAAGGGTTTCCAAACTTTCCTACATTTTTCTGCCTTCTTCTGAGCCCTCCAAACTGTTCCAACCTCTGCCTGTTACCTAGTTCCAAAGTCACTTCCACATTTTCAGGAATCTTTTCAGCAGCACCCCACTCTACTGGTACCAACTTATTGTATTAGTTCATTTTCATGCTGCTAATAAAGACATACTCAAGACTGGGAAATTTACAAAAGAAAGAGGTTTAATGGACTCACAGTTCCACATGGCTGGGGAGGCCTCACAATCATGGTGGAAGGTGAAAGGCCCATCTCACATGGCCTTCTCTTCTCTTCTCACAGATAAGAGAAGAGTGTGAACCAGGTGAAAAGTGTTTCCCCTATAAAACCATCAGATCTCGTGGGACTTATTCACTACAATGAGAACAGTATAGGGGAAACCACCCACATGTTTTAATTATCTCCCACTGTTTCCTCCCAGAGCATGAAGGAATTATGGGAGCTACAATTCGAGATGAGATTTGGGTGGGGACACAGCCAAACCATATCAGTATTTTAAAAACTACAGTTTTAGCTATTGTGTTTGAGTTGATGTTTTATTTCAAATAAAAATTTTGTATAGTGTGAGCTAACGATCAAGTTTCCATTTTCTTCCCACATGAATATCTAGTTGTTCTAGTACCATTAGGTGAAAAGACTTTCTTGGGTGAATAATGACAGCAAGATGGTAAAATAGAAGGTTCCAGCCCTTCTACCCTGACACACAGACCAATTCAATAACTATCCATGGACAAATATACCTTTGAGAGGGATCTGAAATAAAAGCAAGAGGTTGCAGCACCCCAATGGAGCATAAAAACAATAAAACATTGAAACAGGGTAAACAGAACAGTTTTACTTTATATATGTCATTCCTCCCCAAGTCAGGCTACTGCAGTGCCAAAAGAGATCCCCTTGGCCTGCATGTTCTCCCACGGGAGAAAGAAATAATGGAGTGGACATCCCCAATTCTCCAGCCTTTTGAGGTGCTACCTGAGAAGCTCACGTTAGTTGTGCTTTGTTCAGAACATGAGAAAATCAGCATGGCTAGATCACCTGGAGACAGCTAAGAAAAAAGAAGAGAGGTCAAAGCTCTAAATATCCAGATCTTTGCAGAGCTCAACAACCAGCTGATGGATACCATGAGCTGGCCTATCCAGAATCTCTGACCAGGCTGACTGGTGGAGGATTATTTATTTCTGCTAAAGCTCACCTGTAAAGACCAGAGAAGATGTAAAAGTCAATTTGCAGACACCAATGCAAGGCTACAAAAATTATGAAAAATGTGGGAAACGTGACACCACCAAAGGAGCAAAATAAATCTTTACTAGCTCTAAACAGAGATCCATGAACTGCCTGACAAATAATTCAAAATAGTCAAAATAACATCTTGACACAGCTTAGTGAACTAGAAGAGAACAGAGATAAACAACTAAATGAAATCATGGAAATAATACATGAGCAAAATGAGAGTTCAACAAAGAAAAACCATAAAAGAAACCAACAGGAATTCTAGAAGTGAAAAACGCTATAACTGAACTGAAAAAACTCAATATAAAGCTGCAACAACAGATTTGTTTAAACTAAAGAAAGAATCAGTTAACTCAAAAATGGGCCAGAAGAACAACAAAAAAAAAAGGATTTAAAAAGAGTGAAGGATGAGTTCATGTCCTTGGCAGGGACATGGGTGAAGCTGGAAATCATCATTCTCAGCAAACTATCACAAAGACAGAAAACCAAACACTGCATGTTCTCACTCATAGGTAGGGATTGAACAATGAGAACACTCGGACACAGAGCAGGGAACATCATACACCAGGGCCTGTTGGGAATGGGGGACAGGAGAGGGATAGCATCAGGAGAAATACCTAATGTAAATGACGAGTTGATGGATGCAGCAAACCAACATGGCACATGTATACCTATGTATCAAGCCTGCACATTGTGCACATGTACCCTAGAACTTAAAGTATTATAAAAAATTTTTTTTAAAAAGAGTGAAGAGACCCTATGGGACTTATGGGATACCATAAAGCAAACCAATATATGCATTATGGAAACAACAAAGAAGAAAAAGTAAGGCAGAAAATGTTTTAAAGAAATAATGACTGAAAACTTTTTAAAACTCAGGAGGCAGATGGACATCCAGATGAATGAAGCACAAATGATTCCAAATAGATGGAATCTAAG
Organism: Rhinopithecus roxellana; assembly: GCF_007565055.1. Lineage (NCBI taxonomy): Eukaryota > Metazoa > Chordata > Mammalia > Primates > Cercopithecidae > Rhinopithecus > Rhinopithecus roxellana. The sequence continues at coordinate 88,903,491 of NC_044551.1, forward strand.
GAGGCCTACACCAAGACACATTATAACTAGATTGTCAAAAATCAAAGACAAGGAAAGAATTTTGAAAGCAGCAAGAGTAAAACAATGCATCACATAAAAAAAATCCCCATAACAGTACATTTCTTCAGTAGAAACCATACAGGTAAGGAGAGAGTAGAAATATGTATTCAAATTGCTGAAAGAAGACAAAAAACCCAACCCTAAAAAAGAATGAAATCACATGCTTTGCAGCAATATAGATGCAGCTAGAGGCCATTATTCTAAGCAAATTAATGTAGGAGTAGAAAACCAAATACCACATGTTCTCATTTATAAATGGGAGCTAAACATTGAGTACACATGGAAACAAAGAGGGGAACAATAGACATGAGGACTTACTTGAGGGTGGAGAGTAGAAGGAGGTTGAGAATTTAAAAACCACCTATCAGATACCATGCTCACAAACTGGGTGATTAAACTATTTGTACATCAAACTCCAGTAACACACAATTTACCCATGTACTAACAAACCTACACAGGTTCTGCCTGAACCTAAAATAAAAGTTGAAAAACGAAAAAGCAAAAACAAAACAAAACAAAAATAACTCCTGCCAACCAAGAATACTATTTCCAGCAACTCTGTTCTTTGCAAATGAAGGAAAGTTAAAGACTTTTCCAGACAAACAAAACCTGGAAGTATTTATCACCACTAGATTACCATGCCAGAACTAGCAAAAAAAAGTTCTTCCAGTTAAAATGAAAGAATGCATCAACACAAATGCACATGAAATTATAAATCTCACTGATAAAAGTAAATATACAGTCAAATGCAGAATATCCAACATTGTAAGAAAAGTACATAAATCACTTTTAACCTTAGTACAGAAGTCACAAGACAATAATATTAAGAAAAACTGTTACTTCCCCAAATTAGTTAATGGATACAGAGTATTAAAGAAGTAAATTCTGAAATAAAGTAAAGGCATAGAGTTTTTATATGCATTTGAAGTTATCAGCTTAAAATAGACTGTCACAACCATAAGCAGTTTTATGCAAGCCTCATGGTTACCACAAAGAAAAAAGCTATAGAGGATACAAAAAAGATAAAAAGAAATGAATTATGTGTAGGACTACAGAAAAAATAATCAAATAACAAAGGAAAGCAATAAGAGAAAGAGAAACATAAGAACTACAAAAACAAACAGAAAACAACAAAGTGACAGTAAGTTCTTACCTCTTAATAATTACTTTAAATACAAATATAGTAAACTTAGTAGTCAAATAATATAGAGTGAATAAACAGGCCAGATGGTGTCGCTCACACCTGTAATACTAGCATATTAGGAGGCTGAGATGGGAAGATCACTTGAACCCAGGAGTTCAAGACCAATCTGGGCAACATAGTGACTCATTATTCAACTCCCACTTATGAGTGAGAACATGCAGTGTTTGGTTTTCTGTTACTGTGTTAGTTTGCTGAGAATGATGGTTTCCAGCTTCATCCATGTCCCTGCAAAGGACATGAACCCATCCTTTTCTATGGCTGCATAGTATTCCATGGTGTACATGTGACACATTTTCTTTATCCAGTCTATCATTGATAGGCACTTGGATTGGTTCCAAGTCTTTGCTATTGTGAAGAGTGCTGCAATAAACATACATGTGCATGTGTCTTTATACTAGAATAATTTATAATCCTTTGGGTATATACACAGCAATGGGATTGCTGGGTCAAATGGTATTTCTGGTTCTAGGTCCTTGAGGAATCACCGCACTGTCTTCCATAATGGTTCAACTAATTTACACTCCCACCAACAGTGTAAAATCTTTACTATTTCTCCACATCCTCTCCAGCATCTGTTGTTTCCTGACTTTTTAATGATCGCCATTCTAACTGGCTTGAGATGGTTATCTCATTGTGGTTTTTATTTGCATTTCTCTAATGACCAGTGATGATTAGCTTTTTTTCATATTTTTTAACTGCATAAATGTCTTCTTTTGAGAAGTGTCTTTTCACATCCTTCCCCCGCTTTTTGATGGATTTTTTTTTCTTGTAAATTTGTTTAAGTTCTTCGTAGATTTTGGATATTAGCCCTTTGTCAGATGGATAGATTGCAAAATTTTTCTCCCATTCTGTAGGTTGCCTGTTCACTCTGATGATTCTTTTGCTGTGCAGAAGCTCTTTAGTTTAATTAGATCCCATTTGTCAATTTTGACTTTTGTTGCCATTGCTTTTGGTGTTTTAACACATCTATAGTCATCTGATCTTTGAAAACCTTGACAAAGACAAGCAATGGGGAAAGGATTCCCTATTTAACAAATGGTGCTGGGAAAACTGGCTAGCCATATGCAGAAAACTGAAACTGGACCCCTTTCTTACACCTTATACAAAAATTAACTCAAGATGGATTAAAGCCTTAAATGTAAGACCTAAAACCATAAAAACTCTAGAAGAAAACCTAGGTAATACCATTCATGATGCAGGCATGGACAAATTTTATAGTATGTTTTAAAAAATCATACACCATGACCAAGTAGGACTTGTCCCTGTGATATATAGATAGTTCAATATATGCATATTAAACAGTGCAATACACCAGATTAACAGAACGAAGGATAAAAAGTCCCATAATCATCTCATCTCAAATAGTTTTGACAAAATTCAATGCTCTTTTATAGTAAAAAAAATTCCAACAAATTAGAAATAGAAGAAACTTTCTTCAATGCAATAAAGGGCAAATAGGAAAAGCAAACAGCTAACATCATCATCCTCAATTATTAGAAACTAAGAGCTTTTTCTCTGCAATCCTGGAATAAGGAAAGGATGCCAACTCTTACCACTTCTATTCAACATATTTCTGTAAGTTATTATCAGAGCAATTAACTAAGAAAAAGAAAATGCATTCAATTATGAAAGGAAGAAGTAAAATTATCTCTCTTTTCAGATGTCATAATTTTGTATGTAGAAAACCATAATGTCTATACACACACATACACACACACAAACACATACACACACACACACACCTGTTAGAACTAATAAACAAAATCAGTAAGGTTGCATAATACATAGTTGACAAGCAAAAACCTATTGTATTTCTGTCCACTAACAATAAAATATCCAATAGCAAATTAAGAAAACAACCACATTTGCTATTAATAGCATCCAAAAGAGTAAAAGACTCAGAAATAAACTTAACCAGAAATGTTGTCTTAGTCTGTTTTGTGCTGCTATAACAGAATACCACAGACTGGGTAATTTATGACAAACAGAAATGTATTGGCTTACAGCTCTGAAAACTGGGAAGCCCAAGATTAAGGTACCAGCATCTTATTAGGGTCTTCTGCTGTGCCGTCACAAGGCAAAAGGCATCAGATATTAGAAGGGCAGAGAGTACAAGAGAGACCAAGTGGGGACTGAATTCACCCTTTTATAATAGCATCAATTTTGCCCATGAGGGCAGAGCCCTTATAGCCAAATCACTTTTTAATGTTTTCACTTTTCAATACTGATACAATGCCAATTAAGTTTTAGTTGAGTTTTTAATGAGTTTTATGACCAACATTCAAACCATAGCAAATGTGAAAGACTTGTGTATTGGAAACTAAAATAATAATGAAAGAAATAAACATAAACAAAAGGAAAGATATCACCTATTCACAGATTGGAAGAATTAATATTGTTTAAAAGCCCATACTATTTAAGGTGATCTAGACACTTATTGTATTTTCTGTCAAAATCTCAATGACACATTTTAATAGAAATAGAAATTAAAAAGCTTAAAATTTATATAAAACCACAAAAGGTTCAAATAGCCAAAATGATTTTGAGCAAGAAAAGTCAACACATTTCAGATTCCAAAGCAACAGTAATCAAAACACTATGGTAGTGGCATTAAAAAAAGAAATATAATGGAACACAATAGGGAACCCAGGAATAAATAACACATTCATGGTCCACTGATCTTTGACAAGGATGTTAAGAATACACAATGGAAAAAGATGGTCTCTTTAATAAATGTTGCTGTAAAAACCTGGATATCCACATGCAAAAGAATGAAATTGGACCCTTATCTTACACCATACATAAAAATTAACTCCAAATGAATTAAAGACTTAAATGTAAGAACTGAAACCATATAACTCTTACAAAACATGGGGAAAATCTTCTGGACATTAACCTTGCCAATAATTTACTGGATATGACACTGAAAGCACAGGAAACACAAGCAAAAATAGAAAAGTAGAATGATATCAAACAAAAATTCTTCTGTATTCTAAAGGAAACAACCAAATATATAATTAACCTACAGAAAAAGAAAAATTATTTACTAATCATGAGTCTGATAGGGGTTAATTTCCAAAATATGTCAGGAATTTCTAGGACTCAACAGCAATCAATCAATCAATAACCATATTTAAAATATGGAAACAAAACTGAATAGGCATTTCCCCAAAGAAGACACGCAAATGAATAGCAGGTATATGAAAAGGTGCTCAACATTACCGATCATCAGAGAAATACAAATTGAAACCACAATGAGCTATCACCTCACAGCCATGAAAATGGCTATTATCAAAACAAAAGAAAAACACAAGTACTGGGAAGGACGTGGAAAAAAAAAAAAACCCTGGTAGGCTGTTGACAAAAATGTAAATTGGTGCAGCCACTATGAAGAAGAATAGGGAGATTCTCCAAAAATTTAAAGAGAGCTAACATATGATGCAGCAATCTCTCCTCTCTGTATATATCCCAAAGTATTGAAATCGGTCTGTTGAAGACAGATCTGCATTTCCATGTTCATTGCAGCATTATTTATTTATAATTTCCAACATATAGAAACAACCATAATGTCCATTGATAGATGAATGGATAAAAGAAACATGTCATATATGTATAATGAAATACTGTTTAATGTGTAGAAGAAAGAAATGCTGCCACTTGTGTGTCAACACGGATGAACCTGGAAGACCTTATGCTAAAGGAAATAAACCAGTCAGTCACAGAAGGACACATACCACATGATACCACTTTTTATTATTTGGGGTGTGTCCCCACCCAAATTTCATCTCGAATTGTAGTTTCCATAATTCCCATGTGTGATGGGAAGGAACCAGTGGGAAGTAATTGAATCATGGAGGTGGTTTTCCCCGTGCTAGCCTCATGAGAGTGAGTAAGTTCTCAGGAGATCTGAAGATTTTATAAAGGGCTTCCCCCTTCATTTGGCTCTCATTCTTCTCCTTCCTGCCATCAAATGAAGAAGGAGGTGTTTGCTTCCCCTTCCACCATAATTGTCAGTTTTCTGAGGCCTTTTCTACCTGCAGAACTGTGAGTCAGTTACACCTCTTTCCTTTGTAAATCACCCAGTCTCAGGAAGTTCTGTATATCAGCCTGATAATGAATTAATATAGTACAGTAAGTTGGTACCTGGCAGTAGGATGCTACTGTAAAGATACCCAAAAATGTGGAAGTAACTTTGGAACTGGGTAATAGGCAGAGGTTAGAATAGTTTATAGGGCTCCGAAGAAGACAGAAAGATGTGGGAAAGTTTGGAACTTTCTAGAGACTTTTTGAATGGCTTTGACCAAAATGCTGATAGTGATATTCAGTCCAGGCTGAGGTGGTCTCAGATGGAGATGAGGAACTTTTTGGGAACTGGAATAAGGGTGACTCTTGCTATGTTTTAGCAGGAGACTGGTTGCATTTTGCCCCTGTCCTAGAGATCTGTGGAACTTTGGGCTTGAGAGAGATGATTTAGGATATCCAGCAAAAGAAATTTCCAAGCAGTAAAGCATTCAAGGGGTGACTTAGGTACTGTTAAAGGTGACCAGTTTCCTGTCTTCACACAGATATGGTTTGGAATTGGAACTTATGTTTAAAAGGGAAGCACAGCATAAAAGTTCAAAAAATGTGCAGCCTGACAATGCTATAGAAAAGAAAAACCCATTTTCTGAGCAGAAATTCAAGCCAGCTGCAGAAATTTGCATAAGTAATGAGGAGCCAAAGTTAATCACCAAGACAATAAGGAAAATGTCTCCAGGGCATGTCAGAGGTGTTCATGGCAGCCACTTCCATAACAGACTCAAAGGCCTAGGAGGAAAAAACAGTTTCACGGGCCAGCCCCAGAACCTTGCTGCTTTGTGCACTCTCAGGACTTGGTGCCCTGCATCCCAGCCATGGCTAAAAGGGGGAAACACAGGGCTCAAGCCATTGCTTCAGAGAGTGCAAGCCCCAAGCCTTGGTGGCTTACATATGACGTTGGGACTCTGGATGTGCAGAAGTCAAGAACTGAGGTTTGGGAACCTCCACTAAGATTTCAGATGATATATGGAAATGCCTGGATGTCCAGGCAGAAATTTGCTGCAGGGGCAGAGACCTCATGGAGAACCTCTGCTAGGGCAGTGCAAAAGTTGCATGTGGGGTTGGAGCCAACACACAGATACACAGAGTCCCCACTGGGGCACTGCCTACTAGAGCTGTGAGAAGAGGATCACTGTCCTCCAGACCCCAGAATGGTAGCTCCACCGACAGCTTGCAATGTGTGCCTGGAAAAGCTACAGATACTCAATGCCAGCTTGTGAAAGAAGCTGAGAGTGGGGCTGTACCCTACATAGCCACAAGAGCAAAGCTGCCTAAAGGCGTGGGAAACCACCTCTTGCATCAGCATGCCCTGGATGTGAGACTCACAGTCCAAGAAATCATTTGGGAACTTTAAGGCTTAATGACTGTCCTATTGGATTTTTGGGCTTGCATGGGGCCTATGGCCCCTTTGTTTTGGGCAATGTCTCCCATTTGGAGAGAGTGTATTTAGCCAATGTCTGTACTCTCATTGTATCTAGGAAGTAACTAACTTGCTTTTGATTTTACAGGCTCATAGGTGGAAGGGATTTGCCTTGTCACAGATGAGACTTTGGACTTGGACTTTTGGGTTAATGCTGAAATGAGCTAAAACTCTGGGGGACTGTTGGAAATGCATGATTGTGCTCTGAAATGTGAGAATATGAGATTTGGGAGGGGTCTGGAGTAGAATGATATGGTTTGGTTGTGTTCCCACTCAAATCTCAACTTGAATTGTAGTTCCCATAATCCCCATGTATCGTAGGAGGGACCCTGTGGGAGACAATTGAATCATGAGGGCAGTTTCCCCCATGCTATTCTCATGATAGTGAGTAAGTTCTCAGGAGATCTGATGGTTTCATAAGGGGCTTTCCCCTTTACTCAGCTCTCATTCTTCTCTTTCTTGCCATCATGTGTAGAAAGATGTGCTTGTTTTCCCTTACACCATGATCGTAAGTCTCCTGAGGCCTCCCCAGCCTGTGGAACTGTGAGTCAATCAAATCTTTTTTTGTTGTACATTACCCAGTCTTGTGCAGTTCTTTATAGCAGCGTGCAAATGGACTAATACACCAGTTATGTAAAGAATTGAAAATAATCAAACTCCTAGAAGCAGAGAATAGAATGGTGATTATCAGGGGCTTAGGGAAGCAGGAAACCAGGAGGTACACAACTTCTGCTATGCAAGATGAGTAAGTCCTAAAGAGCTATTATACAACATAGTGCCTAAAGTTACCAATACTGTATTATAGACTTAAAATTTTCCTATGTTTGCAGATACCATGTTAAGTAATTTTATCATAAAAATAATTATTATAAACAAATAGAGAGTGGGAAATCTTCTGAAGGTGATGGATAGATTTATACATAGATCTTGGTGAGTTTCATGGATGGAGACTTATCTCCAGACTCATGAAGTTGTGTACATTAGATGTGTATGGTTGTTTTTATGTTAATCATACACCAAGGAAGTGGTTTAAAAAGACTTTCATTTCTCCAAGAAAATGCCTTGGCACCTTTTTCAAAAGTTATGTGATCTTCATATATGGACTGAGTTTGGGGTTGACTTTTTTCTTTCCTTTCAGCACTTTCAGCATATTAACTATGTTGTTTTATTGTTTTCTATCCATCATTGCTTCTTATGTGAATTAGGTGTCATTTATATTATTACTCTCTTACTCTCTAATAAGTCTTTTCCTCTGTCTGCTTGTTTTTCATTAATTATTTTATTTTATGTTTTATTTTTGTGGGTACATAGTTGGTGTATATATTCATAGGGTACATGAGGTAATAGCTAAGACTTCCATCTGCTTTTAAGATTTATTTTTATATTTAACTCTCAGCAGTTTGACTATGATATGTGTAGCTCTCTTTTTTAAAATGTATTCTTCAAGGCGTTTTCCTTCTTGTGAATCTATAAGTGGATGTTTTTCAAATGATTTTGGAGTTTTATCATCATTTCTCAACTAATTTTTTCTACTCCATTCTCTATCTCCTTGATTTTGGAATTCACATTCAATCTATGTTTGTCTGCTTGACATTGTCCCATGAGTCAGCAAGGCACTAGTCATTTTTTTTTCTCTTTGTTCTTCAGTGTGGATAACTTTTATTGACCTCTTTTTAAGTTCATCAGTTCTTTCTACTGCCATATCTAATCCACTGTTAAGCCCATTCATTCTATTTTTCAATTCAGATGCTGTAATTTTTAGTTCTAGAATTTCCATTTAATTATTTATCATAGTTTTTATGTCTCTGGAGATCTTTTCCATCCGTTTATACATTATAATCTTTTCCTTAAAGTTCTTGAATATATTTAAAATGCTGTTTCAAATTTTTTGTCACGTTTGCTTATCTTTGAGTCTGTTTCTCTTAAATGCTTTTCCTCCTTTTTAATGGGTCATGTTTTCCTGCTTCTTTGCACATACAGTAAATGATAAGCTTTGTATGTTTGTTCCATCCAAATTTCATGTTAAAATATAATCCCTGATGTTGGAGGTGGGGCCTTGTGGCAGGTGTTTGGGTCATGGGGCAAATCCTTCATGAATGGTTTGGCGTGCTGTCTTTGCGATAGTGAGTGAGTTCTTGTGAGATCTGGTTGTTTAAAAGTGTGTAGCACCTCCCCCTTCACTCTCTCTTGCTCCCACTCTTACTATGTGACAGGTCAACTTCCCTTTTGCCTTCTGCTATGATTGTAAACTTCTTGAGGCTCTCACCAGAAGCCGATGCTGAAGCCAAGCTTGTACAGCCTGCAGAACCATGAGGCAATTAAACCTCTTTTCTTTATAAATTACTCAGTCTCAGGTATTTCATAGCAACACAAAAATGGCCTAACACAGTAAATTTGTATTATTTGTTGAATGTTATGAATGCGATCATGTCTTAGTTTGTCTCCTTTTTAAGGATGTCAAATATTTTTATGCGAGATAACCAAATTACTGGTAGATCCTGTTGAGCTGTTTTCTTTGGTTATGACGTCACTATTTCACTTTTCAATGAAATCCTAGAATGTTGCCTTTATGGTAAAATGTGAGTCTTGTGTATGAGACATATCATTTCCTGGGATCTCAAGTGGATGCTCAAGGTGTGTAGTGAGGTTTCTCCACTGTTGTTACATCAGAACATCAATGTCCATGAGTTCTACAGGACCTCCTGTATCTCTGTTCAGCTGCCAACTCTGTAGCAAGTCCTCCCTGCAAGGCCTCAAGAGGTCTCTTGTGGATGCAGGTCCAGCCCTGTGTAAGGCTTCAAAGTGAGTCCCATTTCTACTTCTGCAGCCACTCCTCTGTACATCTGCTTGACTTCCTGACTGCCAGCCACTTCAGCAGGTTCAAACTCCAATCTCTGAAATGTTAATTCAACAACCCCACTACTCTGTTTGGGTTTCACCTCCTTGTGTCTCTGCAGGCAGGATGGCAGTGCTATCTTCAGGCTTGGTTCTATGTTTGGATTTTCCTCACAACTTGTATCTTGGTTGTCTGTTGCCCAATGTCCAAAAACAGTTGACTTATCAATTTTGTCCAGTTTTATGCTTGTTCTCCACTGGAAGAAGAGTCTTGTGACTCACTGTCATAACCAGAAACCAAAGTATCATCACCTCTTATTTGGATTACTGCACCATCTTTCTACCTATATTGCTGCTTCCACTCTTGCCTACTCCCCCATCATCACAGTCAAGTCTCAGCCTATCAGTCAGAGTCAACCTTGCTAAATAGTTAGAACATGCTGCTCCATTACTAAAAAGCTTCCATGGCTTTCTGGGGAAAAAAATGCTTTCAATGACCTGTCTGATCTTTCCCCAGTCCTCACCATGACTGGGTCTCTAACCATGAATTCTCGTCGTTTCCATTTGTGCTACACCGTTGTCCTCCCTCTTGTAGATGTCCCAGCCATGCACTGGAGCTGGGCACCCACTGCTCTTGGTTCAAGGTCTGCTTCCAGTCACCTGATGGCTCTCTGCCTCATTGTCTTCACTTTTATTTCAATCCTCATCTTCTTTCTGAAACTTTTCTGGCAACTCTTTCCAAAATTGATTTTCTCCATCAAACTACATGAACTTTTCTCTCTACTTCTGTATGTCTTTTCCTCTATGAAACCTGTCAATAACTACAACATGGTCTCTTGTGAATATTGACCTTGTCTGTTGTCTTCCACGTTTAGAAGTAAAAGCTTCAAAAGGCATGAACATTTTGTGTTTTGTTCACTTTTGTCACCGCTTCACCTAGAAGAGCACTTGACTCTGAGTAGACTCTTGGTATTCCTTGAAACAATAAAAACTAAAGCAAGTATACAGAATTTGCTTTATACAATAATAATTACTTACTATTTATTTGTTCACTTCATTTTTAAATTTTGTCAGGAAAACTTATGATATGTTAATTATAACACACAGAAGAGCATTTATGTCTTAAAAATACTGTAATGATAGCTGGAATAAATTACAGAAGACAACCTTTCCAGATATTTCATTAAATACCTTAAATACTGAGAATCTTGTAAAAATTACAGTGTGTATTTTCTTTCATTCCAAAGAGACTACATAGAACCCAGATTATTTTGTTTGACAATGATTGAAATAGAGATGAAATATTTTACTGCATTGTACTATCGATATAATGACATCCTCAAAATTTCTGGACATTTTCATGGTTCATACTGTTTTACTAAATTACCTAAAACTGCTCTTCTTCTTATATTTTTCAACATTTTAAAAGTTATTAACACTTTCCACCTTAGATTCATTTCAACAAAACAACCATGATTATGGAATTTTTTTTCTAAAGATTACATGTTTCCCTGATTAAAATGGGATAGAAAATCATTCTTCCTGTTAGCGATCCTGAGCAGCTTGGTTCTCTGGTGGATTCTACTCTTTTCCCCTGCTCTAGTTTGAACTGCAAGGCCTGATGCTCTGAGATGTGTTCCTCAGTGATAGATTCACAGGCAACTCACTGGGTGTGGCCCTGCGAGGCACTAGAGGGAGACTGGGAGGTGGAGAGAAGAATCAAGCCAGCCTTGTCTTCTCTTTACCCAATTCCAATGGCAGTGTCTGTGTGATGGCCTCAGTTTCCCCAGGGAGGCCCCCGGGGTGAGTTACACCACCTCCATCACTTCCTCATGGCACTCACAGGCCTGGTGCAGTGGCTTCTTGCTGACACTAATCCCCGGGTACTTGCATTCTCTTTTGGCTCCCTGCCCCTCCCTCACCTGTGCAATGGTTTCCCTGCATTACGTTCTCTTTTGTTAGGTAGATACATAGATGCATAATATGGAGACAGAAGTATAGAAAGATATAAAGGAAGACATAAAGACACATATGTATGTTTTATGTGGTTTCTCTTTTCCAGGCATTTCCCAAGTAAACCCTTAGTCAATGACTCAAGTCATGCTATGAGCAACAATTTCTGTGTTCCACATCATGCACAAGCAACGCAATTCTGTGACTCTCCATCTGTCCCCAGGTTATGCCTTGGCCAGTAATCCAATTGCTACCTTCGTACCTTCCTCTTAAAGAGTCCCTGGATGTTCCTGCCTAGCTGGAGGGAAGTTACTTCTTTAGGGTGATTTGGGCACTTGGGGAACCTTTGTCATGTTTATGACTTAAATTTTGACTTCCCAAAATAAATAAGACATACAAGGAAAGAACATCAATTTAATAGAAAAATTCAACATATTTCCACGTGGATGTCTTTTTTACACTAATTTGGCATCTCTTTTCTGTCTTACTCAACCCTCCTAAACAGAAAACAGAGTCAATTATTTGATTGGCTGTATTAGGGAAAGAATTAGGGCCAAACCTGTTTGTCCTTTTGTTCTCTGTTTATTTGGAAATCTGAAATATAATCTATTCTTGGATTATCTGCATCACAAATTTTCAAGGGCAGGGAAGGCTGAAGTCTTCAGTTCATCAGTAACTGGTTGGGTTCAATGTAGGGTCGCTGAACAGGAAGCCCACTTTTGCAGAGGAGGGAGCCATTCTGTGCAAACACCCTAATTAGTAATAAAGGCAGTGATTTTGTTGTCTATCTCTTTGGCTTCTCCCTTATGCATTAATTAATTCAAATGTGGGGGTAGGGAAGACATTCATTAAGTCTTTTAAAACCCTAACAAGAGTTTACAGAACAAACATCACATTTAACACTTTTTTTTTTTTTCTTTGAGACAGGGTCTCACGCTGTCACCCAGGCTTGAGTACAGTGGCACAATCTCTGCTCACTGCAACCTCTGCCTCCCAGGTTCAGGCTATTCTCCTGCCTCAGCCTCCAGAGGAGCCAGTAGCTGGGATTACAGGCACCTGCCATCATGCCTGGCTAGTTTTTGAATTTTGAGTAGAGATGGGGTTTCACTATGTCAGCCAGGCTGGTGATATTTAACACTCTTACTGGTAAATTTAACACACCCAGGCCAGAATCCTTGCATCCTTTACTGGGAATATCACGAAAAGAGACTTAAATTTATGATAATTCTCAAGGGAGAGATAAATGACACTTTTTGGTCATGTGCCTGGAAAGCACCTCTCAAAAACATTAATTGTAAAAAGAAATGCTCTTTATATGAGGAGAGACAGGTGTTATTGTGTTGCCCTAACCTGTGGCATTTCTGTGAGGAGGTGCAAGACCAGGTCCCCACACTGTTTAAGCATTTAGAGGATGGCAGATAACATGTTCCTCCACATCCATTCGTAGCTCCCAAAATTGCAGTGGTTGGCATCACAGATTCGAAGCATTCAAAAAAAATTCCAGAAGTTTTGACTTTTCACTTTTTTCATCTTATAAAAGAAGAGCTGGACCTGGCACCACACCAAGCATCATATCATCCTCTTGAGTTGATCACTGCCCACTGGCATGTGAAAACCAGGCCATGAAAGCAAACAGCTTGGCCATGGTTACTAGATAAGTAGAGCAATTCAGAGCCTTGACTATGATTCTACTTTTTCAGAAGTCTAACCCAAAGACATCATACTTGGAGGAAAACATATATAACAGGGATGTCCAATCTTTTGGCTTCCCTGGGCCACCTTGGAAGAAAAAGAATTGTCTTGGGCCACACATAAAATACATTAACACTAATGATAGTTGATGAGCTTAAAAAAATCACAAAAAAAATTTATGATATATGAAGAAAGTTTACAAATTTGTATTGGGTTGCATTCAAAGCCATGTTGAGCCTCATTCAAAGCTGTCCTGGGCCACATGCGGCCTGCCATCCACAGGTTGGACAAGTTTGATATACAGTAAAGCACGTAGCATTACAGAGTTACAGAACATTCTGACCAACTACTGTATAAGAAAAATGGATGCCAATTTTTACCCTGTCAACTGGAAGACTCTTCTGTCGGTTTCCAGCAACTGTATCTGTAGAATGGCATCTCGGTCCTACCGTTTTAGATGAGATTGTAAATTTACATACAAGATTCAAAGATATATAATACTCATCAGACACAGTTACACCTAAGGCTCTAAAAAGGAATCTTTTTTTTTTTTTTTTTTTTTTTTGAGGCGGAGTCTTGCTCTGTCGCCCAGGCTGGAGTGCAGTGGCCGGATCTCAGCTCACTGCAAGCTCCGCCTCCCAGGTTCCCGCCATTCTCCTGCCTCAGCCTCCCAAGTAGCTGGGACTACAGGCGCCCACCACCTCGCCCGGCTAGTTTTTTGTATTTTTTTAATAGAGACGGGGTTTCACTGTGTTCGCCAGGATGGTCTCGATCTCCTGACCTTGTGATCCGCCCGTCTCGGCCTCCCAAAGTGCTGGGATTACAGGCTTGAGCCACCGCGCCCGGCCTAAAAAGGAATCTTGACATTATTTTGTTATTTAAAAGACAATCATTTGTGACAAAATGACCTTTCCCCCAAAAAATTTAATCAGCAGCTAATCTCTGGAGACTACGTGTACTAGCTTACACGGCAAACAAAGGAAATTTGTGATGAATAATTTTGACATGGGAAAATGATCCTGGATTATCTGGGTGGACCCTAAATGCAATCACTTATTATAGATGAGCGGTAACACACAACCAGAAAAGAAAGAGACGATAGGACCACGGAAATCGAAGGATGCGGCCACCAAGGAATACCACAGCCACCAGAAGTTGGAAGAGCCAAGAAATGGATGTTTTCCCGGAGCCTCTGGAGGGAGCGGGCCCTGCTGACACCTTGAGTTTGGCCTAGTGAAACTGACTTCAGACTTCTAGCCTTCAGAACAGGGAAACAATACATTTCAGGTTTGTTTATGGCAATTTATTATAGCAGCAACAGGAAATTAGTGCATAAATCACTGGCCCCCATTTTCTTGCTCAGGTGAAAAATGTCCCTTGCGTTCACTCTCTTTGAACTTTCCGGGCCCACCATGTGCTCAACTGACAACTGCAGGCACAGCCCATTCTCATTGCATAGGGGGCGTTGTCTAAACTTACAGGTTTGACTTGACAAATAATACAAACAAAATAAACTTAGTTTTGACAGACTGAAATGAATTGGTTGACGTGAACATAAAGAACTACACGATTTTTAAAAAACTGCTTCTTATTTTTAAAAGCCAAACACAGTAATTGTGGATTATAACGTATGTATACATGTGTTTGTGGGTATGTATACATGCACATATATATATATATGTATATGAATTTTCAACCAAAATGTTAAGAAAATTATAGTTAAAATGCCATAATTTATCTTTTACTGGTAATTTCTAACTTTTTCCTTTAATTTTCTCTATCTCCTGAACATCCTTACCCAAAAATTGGAGATGAAAGTTTTGTTTATCCATCCAGCTCCTCTTTATCATTGCCTTAGTCTGTTCAGCTGCGAAATCACTACAGCAGAGATAACACTTCTAAATATAATCTGCTGTAATCTGCATAATTGTCTAACAAAAAACAGGTGTTGCCTTCTCAGTCGCCTGAGGACAGTCTCTGAAGCAAATATCACGAACATGTGCAAATCATTGGATAATATGCTAAATCACAGGATGGTTTTTATTAAGAATTTCGAATCTGCAAAATGGGTTCTCCTTGTATTATTTTTTCCTGCAAACTTTCAGGTGTTTTCCTTTGTGCTGTATGTGGTATTTAAGCCTGTATGCTAATCTTGACCTAAATCCTTATTCATCTTTCCATCATTAAACATGATCCTGTCATTCAGATGTTTGAAGGCTTAAGAGTGACTGTTTCTACACTTCTAACTACATGCAATTTGGCATCCTGTTTCCCATAACTGCCATATCCATGTTTTATGGGATTTTGAAAAGGTTTCGGAAAGTATTTTGGACACAGGACAGCCTACTGAATGAGACTTGGAAAGGGCCCCAAGCAAAGTGGTAGGGGCCAAAAGAAAGCCCAGAAATGATTCATGGTGTGTTCACACCGTGTGGGCTGGCAAGTGCGGGAGACGGCTCTCTGCTAGCAGACTGGAACTAAATTCTTAGACATTCCTGTGCTGCCAAACAATGTCATCACAGGGGTTCCTAAAGAAGCTGTGAATTGGATGTCAGTGTCTTTTGGCTGAAAGAAGAGTTTGTGTCAGACCCCAAGAGGTCTTCTTAGATACATTTTTCTAATTGAGTCTCCTTCTCTTTCCCTGACAAAGAAAAGCATTGACACCTGTGTGTTCTGCGTGGGGACGACTTTCAGCTAAACCAGATTCCAAGTGGGAGGTTATAGCAGGCTTGGCTGTGGTTTATTCCCTCTGCCAGTTCAATACTTTGACCCCACATTTTCAAAGACAGTGTATGCCCTGTCTGGTCCCTGCACACCCTTCCTCCTCACCCAACACTCTGTGGTCCTACAATGTGACTACTATTCTTGCTGCTAGAGAGACCAGGCCACACAGCCTCCAAGGGGGATCCCATCGCCATGGCAGACACTTTGGCTACATCCTGCCCTTCTCTTTCCTTCTCTGACCTTTTATTTCCAGGCTGAAAATCCGCAGCTCTTTAACACACTCTGCAGCAGCCCATTTTTAGCTTCAATAAAAGTGGAGAGAGGATTTAATATTCCAATCCCACTGCATTAGTGTCAAATACGTTTATACTAATGAGAGGAAAATAAATACATTCTGTCATACAGATGCCATTCAAATCTAATGGGACTCAATTTCATGCTTTCAATACTGAGAGGAAGTAACCAGATTAGCGTCAAATCAAGAGTGATTCCTGAACGTTCTCTATTTGCCACATGCTAGATTTCCAGTTTTTTTTAATTGCCTTTTGGTCTTTTTTTTTTTTTTTTTTTTTTTTAATAGCAACAACACTAGATACCATTCTGACATGCTTTCCTCGGGATCCTATTAAATAGAATTGATTATCTCTGGGTATGCATCAACTTATAAAGTAGAAAAAGGCCCAGAATTTTTCAGAGAAGTTATGAGAAGTCTTTTGTAACTAAAATTTTTTAACACATCTGACACATACGGATTTTAAAAATAGCCACAGGAGAATTCAGTTTGAATTTACTTGATAATTTGAAGAAAATCATCACTCACGTTAGACAAAGCATTGTCAAGAGGGTCAAAGGAGGAGCCACCCGTCCTCTTCTGCTTGATCCTCTCAACAACTGTGGGACAGCATTATGTCATCATCCCATTTCAAAGGTGGCAACCCTGCAGCCTGGCATGGCTTTCCCAACATCCCACAGAGTAAAACATAGGGTTAGGACAGGACTGTAGGGTTTTCCAGTTCCAAATCTTCAATCTTTTCCACAGCACCGTTGAAAGCTACAAACTGGCCTGACATGGTGGCTCATGCCTGTAATCCCAGCACTTTGGGAGGCCGAGGTGGGAGGATCCCAGCTACTCAGGAACTCAGGAGCCTGAGACAGGAGAATAGCCATAACTGGGGATGCGGAGGTTGCAGTGAGCCGAGATGGCGCCACTGCACTCCAGCCTGGGCGACAAAGCAAGACACCGTCTCAAAAAAAAAAAAAAAAAAAAAAAGAAAGAAAGAAAGAAAGAAAGAAAAAAGAAAGCTGCAAACTATGCTGGTAACCAAGAAGATGTTTTGTTATCCATATAGCCATATATACACTTATTTAATAAATACTTAAATACTTTCCAGGTATCTGTTGCACGTGACGCCTGTAACCAAGCACCAAAGCAGCTCTCCTACCACATCTGGTCATGTAGCACATGTTCATCAAACACTTACTACCATAGCATTGTGTGTGCCTTGGGCTGGAGTGGGTGTTCGGGAGAAAGAGCTCTTGTACCTTCAGAGTTCATGACCTGCTGAGGAGCCAGGGAAGTCAGAAAGAAGTTGATTAAATTATGTTAGGAAGCATCAAGTATTATAAAGAAAAAACAAACAAACAAACAAAGCAAAGTGGGATCAGAAGAGTGACAGAGGGCGAGGATCAGGGTGGCCTGACCTGTGTGGGAAAGTGACTGATGGGGAAGACGACACAATTGGTTTCTGCCCATAGGGACCAAACAGTAAACAACAGCAACAACAAATCAAACCAATGGGCAAAGCCATCATGAGCTATGATACGTGATGGGAAGGAAAACTGGGAGGCTGGGAGACAGGATGATGGAGGAAGGGCTGCCCTTACAGAGGGTGGTGTGGGACCCTGTGCTGGGCAGGTGAGCTGGATGCTGTGATCTGACGACTGAGAAGGAACCAGCTGAGTCCAGTGGAAGGAGGTGCGTTCCACCAGAGCCATCATCAATTGCACTGATCTGATGACTGGAACAACCTGGCTCCTCAAGGACTTAAGAGAAGCCAGTGTGGGCATGGGAGAGGAATGGACAAGGGAGTGAGTGGAGGGTGGCCCAGGATGGAACTGAAGGGATGGGTCTGAGTCCACCCTGTAGTCCTGGGGGCAGGGGAGAAGTTCAGGTTTATCTCTAGGCTAACGGGAAGTCAGGGGAGTGTTTTAATCCAGGCAGCATTGTGTGGAGCCTGCATTGTGGGAGGGAGGGTGGAGCAGGGAGCAGTTAAGCCTCCTGGGAGTATCTGCCGTGTCTGCAGAGAGCTGCAAGGGTGACCTGACTACCGCCACAGGAGAGGAAAGGGGGCTGAATTTGTGGTGTGCTTGGAGGTAGAACTGATGGACAGGTCAAAGCATGGATGGAGAGTGAATCAGATTGTCTGGATGAGGGCAGGGTCTCTCTTAAGGGAAGAGGGAAGATTTCAGAGGGAGGATCTGTTTGAGGACTGAGGAGGAGAGCGATGCATGTTACAAAGGTCAACTTAATTAGGGAAGCAAGGAATCTCTGACGGAGACAAGTCTTCATCTGATGAGATTTGGGTAAGACAACTTCAAAGCTCTTTTCAGTGCCCCCATTACCCCTGCCAGGCAGTCACATGGCTGTACTCTGAGGCCTCCAGTGACATCTCTCGCTGCTGGGACCTCCCTATCCTCAGACAGTTCTGCTTCCGATCACACCTGGGCTTCCTGCCCCAGGACTTGAACCTGACACATCCATTCAGCCCATCCAGAGATGGACGCAGTGCTGTTTCTCCAAGTGATTCCTCCCAACACTCAGAACGGGGACTATGTTCCTTGTTCCATTTCTCTGAACAGCTAAACATCTTTCATGGCCTCTACCTTTCCTCTCCCAAGCATTCTCTGGCTACTTGTCCTGGCCATGGCTTTTGGATTGTGCTTTGTTTGTTTAATGCTCTCCGAATGAGGCATCCAGAACTAATGTGGCACCTACAGATGGGGCCAGAGAGACATCAGAGAAAGGCTCCCGCCCCCTTCACCTTGGCTGCTGGAGTCTGTTGATTCAGCCCCAGGTGACTCCACCCTTTGGGCTCCCACACCACACTGAGGATTCATTCCGGTCCCAGTCAATTAGGCCCTCTTTTTGAACACATACCCCTGTGAGCTGGGACTCTTCGGTTCTGCTTTGGAGGACACGGTTTTGGATCCCAAATCAGCTTGGCTACCTTCTGATGAACTAACTGTCTGACAACTGACAGTGTAAAGATATTCCCCGTTTCACTGGTAACAAGAAGACAATGGAAACTCAGTTATTAGTGCTGGGCCCACAGCCCAAGCTGCAGCCACGGTCACAGTGTTGCTACTGCACTGTACTGGCAAGGATGGGGTGCTTGTCTAGCAGCTTTGTGAGCTAGACAGGGTGCTGCGTGCCTTTGTAGAGCCAGTCTGTGGTGTCAGGCAGGCAGGAAATGTGCTATCCTTGAGTGAAGCAGGATCCCAGACATTTGGCTTGGTTGTCTGAGACCAAATTCGGAGAGCATTAAATCCTGGCCTAAGAAGCCAGGGCTTTATTCTGCAGGAACTGGAAAATCATTGTAACAAAGGGCTAAAGAAGCATTTGGAAAGGTTAACTGGTGGAAAGGTTAAGGATGAAGTGAAGATAATATAGCTAACTTTTTATGAACCTCCACAAAGAAGTCAATGTGGGGAAAGCCTAGCGTTACATTGTGGGTAAAATAAGAATAATTGTGACATACTTTGGATATAAAGTGAACATATAAAGTCAATCATTCATTCAATATTATAGCACTTTTGTGTTTTCTCAAAGGAAAACATCCAATTCAAGGTGGGTGAGAGTGAGGTTTTTGTTTGTTTGTTTAGACAGAGTTTTGCTCTTGTTGGCCAGGCTGGAGTGCAATGGTGTGATCTCGGCTCACCGCAACCTCCGCCTCCTGGGTTCAAGCGATTCTCCTGCCTCAGCCTCACGATTAGCTGGGGTTACGGGCATGAGCCACCAGTCCTGGCTAACTTTGTATTTTTAGTAGAGATGGAGTTTCTCCATGTTGGTCAGACTGGTCTCGAACTCCCAACCTCAGGTGATCTGCCCACCTCGGCCTCCCAAAGTGCTGGGATTATAGGCGTGAGCCACCACTCCCGGCTGAGAGTGAGTTTTACACAAAATTATTCTTGCTTAACAGGAGTACCAGGACGGGAAGACACATTTGTGGATGCACGGAGCCAGCATGATGCGGTCAGACAGAAACTATCACAGCATAGTATCTTCCTACAAGAATCATTTCTGTTGGCTGCTAAATATGTGATGTGTTCACATGGTTGAAAACCTCTCCCTCTCACCTTGGGGTCCACTTGCCTAATCCACACTAGGCCCTCTGCCCACGCAGTTTCAGTTTCTTAGGGATCTTTCCGGTATTTACTTGTAGCAGTCAGTTTC
This sequence comes from Rhinopithecus roxellana, assembly GCF_007565055.1. Taxonomy (NCBI): domain Eukaryota; kingdom Metazoa; phylum Chordata; class Mammalia; order Primates; family Cercopithecidae; genus Rhinopithecus; species Rhinopithecus roxellana. The sequence goes on from NC_044551.1 coordinate 88,923,909, forward strand.
CCTTCTGCCTTTCCTGCTCTCATTTCTTTGATTCTAAAAAAAGTGAACAATTAAATAGGACACAGTCTAGAACTAATCCAGAACCTGAAGTGCACAATGGGCTTCTTAGCACATGTTTATCAAACACTTATTACCACAACATCCAGTGTGCCTTGGGCTGGAGCGCGTGCTGGGGAGACAGAGCTCTTGTAATTTCGGAGCTCATGCCCTGCTGAGGGGCCAGGAAAGACATGAAGAAGAAGCTGATTAAATTATGTCAGGGAGCATCAAGTATTACAAAGAAAAAATAAAAAGCAAAGAGGGATCAAAAGAGTGAAGGAGGGTGGGGATTGAGGTGGCCTAATCTGTGTGAGAAAGTGACTGACGAGCAAGATGATAGAATTGGTTTCTGTCCATAGGGACTGAACAGAAACAACAACAGCAACAACAAATAAAAATGAATGAACAAAGCCATCGTGAGCTGTGATAAGCGATCAGAAGGAAAACCGGGAGGCTGGACGATGCATCAGTTCAGTCATGATGCTGGATCTGTAGCCAGCCACACTGAACTGACCCCCGGGTGCATCCCGGTTTGTACTGTGGAATTATTGTTCTGCTTTCAACTTAGTACTAACAGATACTGTGGCTGTGGTTTATCCAATGGATGGAGTTCACTTTTTCTCTAATAATCCTGTTTTATAGTTTCAAGATAAAAGTAAAACAAAAAAGAAACAAAAACAAAAACTCTACGTAGAAAGTGTTGGAGAGAGGCACGTGGTACAGATACCCCAGACGGACTTTTCTAGAAACCACCTCTTGTCTGTCTTGGGCAACGCGACGGGTACCTGGATTTCTGGGCTAGTCGTCCTCTTGTTGCTATTTCATGGAGGACACTAACGTTCAGTGCTCCTGGCAAGCTCATTACGCAAATTTATATTATTTTGCTATTATAAAACAAATACACACTGGCATATCAAAGGAAATTTAGAAAATAGATAAAGATTTTAAAAGTCCATTGGCATAATAAGTTCAGATAGAGCAGCTATTTTCAAAATAGTAGCCTTATTGTAAAACAGTACAGAAACAAATTGTTTAGCCAAGAGCTCACAGACAGGTGAAAATACTAGAGTAGCAGAATTCTAGAATGGGAAAGTGATTATTAAAGGAGAAAGAGCAGAGGCCAGCTTTCTTTGGCTGCCTGCCATTCCCTTCCTGTGGGTAGATTGAAGATCCATCAGGAAGAGAGAACAGGGTTTCACAGTTGCCCTGCTTTATACACATAAACGTACGGGCTTCACCCAGCCCCGCCCTGGAAGGGAACAAGAGGCATAACATTAAGCAAAGAATCACATTTATTTATTTTTTTATGTGTTTTTTTAATTTTTTTGAGATAGGGTCTCACTCTGTCACCCAGGCTGGAGTGTAGTGGCACAATCATGGCTCACCACAGCTTTGACTTCCCAAGTGTCTGGGCGTATAGGCGTGCACCACCATACCCAGCTAATTTTTGTACTTTTTGTAGAGACGGGGTTTCCCCATGCTGTGCAGGCTGGTCTTGGACTCCTGGACTCAAGTGATCCACCTGCTCAATCTCCCAAAGTGATAGGATTACAGGCGAGAGCCACCATGTCTGACGGAGATGCATTTTTTTTAAGGAACCCATATCAGTTAAAGATCTAGATTCTTGGTCTAATAATGGAACAAAATAGCCTGAGAATAAACCATTGTCCTGGCATGTGGAATGACTCAGAAAGCTAGGGAAGCAGCAGCCCAGCATAAGCTTGAGGCTCACAGAGAAGGGCATGGGGAGCTCCTGGAGGTGCCATGTGGGCTTGTCAGCACCATAGTCAAATTTTCATATCTTCATCATCCCATGAGCCAGAACATAGGGGTAGAAAATATGCAGAGGGAAAACACACACAATGCATCAAACCATTGCCTATATTACCACTAGATCCAAATTAGCCTTGGGGTACAATGTGTACTTAGTCTGCATACATTGTATATGTAATGCAGTAAACAAATTGCAATGTTTTATATGCCTACTGTACAGAAGTGAAGAAACGTTCCCTTAATTTTGAAACTTTTTGTTATTTTATTAAATCATAAAGAAATGAAATAAGTCACATGTCTGAACCTCTCACCCCCGGCTCCCGTCACAGGGCCTCCTATACTTGGGGCTAGAGGTGCATTCCATTGTACGAGAACTACTTAATATTTTTCGGTAGGTTTCCAGAATCAGAGTGATTTTTCACTTGAATTAGTTCCTTAGAAATGTATCCCCAAGGAAAAGTGCTACACAAATGCATTTTATTACACTTTTGATCATCAATTTGCCAGACCTACTCTTTAGGGAACTGAAAATATGAATCTTTCAGTAAAATATGTCTTGCCGATACTGGCCCATCATCATCCTCTACATAAAATGTCTATACATACGAACCTCAGAAAAGGGGAATCTTGAAGACCTGGGTTACAGTTGCAGCCATGCCATTGATAGAAACCAAAGTCCTAAAAAATTCCTCTAAAGCCCATAAATGAAGCAGATATACAAATAACTACATGTGTAAACCTATAAAAATCTTTCTGAAAACATAAAATATTTGAATAAATTAAGAGTAGATTTGGTACTTAATATAAGACCAGTATGTTAAATATATTGATTCCTTCACATAACTAAGTAAATTAAAGGCAATCTCAATCAAAATTTCCACCATTTTCGGAAGTTGAAAATTCAAAGTGTTATAATTCAGAACTAGGCAGGAACATTTTGAACACAGGAAGAACAGGAACTTGCCACTCACTAATAATATACAAAACGAAACAGCAGTAACTAAAACTGTTCATACTAAAGAAGAATTAAAAGATAGACTGATAGAGCAAGGAGCCCAGCTACAGACCAAGTACACATGGCAACTTAGTATTTATTGAAGACAGAAGTTCAAATTAAGGGAGGAATATATAAATTAGTTAAGGCTATATATAGATTAGTTAAGAAACGGTTTTAAAATAACTTACATCTAGAAAATGACAATGAGTTTACATTATTTCTTACATGAAGAAATATTTTTGAAAATAATTGTGGCCTACAAAATTGTTTTTCTAAATATGAGTGATTATGTAGATTAATATATGTAACACAGTAATTATTGTGTTGCAAATTATAAGCTGAACAAAGTCAAGAAGCAAATAATTTACTCAGTGAACAAAGAAAAGAAGCAAATAATAATGGGATAAAAAGTATTGCAAGGAGGTATTTCAAAACAGCATGTCATTATTTTTCTAATAAAAATTATTTAAATGAAAACCCAGACAAACCTATTTATAAAAACATAGTTCCAATATCATAACTGCATTCAAAAAAAATTCACAATCCTCTCCCAGAAAAAGAACTAACTAGAGAGATTTTAATGAAAATTAGGTATTTCTTTTAAGAGAACTGCAAATAGTATCTAAAAAATGTAAAAGCAGATTCAAATATACAGAAAAGTATAACTTGCATTGGGAGTTAAAATGGATGCCAAAGAACATTGATCTATTTCTTTGTCTCTGAATAACTTGTGGGAATCCTTAGGAACTAAGAGGCTCCTGTAGACATCTGTGTACACTGCAAAACCCAGCAACTGTGTGACATTCGCAAAGGCCTTTTGACACCATCCCAACCATTCGCCTAATGTGAAACACGAAAGGGAAAATATCCTCAAATAGTTTTTTTTTGTGTGTGTGTGTGTGTGTTTTTCATGACATAAGTGAAGTAAAAGGGGATTCAAACTTCTCTTTAAGTATTTACCTTGGTGCCTGACAAAGGATCCACCTGGGTGGCTAATGAACTAATTAATTTGAATTAATGTAGTAAGGGAGGTGAAAGAGTAAGACCTGCTAGACTCCTGTAGCTACCGTCAGGCAGCTGTGGGCAACCAGAAACATTGGTTTGATAGAACTAATTCAAGTGTGTGTGGTTTTCAACTCGTGGTGGAATTCTTCGAGTCTACACTATGGACACAAGGGGCTCAACTGAAGTGAAAAATTTCCAATATGCAGACAGATTTGTAATTAACGTAGAGAACTAGCCAACTGTCTCTCATGGGAAAGTTCTTATTTCATGGCCAATTCTATTCCATAAAGGAATCTGACGCTTTTCTAACCACAGGGCATTGGAGACAGAGCTTTCGCCTTGTGTTTGCATCACCTCCTTTCTCCTTCATTCTAGTGAGTTGAATTGTGTCACCCTAAAAAGACATGTTCAAGTCCAAACCCCCAGTACCTGTGGATGGGCTCTTATTTGGACACAGGGTCTTTGAAAACTAACCAAACAAACAAACAAACAATCAAAAAAAACATTTAAAAAAAACTTAATCAAGTTCAGATGAGGCAATGCTGGATTCAAGTGGGCCCTAAATGCAATGACTCTTTTCCTTATAAAGTGAGAAGTGTCACAGAGACACAGAGGGAAGAAGGCCATCTGTTTATTCACATTTCCAACTTCATGCCATCCATTCAGTACCATTATTTGGAAACCAAGATTACCCTCTTAGCTTTCTTCCTCAGTGCCGTCTCCTGAAACCCAACATGGAGAGTCACACAGTTTAGGTACAGAATGGAAGATCCAGACCCCAGACAAGATCATTGTTGCCTCTCCCCACACTGTTTACCCTATGGCTACAAATCATCGCCTCTGAGAATGTCTGGATCTAAATGAGTGAGATCTTTGTTGTTGTTTGTTTAGAGAGCCTTGTATAGCTCGATTGAGGGTACTGGCCCAGGAAAGTCTTTCTAGCTCCGTTGTGAAATCTCTGTACCTCCTGCAGTTTCCTCATTTGTAAATTAAGACCGTTTTACTCCTCTCCTGGGATTGTTACCTCATCACACTCAGGGGACTTAAAATGAGTGCATACACCTGCATTTGACCCTTACTAATCCCATTGCGATTAACCAAAGAAATGAACATGATCTGAATCTGAGAGTCAGGAACCAAGGTAAAGACCCAAGTAAAATGAAGAACCCAAACCTACCTGAAAGTCATGGGATGGTGGGCTTTTTGTCACCCCAAGACAGCTGGCCTGTGTTTACCCAAAAACAGGGCAAATTTTCATCCTTAAGAATGGACAAGGTGCCCAACACCAGCTTCCTTGCAAGTGCCCACTGAGCTCCCAGCTCCAACAGAGCAGACTAAATAGAACAGCGAGTTATCACCAAGAGTGAGTTTTCTGTTGAGCAAGATTTTGCCTAGCACATGTGCCCCACGGGATCAGTGAGGCTGTGCTCATTGTGGGATGTCACCTGGTGGGGGTGATGTGGAGGAAGTGATGGAGAAAAGGTGAATGAAGGAACAGGGAGACCCCTGAAAGGAAGGAAGCATCGGTCTGGAGAAGATAAGCAAAAAATAAAATAAAATAAAATAAAATAAAATAAAATAAAATAAAATAAAATCATCCAGGAAATTAAACAGAGCACAGAAGACCAGATTAGAGGCTCGTTTCAATAGTAGAAGTTATTAGGAATAGTCCAGAGAGGAAGACAGCGCGGCCTGGGCTAACTCCCAGACCATTCTCAGCTGACTTTTCATGTGGCTTTAAAAGGAGCTGGACCGAGGCCAGGCGCGGTGGCTCAAGCCTGTAATCCCAGCACTTTGGGAGGCCGAGACGGGCGGATCACAAGGTCAGGAGATCGAGACCATCCTGGCTAACATGGTGAAACCCCGTCTCTACTAAAAAATACAAAAAAACTAGCCGGGCGATGTGGCGGGCGCCTGTAGTCCCAGCTACTCGGGAGGCTGAGGCAGGAGAATGGCGTGAACCCGGGAGGCGGAGCTTGCAGTGAGCTGAGATCCGGCCACCGCACTCCAGCCTGGGTGACAGAGCGAGACTCCGCCTCAAAAAAAAAAAAAAAAAAAAAAAAAAAAAAAAAAAAAAAAAAGGAGCTGGACCGAATGGGGTCTGGACTGTGCACCTGAGGGAACAAATCTCATATTTAAATTTGCAGAAATGTGAGGGCAGGGCCAAGATGGCTGACTAGAAACAGCGGTGATCTGAGGCTCCCATCAAGGAAAAACATAATAAGCATGTAAATCCTTCACTGGCAACCAAGGTACCCAGGTTCTCTGATCAGAACGACTAGGAGGCTGGCGTGATTCCCGAAGAGAACGGAAGAGCAGTGTGGCGTGGCAGCCCACCCGAGAGCTACACAGGGCACAGAAGCGCCTCTCCACAGCCGAGGGAGGCGGTGAGTGAATGCGCTCCCCAGCCGGGGAGACCAGAAGTCTTCTTCCAATTGCAGGTTTTTGGTTTTTCTCAGTGGAAGGGTTCGTGGTCTCACCGGCTTCAAGGAATGAAGCCTTGGACCACAGCGGTGAGTGTTACAGCTCTATTAGAGAAATGCGCGGACCCAAAGAGTGTGTGGCAGCAAGATTTACTAAAGAGAAAGCAAAAGTAGAGCAGAAGCGAAAGTAAAGCTTCCACTTGGTGGACGGGAACCTGGAAGGGTTGCCGTTTCTGGCTTGGGTGTCCTCATCCCCTTATGACCCCTCCCCTTTTCCTTTTTCTGTCCTATAGAATTAGCTTATTTTCTATCTGCTTGTGGGTTGGCGGGCCTGATTGGTTAAACACATCAGGCTGCAGCTAGAGCTTAACCTCCCTGTATGATTGATTGAAGTTTCAATCCTTTAGCTTGCAGCTGTGACTCATTTTGGCTTAGGGGAAAGTCCCCTTAGGGAAGTCCCTATGGTCCAGGAAGTCCGGCCGAGGTAGCCACTTAGTCCTTCACGGGAAACCGTGCTTTTTCCATGGAGCTGTGAGACCCATGGATCAGAAGATCTTACTCACAAACCCACGCCACCTAGGCCTAGCGTCCCCCAACCCCAGAGCTGCACAGATTCTCAACAGCCTCTCAGCTGGAATCTGCTTAAGCCTACTGAGCTCCCGGGGGAGGGGCCACCAGCACCAGAGCTTCGGTTGCCTGTTGTCTACACCATTTGAGTTCCTTGAGGGAGGGGCAGGACCCACAACTGCCTAACAAGCTAAGCTCCCTGGGAATGGGGAGGGCGGCATATATCTCTATAGCTCCAGGCTGCGCTTTTCCCGGCTGGCACCAGGGAGGCTGGACTGCTTGGTCCTGAGACGTGTCCCCAACAGCCCAACACACCGGCTGTGGCATTCGGCAGCAAAGTGCCCCTTCAGGCCTGACCGTGACTCATCCTTCCTCACTGGGAGAGGCTTCCCTGCAGACACTCCAATAACTCCAGCCAGAGGCTCAGGGACAGAACCCGGATCTCTCTGGGCCTGAGCCTCTGGGGAAGGGGTGACCACAGTCTCTATGGACCAGCAGACTTAGCCTTTCCTCCTGGTAGTTCTGAGAAATCCAGACAGCCCAGATGAGTGGGTTTCCCGCAGCGAGGTACACACCCTCCACCAAGGGACAGTCATAGAGCTTCTTTAAATGGGTCCTGTCCCCCATCCCATCCAACTGGATGAGTCTCTCCAGTAAGAGTTGTCTGACACCCTATACAGGAGCGATCTACTGGCATCAGGTTGGTGCCCCTTGAGGTCAAAGATCCCAGAAGAAGGAGCAGGCACCCATCTTTGCTGTTCTCCAGTGTGAGAGTGAGCCAGATAAGTAGGGCCTGAAGTGAATCCCCAGCAAACCGTAGCAGCCCTACAGAAGAGGGACTTGACCATTGGAAGAAAAACAAACAAAAAGCAACAACAGTGGCATCATCACCAACAACGACAAAAACAAAAACTCCATCCAAGTGTCAGCAATGTCAAAGATCAAAACTAGACGAACTCATGAAGATGAGAAAGAATCAACGAAAAAAGGCTGAAAACCCAAAAGGTGGGAGTGCCTCTTCTCCAAATGAGCCCAGGCTGTCTCCAGCAAGAGCACAGAACTGGATGGAGGATGAGATGGATGAACTGACAGGAGTAGGCTTCAGAAGATGGGTAATAAAAAAATACGAGCTAAAGCAGCATGTTCCAACCCAGTGCAAAGAAGCTGAGAATCTTGATAAAATATTAGAGGAGCTGCGAACTAGAATAACTGGTTTAGAGAGAAACAGAAATGACCTGACGGAGCTGAAAAACGCAGCACAAGAACTTTGTGAAGCACACACAAGTAGCGATAGCCAAATCAACTAAGCAGAAGAAAGGATAACAGAGCTTGAAGACCACTTTGCTGAAATAAGGCAGACAAGACTAGAGAAAAAGAATGAAAAGGAATACACAAAGCCTCCAAGAAATATAAGACTTCATAAAAAGACCAAACCTACACTTGATTGGAGCACCTAAAGGAGACAAGGAGAATGGAAAGAAGCTAGAAAACACACTTCAGTATGTTACCCAGGAGAACTTCCCCAACCTAGGAGATACTCCACCACAAGATCAACCCCAAAACACATAATCACCAGATTCTCTAAAGTTGAAATGAAGGAAAAAATGTTAAGGGCAGCCAGAGAGAAAGGTCAGGTCGCCTACAAAAAGAAGCTCATCAGACCAACAGCAGAATTCTCAGCAGAAACTCTACAAGCCAGAAGAGACTAGGGGCCAATATTCAACATTTTTAAAGAAAAGGGATTTCAAATCAACACCCTAACATCACAATTAAACAGCTTGAGAGGCAAGAGCAAACTAATTCAAAAGCTAGCAGAAAACAAGAAATATCTAAGATCAGAGCAGAATGCAAGAATGCAAAAACCCTCCAAAAACTCAACAAATACAGGAGCTGGTTTTTTGAAAAAATTCACAACTAGATAGATGACTAGTTAGACTAATAAAGAGAAAAAGAGAAAAATCAAATAGACACAATGAAAAATGACAAAGGGGATATCACCACTGACCCCACAGAAATACAAACTACCATGAGAGAATACTATAAACACCTCTACACAATAAACTAGAAAATCTAGAAGAAATGGATAAATTCCTGGACACATACAACTGCCCAAGACTAAATCAGGAAGAAGTTGAATCCCTGAATAGCCAATAACAAGTTCTGTAATTGAGGCAGTAATTAAGAACCTACAGAAAAAAAAAAGCCCAGGACCAAACAGATTTACAGCCAAATTCTACCGGAGGCACAGAGAGGAGCTGGTACCATTCCTTCTGAAATTATTCCAAATAATTGTAAAGGAGGAATTCCTCCTGAACTCATTTAATGAAGCCAGCATCATCCTGATACCAAAACCAGGAAGAGACAAAATGAATAAAGAGAACTTCAGGCCAACATACCTGATGAACATTGATGTGAAAATTCTCAATAAAATACTGGCAAACTGAATCCAGCAGCACATCAAAAAGCTTATCCACCACGAACAAGTAAGCTTAATCCCTGGGATGCAAGGCTGGTTCAACATATGCAAATCAATAAACGCAATCCATCACATAAACAGAACCAATGACAAAAACTACATAATTATTTCAATAGATGCAGAAAAAGCCTTTGATAAAATTAAACATCCCATCACGTTAAAAACTCTCAATAAACTAGGTATCGCTGGAACATATCTCAAAATAATAAAAGATATTTCTGACAAACCCACAGCCAATATCATATTGAATGGGCAAAAGCTGGAAGCATTCCCTTTGAAAACTGGCCCAAGACAAGGATGCCCTCTCTCACCACTCCTACTCAACACAGTTTTGGAAGTTCTAGCCAGGGCAATCAGGCAAGAGAAAGAAATAAAGGGTATTCAAATAGAGAGGAAGTCAAGTTGTCTCTGTTTGCAGATGACATGATTTTATGTTTAGAAAACCCCATTTCTCAGCCCAAAAATCCCTTAAACTGATAAGCAACTTTAACAAAGTCTCAGAATACAAAATCAATGTGCAAAAATTGCAAGCATTCCTTTACACCAACCATAGACAATCACAGAGCCAAATCATGAATGAACTCTCATTCACAATTGCTACCAAAAGAATAAAATTCCTAGGAATACAGCTAGCAAGTGATGTGTAGGACCTCTTCAAGAAGAACTACAAACCACTCTTCAAGGAAATAAGTGGAAAACAAATGGAAAAACATTGTCTTCATCAATGGGAAAAATCAATATTGTGAAAATGGCTCTACTGCCCAATGTAATTTATAGATTCAATGCTATACCCATCAAACTACCATTGACATTCTTCACAGAATTAGAAAAGAAACACTGTAAATTTCATGTGGAATCAAAGAAGTCCCCGTATAGCTAAGACAATCCTAAGCAAAAAGAACAAAGCTGGAGGCATCAAACTACCCGACTTCAAGCTATACTACAAGGCTACAGTAAACATATCAGCATGGTACTGGTACCAAAACTGAACAGAACAGAGACCTCGGAACAGAATAGAGACCAACTGAACAGAACAGAGACCTCGGAAATAACACCACACCTCTCCAGCAATTGGATCTTTGACAAACCTGACAAAAACAACCAATGGGGGAAGGATCTCCTATCCAGTAAATGGTGCTGGGGAAACTGGCTAGTCATATGCAGAAAACTGAAAGTGGACCCATTCCTTACACCTTACACAAAAATTAACTCAAGATGAATTAAAGACTCAAATTTAAAACCCAAAACCATAAAACCCCTAGAAGAAAACCTAGGCAATACCATTCAGGACATAAGCATGGGGAAACATTTCATGATAAAAAATGACAAAAGCAATCGCAACAAAAGCCAAAATTGACAAATGGAATATAATTAAACTGAAAAGCTTCTCCACAGCAAAAGAAACTAGCATCAGAGTGAACAGGCAACCTGCAGAGTGGGAGAAAATATTTGCAATTTACCTATCTGACAAAGGTCTAATATCCAGAATTACAAGGAATTTAAACAAATTTACAAGAATAAAAACAACCCCATCAAAAAGTGGGCAAAGAATATCAACAGACACTTCTCAAAAGAAGACATTTACACAGTCAACAAACATACGTAAAAAGCACAACATCACTGATCATCAGAGAAATGCAAATAAAAACCACAATGAGGTACCATCTCACACCAGTCAGAATGGTTATTATTAAAACGTCAAGAACAATAGATGCTGTCAAGGCTATGGAGAAATAGGAACGGTCTCACACTGTTCTGAAAATAAATTAGTTCAACCATTGTGGAAGATGGTATGGCGATTCCTCAAGGATCTATAACCAGAAATACCATTTGACCCAGCAATCCCATTACTGGGTGTATAACCAAAGGAATAGAAATCATTCTACTCTAAAGACACCTGCACATGTATGTTTATTGCAGCACTATTTACAATAGCAGAGTCATAGATCCAACCCAAATGCCCATCAATGATAGACTAGATAAAGCAAATGTGGTACATATACAGCATGGAGTACTATGCAGCCATAAAAAGGAATGAGATTATGTTCTTTGCAGGGACATGGATGAAGCTGGAAGACATCATCCTCAGCAAACTAGCACAGGAACAGAAAGCCCAACATTGCATGTTCTCACTCATAAGTGGGAGTTTAACAATGAGAACACATGGACACTGAGAGGGGGACAACACACATCAGGGCCTGTTTTGGGGGTGAGGAGTGAGGGGAGGAAACTTAGAGGACAGGTCAAATATGTGCAGCCAACCACCATTGCACATGTATACTTATGTAATAATTTGCAGGTTCTGCACTCGTATCCCAAAACTTAAAGTAAAATAAAAAATATAAACAAATAAATTTGCAGAAATAAGTGACATTGCCTTAGACTTCTTTTTACTTACTATATTTGCTTTTAATTATGTCTATAACTGTTATGCCTAGGGATTATTATTGTAACTAATCCTTACATTTAATATTAAACATTTGATAAACACAGAAAAAGCATAAGGGAAAAAATAAAAATGGCCCCATAATGATACTATTCAATGATCACTTTTAGTGTTTGGTAAGTTATCTGATTCTTCAAAATGATACCATGCTATTTTAAAAACAAATTTTAAATAACTAATGTAAATTTTTTTCAAGCAATTGAATATTTTGCTACAAAATTATTTCAAATGACTCTGTAGCCATAGATATGGACTGATTTATATCTCCAGCTCTTTTTTTATTGCCTTGTTCATTTGTCTTTAGGCTTTAGCATTAAAAATAAGGCTATGTCAAACGTACTTGAGACACAAGGCTGAAAAATGTTTTCTTTCTACTGCTTTTGTTTCTACTACACCTCTCAAAAATCTACACCTTCACATTCCAATTGTGTTTATAGGGTTTGGCTCTAGGTTCCCACCCATTTCCATCTTGAATTGTAATTCCTATAATTCCCATGTGTCAAGGGAGGGACGTTGTGGGAGGTGATTGTATAACGGGAGCATTTTCCCCCATGCTGTTCTTGCGATAGTGTATGAGTTCTCACAGGATCTGATGGTTTTATAAATGGTAGCTTTTCCTGTGCTCTGACATGCTCTCTCTCTCTCTCTCTCTCTCACCTGCCACCATGTAAGGTGTGCCTGCTTCCCCTTCCACCATGATTGTAGCTTTCCTGAGGCCTCCCCAGCCATGCAGAACTGTGAGTCAATTAAACCTCTTTCCTTTACAATTTACCCAGTCTTGGGAAGTTCTTTATAGTGGTGTAAAAATGGCCTAATACAGATGTTTCACCATAAACTGGGAAATCATAAACATTTTCATTGTTTTAATCTTTTCCAACTTGATAGATGGCAACAATTTCACATTTATATTTGAAATGTATACCCCATTGATCATCACTGAGATTAATCAATTTCAGGGTTGATAGTATTTGCATTGGTTATTTTTAAAATTCTGAATTGTTTATTCTCATTCTTAATTATATTTTCAGATTCTATCTTTCTTAATTATTTGCAGGACATCTTTGTGTATTAATGATATTAACATTGATGAGTCACATTTATTGTTTTTTTAATTTGATTTTGGATAATATCATCATATAATAATGTCAAATTTCTGTAGACACGACTCTAAATCTTTTATTCTGTAGTTTCTGGTTTGGGTTTTGGTTGCATACTTAACTTGGCCTTTTAACTTCTAATAAATAAACGATTTTTTGTTCTTTTTCTGGATTTAACATTTAAATAACTAATCCCTTTGTAAATTGTGTGTGGGTGTGTGGGGAGGAGATGGAGAGTTTGACCTACTTTCTTTCCATCCCTTAGATTCTAATCTGCCTAGCTAGACTCAGTTCTCTTTTTCTCTCTACGAGATAGATGAATTTTATAATTATGTTTTAGAAAACATATTCCTTTATACATTTTGAAAAGGTTATGTCATAGCCATAGATTTATTTGAATAAAAAAATAAAAATTTCACATTTTCATTTGTATCAGATGTTTTTAAAAATCCTAATGTACAGCTAGGATTCACTGGGAAGCAGCCTCTTAGATACAGATGAACATCCTGGAAGTTTTTTAGGGAGTGATCACAGGATCAATACCTATGAATGGAGGGGAGAAAGGAGAATTGGGCAGAGGAAGAAGTTGGGTTGAGGTGCAGCCCCAGTGAGATCTCTGCTAACCCTACAGGGAGCAGACTTTACCCCTAAGAGTGGTCCAGAGTTGGCATGAGGAGACAGAGACTCTATGCTACTGCATTAGCCAGTCATTGTCTGAGGGCTGCTCAGAAGGCAGCAGGACCTTGTGCAAGGTGACTGTCAGCCAAGGCAATTCCTGAGGAGCTACCAGCCCAAAATGTTTTCAGCAGCCAGGGAAATGGACTCCTTCTGTTCTAGAAGGGGATCTGGGAGGTGGAGCCCAGCACCCTTAAGAGCCCACTGTTGTGGCCTTTCTGATAGAGTCGCTACATGTGAGACCTGGGAGCAGCTCACCCGGGGGGGCTACTAGCATTTCCTCCTGGGGAAACTTCGCAGAGGAAATTTTCTGGACTGAACTACAGTCTCTGCCACTAGAGCCAGCCTCAATCTGCAAATGATGCTCATAGCTTTCCCTTCTTCCCATATGAGGCTCCCATCCCCCTTGGCTAGCATCTTTTCTGGTTTGCCTGGGCCATGAGCCAGCTCCTGTCCTTGGAGGTCTGAGTCAGTGTTTACCATGCTCTTATCAGGGGATGGTTCCATTCACTGTTAAAACTGGAGAAGAAAGTCCTAAGAAACACCACATGGATACCACGTGTCAAGCTTATTTCTCCCCAGTTCCACGTAGAAGTGATCGCACACCCTCCTGATGGCAGGGGCAGCTACCTTGCTGCAGTGGTAGGACCTCTTCTAGGTGGCCTGGCATGTGCACTGTGGCACCTGCCTTTCTATCAAGTGGGCCATTTGGTCTGATGTGATGTCACAAGAAATGCCATATTGGGAATCAGTCATTCTGTAAGAGGATTCCCTTCCTTTGGCACAAGCAGTCTGAACTGCCCACCTGGTGGCTGGAGTTTTGTATTCAGTAGAATTCTAAGTATGTCCTCTGGAAATCAGTACCTCTAAAATCCACAGAAATCTCAACTGTCTAGATGAAAATCACACATTCACAAGTGGATATGATGACTGACAAGGCCACTTCTGCTGAAACCTAATTTTTTTATCTGTTGGAAATGTAGCACATGAAATGGTCATTGACTTAGCACCTACACTGAATTTTAAAAAATGACCCCTCATACTCACAGGACATTACCTCTGAGCTGACGCAGAAGATGCATCTTTGCAGGCTGTCCCATTACTCTGGACTGGATGCTTCTGAGGGTGTGATGTGTGGTGAGATTAGTGCTGTGGTCACGTCCCCACTGTCATGTCTCCTTGGTGTGATGTGATGTCACATGAAATGCCTTACTATGCACCAAACATTCTGTAAGCTCCCAGAGCAACAGAATACTGTGCAGAGGCCCCAAACCAGAAAGGCAAGCTCACCACCAGAATGTGTCCTTTCTTATCAAAAAGAATTGCTGCCCCTTACAAGACAGGAGGACTCCAATGTGATCAATTGTGACCAAGTTGGACCAGCCTTGAACCACAGCTCAGACTTATTTTCATTCTGTGCTCATTGGCCATCAGGAACCCAATCCTTATGGTATGTTCACACTGTCTTCAGGGTTCTCACTGGGTACTAAATCCTGTATCCTGGAAGAGAACTTCATATCAACAAGCTCCTTATCAAGGATGGTACAATCAGGAGAAAAAAGCCCTGCAGTAATTTGAACAGAGGACTTTCAATGTAAAGAAGTTCTAACTAGGAATATGAAAACATAAAGAGCACTCAAAAGAATCACCTCAGCTGAGGGAGAGTACCCAAGGAAGGACAAATTTGGAAGCAGTGCCTCCTCCCTGCAGCTAGGATTACAGTGAAGAAACCATGGATGCAGCACCCTGAATGGCAGAGAAACTTGCCGGGTTAGAAGGTCACTGTGTCTACCCTACACTCAAAGGACGGGATTAAGTGCAAGGACATGAATACAAAGAACATGGCAGTCACTGGGGATTGTTGCAGAAGTCTGCCGATTACATTTAATTATCATTATGTTACTGCAGATACCACATTTTCTAAGTAGTCTTCATAATCATAATTTAAATATCTGAGTAAATATTCCATTATCTGAATAATAAAATTATGTATTCATTGAACCATATTTTCTGAAATGTATAGGTTTATTCTCATTCATAAATTTAAACAACATAAAACAGTAGTGCCAGAAAAGCACCAGAGTGTGCAGATTCAAGCATTTGCACTACAGAGATTAGATTCATAAGATGTCATTAGATGAGGAACATGCATGATATGGTTTGGCTGTGTCCCCACCCGAATCTCATCCTGACTTATACCTCCCATAATTTCCAGATATTGTGTGAGGGACCCAGTGGGAGATAATTAAATCATGGGGGCAGTTTCCCCCATACTGTTCTCATGGTAGTGAACAAGTCTCATGAGATCTGATGGTTTTATAAGGGAAAACCTTTTTTGGCTCGGTTCTCATTCTCTTTTGCTTGCCACCATGTAAGATATGACTTGCTCTTCCTTGCTTTCAACCATGACTGTGAGGCCTCCTCAACCACGTGGAACTGTGAGTCAATTAAACCTCTTGCCTTTATAATTACCTAGTCTTGGGTGTGTCTTTATTGGCAGCATGAGAACAGACTAATACAATGCAGTACAGTTAAAATTTAGAGACTCTACATGCTAAGAATAGATCTAGCCAATCAGTCCAGGTATATCTGAACTACCTCATTTTACCTCTTCCATTGCTCAGACTTGAAGTGAGATGTCATCTCTCAATTTTTATTGATGGATAGTATATGGGATGAGGCTATGAAATCTGTTCCTGAACTTTTAATAAAGTTGTTCTTTAAAGCAAGAGAATAAAAATGGAAACCGTTGTATTTTCTTATTTCTCAAGACATAAAATTGGTTCTAGTGGATCAAAAACAGTAATATGCTGGCTGCTTAATAATGCCTAAATGTTTTCAGAGAACCCTTGTTATTATACTGGTTCATGTCCTTGTGGCAAATCTTCTATAAGAGAAAGTTATTTTAGAATTTAGGACTAAGAAAACTCTGTGTCCATTTGAACTTAATGTTTTCTCCTCTCGCATAATTAGAATTCTGTACATTTTTTTTTCTTAGCTAAGATGTAAGTAGGCTATTAAGATCTGTTCAAGGCTGGGCACAGTGGCTCACACCTGTAATCCCAACACTCTGGAGGCCAAGGTGGGTGGATGGCTTGAACTCAGAATTTGAGACCACCCTGAGCAACATGACAAAACCCTATCTCTACAAACAATACAAAAATTAGCTGGGTGTGGTGGTGCACACCTGTGGTCCCAGCTATTAGGGGCTGAGGTGGGAGGATTGCTTGAGCCTGGAAGATGGAGGTTGCAGTGAGCCAAGTTTGTACCACTTCACTTCAGCCTGGATGACACAAGGAGACCCTGTCTCAGAAAAAAAAAAAAAAAAAGTGTTCACAACTCATTCACAGAAATAATGCTAACGTTTATAGTTGATGCATTATGTATACTTTTTTTTGGTAAAACTGCTGTAAACATGTTTTTCTATTTTGATGGATATTTGTTACAAGCAGTGTGAAACATTTTATGGAAAGAGGTGTAATATAAATATTACACATAAATTCATGAATTTCTTTTTCTTTCTTTCCTCTGACGTTAGATGTTTAGAGTTTTTTAAATTGCTTGCTGTCATTGGTAATGCCACCAGGGAAGCTTGTTTCATCACGTCTGGGAGAACAGATCCGCTTTATAAACGCTTAAGAGAGGTTTTGAATGATTCAAGGTTTTGACTCTCTTTAGCACTTTCTCCATATGTTGCCATATTGATTTCAAAAGGTTAAATTTTTACATGTATACAATTATTTAATATATGCTCTATTATATTTTAAGATAATAAATATATGAAAGACTATATTTTACATTTTTAAATTAACTACTTTAATAAATTTATCATGGTAGTTTTTAGCTGATGCATACAGATTTCCTGGCTATTTAATCAGTTAATCTGAAAATAATTATAGCTCAAGTTTCTTCATTCCAACTTCATTGTAAATATAAAACACACTTGATATTTACTAAAAAACTAAAATGTGGATTGTGAAGTCATCTTAGATAATCACACAGCCACTAGGAGTCAAATTAACTAACAAGATTCTATATTTACAGATCATAAAGAATAAGAGTTTGTAAAAATAAACTGGTTTCTGTTTGCTTACGCAGCATCACCCAGCCCTCCACCTGCACCACTGGAGGGATGGCAGGCGTGGAGGTTGGGCTGGTGCTGGTGATGGAGTGAGATACTGGAACAGTGTCTGCTCTCTTGGTACAGCAGCAAGGACTGGAGGGAACAGCGCTGTCTTAGCCCCAAGAGTTTATGGGAATTTTCAGCTTTACCTGTTTTTATCATTCTGATCGAATGTCAATAAATTCATAGGAGTAAAAGAATAAAAAATAAAACCCTTGTATTTTCTTATTTGTCAAGATATGAGATTAGTTCTAGTGGATCAAGTATAATAATATTTTGGCTTTTTAATAATATCTATTAGTAGATGCTAAGTTTAATTTTAAAGGAATCTATAATAGAAAAAAGACATTGTGATTCTTTATTACAACTTCTTTTTCAGATCATAAAATTCTTTGGAGTCTACCTCTAAAAATATCTAGCTCACCTCCCTCTCTTCTGCTGCCGCAGGGCTATCACATGTCCTATGAGGCAGTCACTTTGCCTTTACCCGTTGGATGACATGCCACCCAATCCTGCTCTCTTCCCACAGAATTATCTTCCAAAAATGCAACTCACTTTATGTCAGGCTCCTGCTTAATAAACCTTTGTTACCTCTCCCTCAGGATGAAGTCCTAATTTCTCGTCACCTTATAAAAAATGACTACAGGCCAGGCGTGGTGGCTCATGCCTGTAATCCTAGCACTTTGGGAGGCCAAGGCAGATAAATCACAAGGTCAGGAGATTGAGACCATCCTGGCTAACATGGTGAAACCTTGTCTCTACTGAAAATACAAAACATTAGCCAGGCATGGTGGCAGGTGCCTGTAGTACCAGCTACTTGGGAGGCTGAGGCAGGAGAATCACTTGAGCTCAGGAGGCAGAGGTTGCAGTGAGCCAAGATCACACCACTGCACCCCAGCCTGGAAGACAGAGTGAGATTCCATCTCAAGAAAAAAAAAAAAAAAAAAAAACAAGATTACAATTTGGGCACACTCAGCATTTTTTTAACCTCACTCTTCGCATATAATTTATGCCCCAGCTAAGACCAACAAAATGCAATTAGCTAATAGATACTCATTGAAAGACAGGGCGGTGTGAGGTGATACAGCCTAACTCAATTTGATCTCTGAAATGAATTTCTAGCTTAGAAAGTGAAATATAGATTGATCATAATAAAAAGTAGGAAAATTCTTTTATATAAAACATTAGATTTGGAGAGGCAAAATAATTATTTTTAGAGCCCTAAAAAGAACAATTGGGAAGAACAATTACTACACATGTCAACATTGTCATCATAAATTGTTACTAAAAGGTTTTGTGTCTCCTCTAAATGAACTGTTGCCAAACTACAAATATCAAACTAAAAATATAAGCCAAGATAAATATAACTGCATCCACTTTTATGAAACTCTGCTCAGAAACTAAAACTGAGTATTGATGGATTGTGTCATAAATCTATGAAAACTGAGCTTTTCAAAATCTAGAGCAATGATCTTCATCCTAGTCTCCACCCTCACCCGCTGTCTGTATCATACCTTTTCCCTCTACCATCCTCTCTTTCCAATTTTTACTCTAAGTATTTCTTCAAAAATCAGAAAAATTACCCATTTTCCAAGGGATCCCCATGTTAGTTTTTAGTTTCATTCCTTTGAACCCCTAAGAAACTCTTCTCTATTCCTGTCACTATCCAAAGCCTGTAAAAGCTGGTCTCACAACACACTGTTGGTTTGGAAAAAAATCTTTTAGAATTCTTGGACCTTTGAAGGGAATATATGTAGTATAGATTTTCTTTTTCCTTCTTGGTTCTGGGAGAAAGCTAAAAAGATAGGGAAGGGGTGAGAAATTAAACAATAGCTTCAATCAACAGGGGAAAACAAAAGTGAAAAAAAAAAAACCACTAAAAAACAGAAAAAACAAAAGTCTGCAAACAGCTTCCATGTCTGTTTCTGTTTCTCAGTGTTTGTCACATTTGAGTCAAAACAAACCTGTGGGTTCAGTGTTTCTCTGAGCAGGCAGGAGGTTGTCAGCCTAAAAGAGTCAGATTGAAGCTGTCATTCATGAACCTTCACATCTGATCGACTTTCCAATCTCGATTCATCAGCTGCACTGTTCACTATGCAGAAAATCCTTCGATCGGAAGCCTTAGGGACAATTTCAATTTTTTGGCAGAAGCCAACTTTTTAATATATAGCTATTATATATATTGACTATATATTCTGTCTACAACATAGGCAGAATAATGGTCCTTAATAATGCACATATTCTAATCTCCAGAACTTGTGAATATATTACCTCATATGACAAAAAAAGACTTCGCAGATGTGATTCAAGTTAAGGACTTTGAGATGGGGAGATCATCCTGGAATATTCAGATGAGCCCAATCTGATCACTTGGATCATTAAAAGCAGAGAACCTTTCTCAAACAGGATCAGAGAAAAAGATGACGGATGGAAGTAGGGCCAGGGAAATACTACACAGCTGAGTAAGATGATAGAGGAAGGGGCTGTGAGCCAAGGAATCTGGACCACTGCTAGAAGCTGAAAAAGGCAAAAAGAATAATGCTGTCCTAGATCCTCCAGAAAAGATCACTGACATTTTTATTTTAGCGTAGTGAGCCTCATATCAGACTTCAAGACTTGTATGGTAATACGTTTGTGTTGTTTTAAGGCACTGAATTTGTTGCAATTTGTTATGATAGCAGTAGAAAAGTAATGAACAATAGTTCACTTTTGAGTTTTTTAATTATGATTTTTTTACAAAACGTTGTTGCTATGATTTTTCCTTCTAAGACCTGCAGTGACTCACTGCTAACAGAGCTGATTCGCTTCAAAGTGATGAATGAAACCCATATGGAGATATTCCTGGGTTCAGTTGGAAGACAGAGTGCTTACATCTGAGAGAGGACTTGAGGCAAGTTGAGTATAGGGCTTGATCATGAGTTTAATATCTACCTCTCTCACTGGACTGCTCCATCAATGAGGGCAGGTTTATCTATCACGTTCCCCTGTGCTATGGTTTGTTGTTGTTGTTGTTGTTCCCACGTAAGCTCATGTTGAAATTTAATCCCTAGCGTGACAATATTAGGAGGAAGGTATTAGTGGAAGATGTTTGAGTTATGGGAACAGATCCCTTGTGAATGACTTGGTGCTGTTCTAATGGTAGTGAGTGAGTTTTCCATCTCATGACATGAATCAGTTCTTGAAGGAATTGATGACTTCCCTTGAGAGTGGGTTGTTATGAAGCCAGGATACTTTCGGGTTTGGTCCCTTTCAAGTGCCTGCTTCTCACTAAGTTTGACCTTCTCACTAGGTTTGATGCAGTGCAGAAGCCCTCACAGAAGCTGACAGAGGCAAAGGCTACAGAACCATGAGCAAAATAAACCTCTTTTCTTTATAAATCACCCAGCCTCACATATTTCTTTGTAGCAACACAGAAAGGACTAAGACATCCTGGATGCTCAGTTCTAGGAGAAGCATGGATATTTTGCCAAAGCACTTCAGAGCAGGCCTCTGGATGTCTGATTGCATAGGCTCAAATTCCAGCTGGGTAGCTTCTAAGCTGTGTGCCGTGTGCCTTTGGGCAGATAAGTCAATGCATCTCCTGTGCCTGTGTGAGGCCAGCAGCAGTACTTCATAAAGGATAGCTGG